>NC_137431.1:12046976-12059476 GCF_964374335.1 Astatotilapia calliptera | reverse complement strand
ATTTTTTTTTTAATGGTGAGATGTATGTTTGTGTCTGTGTGTGTCTGTGTGTGTGTGTGTCTGTGTCTGTATGTATGTATGTATGTATGTATGTGTTTTTTGTCCTCAGATTAGGTTTGAAGTGTCTGTGTGGTGCAGCTGGTCTGGTCTGTCTCTGTACAGTCGAGGCTGCACCCACCTATAAAAGGTGGAGGCTCACCAGGACATGCACACCTCACAAGTTCCCGGCTCTCTCGACTCTGTTGAAGACGGGTTTCTTGGAGAAGGGGAGGGCAGTGAGGCACAGTCCCCCGTCCCCCGACGCCCCTCGCGATGCCCCTCCGTCTTCGACTAACCCTCTGCATAGGAGCCGTGAGAGCCAGGAACTTGTGAGTTTTGTATGTCCACTCAGGCATCCTTCATACCTGGTCTGTAGGAAGTTCCTGTCAGAAGGAGGGGGCACCGCGAGGGCGTCGAGGGGCGGAAGGCGGTGCCTTAGTGCCTTCCTCCTTCTGACATTGTAAAGGAACCATATTTTTTTTTAATGGTGAGATGTATGTTTGTGTCTGTGTGTGTGTGTGTCTGTGTGTATGTATGTATGTATGTGTTTTTTGTACTTAGATTAGGTTTGAAGTGTCTGTGTGGTGCAGCTGGTCTGGTCTGTCTCTGTACAGTCGAGGCTGCACCCACCTATAAAAGGTGGAGGCTCACCAGGACATGCACACCTCACAAGTTCCCGGCTCTCTCGACTCTGTTGAAGACGGGTTTCTTGGAGAAGGGGAGGGCAGTGAGGCACAGTCCCCCGTCCCCCGACGCCCCTCGCGATGCCCCTCAGTCTTCGACTAACCCTCTGCATAGGAGCCGTGAGAGCCAGGAACTTGTGAGTTTTGTATGTCCACTCAGGCATCCTTCATACCTGGTCTGTAGGAAGTTCCTGTCAGAAGGAGGGGGCACCGTGAGGGCGTCGAGGGGCGGAAGGCGGTGCCTTAGTGCCTTCCTCCTTCTGACATTGTAAAGGAACCATATTTTTTTTTAATGGTGAGATGTATGTTTGTGTGTGTGTGTGTGTGTGTGTGTCTGTGTCTGTATGTATGTATGTATGTATGTGTTTTTTGTACTCAGATTAGGTTTGAAGTGTCTGTGTGGTGCAGCTGGTCTGGTCTGTCTCTGTACAGTCGAGGCTGCACCCACCTATAAAAGGTGGAGGCTCACCAGGACATGCACACCTCACAAGTTCCCAGCTCTCTCGACTCTGTTGAAGACGGGTTTCTTGGAGAAGGGGAGGGCAGTGAGGCACAGTCCCCCGTCCCCCGACGCCCCTCGCGATGCCCCTCAGTCTTCGACTAACCCTCTGCATAGGAGCCGTGAGAGCCAGGAACTTGTGAGTTTTGTATGTCCACTCAGGCATCCTTCATACCTGGTCTGTAGGAAGTTCCTGTCAGAAGGAGGGGGCACCGCGAGGGCGTCGAGGGGCGGAAGGCGGTGCCTTAGTGCCTTCCTCCTTCTGACATTGTAAAGGAACCATATTTTTTTTTAATGGTGAGATGTATGTTTATGTCTGTGTGTGTGTGTGTGTGTGTCTGTATGTATGTATGTATGTATGTGTTTTTTGTACTCAGATTAGGTTTGAAGTGTCTGTGTGGTGCAGCTGGTCTGGTCTGTCTCTGTACAGTCGAGGCTGCACCCACCTATAAAAGGTGGAGGCTCACCAGGACATGCACACCTCACAAGTTCCCGGCTCTCTCGACTCTGTTGAAGACGGGTTTCTTGGAGAAGGGGAGGGCAGTGAGGCACAGTCCCCCGTCCCCCGACGCCCCTCGCGATGCCCCTCCGTCTTCGACTAACCCTCTGCATAGGAGCCGTGAGAGCCAGGAACTTGTGAGTTTTGTATGTCCACTCAGGCATCCTTCATACCTGGTCTGTAGGAAGTTCCTGTCAGAAGGAGGGGGCACCACGAGGGGGTCGAGGGGCGGAAGGCGGTGCCTTAGTGCCTTCCTCCTTCTGACATTGTAAAGGAACCCTATTTTTTTAAATGGTAAGATGTTTGTGTCTGTGTGTGTCTGTGTGTGTGTGTGTGTGTGTGTCTGTGTGTATGTATGTATGTATGTGTTTTTTGTCCTCAGATTAGGTTTGAAGTGTCTGTGTGGTGCAGCTGGTCTGGTCTGTCTCTGTACAGTCGAGGCTGCACCCACCTATAAAAGGTGGAGGCTCACCAGGACATGCACACCTCACAAGTTCCCGGCTCTCTCGACTCTGTTGAAGACGGGTTTCTTGGAGAAGGGGAGGGCAGTGAGGCACAGTCCCCCGTCCCCCGACGCCCCTCGCGATGCCCCTCCGTCTTCGACTAACCCTCTGCATAGGAGCCGTGAGAGCCAGGAACTTGTGAGTTTTGTATGTCCACTCAGGCATCCTTCATACCTGGTCTGTAGGAAGTTCCTGTCAGAAGGAGGGGGCACCGCGAGGGCGTCGAGGGGCGGAAGGCGGTGCCTTAGTGCCTTCATCCTTCTGACATTGTAAAGGAACCCTTTTTTTTTAAATGGTAAGATGTTTGTGTCTGTGTGTGTGTGTGTGTGTGTGTGTGTGTGTGTGTGTGTGTGTGTGTGTCTGTGTGTCTGTGTCTGTGTGTATGTATGTATGTGTTTTTTGTACTCAGATTAGGTTTGAAGTGTCTGTGTGGTGCAGCTGGTCTGGTCTGTCTCTGTACAGTCGAGGCTGCACCCACCTATAAAAGGTGGAGGCTCACCAGGACATGCACACCTCACAAGTTCCCGGCTCTCTCGACTCTGTTGAAGACGGGTTTCTTGGAGAAGGAGAGGGCAGTGAGGCACAGTCCCCCGTCCCCCGACGCCCCTCGCGATGCCCCTCCGTCTTCGACTAACCCTCTGCATAGTTGCCGTGAGAGCCAGGAACTTGTGAGTTTTGTATGTCCACTCAGGCATCCTTCATACCTGGTCTGTAGGAAGTTCCTGTCAGAAGGAGGGGTCACCGCGAGGGCGTCGAGGGGCGGAAGGCGGTGCCTTAGTGCCTTCCTCCTTCTGACATTGTAAAGGAACCATATTTTTTTTAAATGGTAAGATGTTTTTGTGTGTGTGTGTGTGTGTATGTGTGTGTGTGTGTGTCTGTGTGTGTGTGTGTGTGTGTGTATGTATGTGTTTTTTGTCCTCAGATTAGGTTTGAAGTGTCTGTGTGGTGCAGCTGGTCTGGTCTGTCTCTGTACAGTCGAGGCTGCACCCACCTATAAAAGGTGGAGGCTCACCAGGACATGCACACCTCACAAGTTCCCGGCTCTCTCGACTCTGTTGAAGACGGGTTTCTTGGAGAAGGGGAGGGCAGTGAGGCACAGTCCCCCGTCCCCCGACGCCCCTCGCGATGCCCCTCCGTCTTCGACTAACCCTCTGCATAGGAGCCGTGAGAGCCAGGAACTTGTGAGTTTTGTATGTCCACTCAGGCATCCTTCATACCTGGTCTGTAGGAAGTTCCTGTCAGAAGGAGGGGGCACCGCGAGGGCGTCGAGGGGCGGAAGGCGGTGCCTTAGTGCCTTCCTCCTTCTGACATTGTAAAGGAACCATATTTTTTTTTAATGGTGAGATGTATGTTTGTGTCTGTGTGTGTGTGTGTGTGTGTGTGTCTGTGTCTGTGTGTATGTATGTATGTATGTGTTTTTTGTACTCAGATTAGGTTTGAAGTGTCTGTGTGGTGCAGCTGGTCTGGTCTGTCTCTTTACAGTCGAGGCTGCACCCACCTATAAAAGGTGGAGGCTCACCACGACATGCACACCTCACAAGTTCCCGGCTCTCTCGACTCTGTTGAAGACGGGTTTCTTGGAGAAGGGGAGGGCAGTGAGGCACAGTCCCCCGTCCCCCGACGCCCCTCGCGATGTCCCTCCGTCTTCGACTAACCCTCTGCATAGGAGCCGTGAGAGCCAGGAACTTGTGAGTTTTGTATGTCCACTCAGGCATCCTTCATACCTGGTCTGTAGGAAGTTCCTGTCAGAAGGAGGGGGCACCGCGAGGGCGTCGAGGGGCGGAAGGCGGTGCCTTAGTGCCTTCCTCCTTCTGACATTGTAAAGGAACCATATTTTTTTTAATGGTGAGATGTATGTTTGTGTGTGTGTGTGTCTGTGTCTGTATGTATGTATGTATGTGTTTTTTGTACTCAGATTAGGTTTGAAGTGTCTGTGTGGTGCAGCTGGTCTGGTCTGTCTCTGTACAGTCGAGGCTGCACCCACCTATAAAAGGTGGAGGCTCACCAGGACATGCACACCTCACAAGTTCCCGGCTCTCTCGACTCTGTTGAAGACGGGTTTCTTGGAGAAGGGGAGGGCAGTGAGGCACAGTCCCCCGTCCCCCGACGCCCCTCGCGATGCCCCTCCGTCTTCGACTAACCCTCTGCATAGGAGCCGTGAGAGCCAGGAACTTGTGAGTTTTGTATGTCCACTCAGGCATCCTTCATACCTGGTCTGTAGGAAGTTCCTGTCAGAAGGAGGGGGCACCGCGAGGGCGTCGAGGGGCGGAAGGCGGTGCCTTAGTGCCTTCCTCCTTCTGACATTGTAAAGGAACCTTTTTTTTTTTTTAATGGTGAGATGTATGTTTGTGTGTGTGTGTGTCTGTGTCTGTATGTATGTGTTTTTTGTACTCAGATTAGGTTTGAAGTGTCTGTGTGGTGCAGCTGGTCTGGTCTGTCTCTGTACAGTTGAGGCTGCACCCACCTATAAAAGGTGGAGGCTCACCAGGACATGCACACCTCACAAGTTCCCAGCTCTCTCGACTCTGTTGAAGACGGGTTTCTTGGAGAAGGGGAGGGCAGTGAGGCACAGTCCCCCGTCCCCCGACGCCCCTCGCGATGCCCCTCAGTCTTCGACTAACCCTCTGCATAGGAGCCGTGAGAGCCAGGACCTTGTGAGTTTTGTATGTCCACTCAGGCATCCTTCATACCTGGTCTGTAGGAAGTTCCTGTCAGAAGGAGGGGGCACCGCGAGGGCGTCGAGGGGCGGAAGGCGGTGCCTTAGTGCCTTCCTCCTTCTGACATTGTAAAGGAACCATATTTTTTTTAATGGTGAGATGTATGTTTGTGTGTGTGTGTGTCTGTGTCTGTATGTATGTGTTTTTTGTACTCAGATTAGGTTTGAAGTGTCTGTGTGGTGCAGCTGGTCTGGTCTGTCTCTGTACAGTCGAGGCTGCACCCACCTATAAAAGGTGGAGGCTCACCAGGACATGCACACCTCACAAGTTCCCGGCTCTCTCGACTCTGTTGAAGACGGGTTTCTTGGAGAAGGGGAGGGCAGTGAGGCACAGTCCCCCGTCCCCCGACGCCCCTCGCGATGCCCCTCCGTCTTCGACTAACCCTCTGCATAGGAGCCGTGAGAGCCAGGAACTTGTGAGTTTTGTATGTCCACTCAGGCATCCTTCATACCTGGTCTGTAGGAAGTTCCTGTCAGAAGGAGGGGGCACCGCGAGGGCGTCGAGGGGCGGAAGGCGGTGCCTTAGTGCCTTCCTCCTTCTGACATTGTAAAGGAACCTTTTTTTTTTTTAATGGTGAGATGTATGTTTGTGTGTGTGTGTGTCTGTGTCTGTATGTATGTGTTTTTTGTACTCAGATTAGGTTTGAAGTGTCTGTGTGGTGCAGCTGGTCTGGTCTGTCTCTGTACAGTTGAGGCTGCACCCACCTATAAAAGGTGGAGGCTCACCAGGACATGCACACCTCACAAGTTCCCAGCTCTCTCGACTCTGTTGAAGACGGGTTTCTTGGAGAAGGGGAGGGCAGTGAGGCACAGTCCCCCGTCCCCCGACGCCCCTCGCGATGCCCCTCAGTCTTCGACTAACCCTCTGCATAGGAGCCGTGAGAGCCAGGACCTTGTGAGTTTTGTATGTCCACTCAGGCATCCTTCATACCTGGTCTGTAGGAAGTTCCTGTCAGAAGGAGGGGGCACCGCGAGGGCGTCGAGGGGCGGAAGGCGGTGCCTTAGTGCCTTCCTCCTTCTGACATTGTAAAGGAACCCTTTTTTTTAAAATGGTAAGATGTTTGTGTCTGTGTGTGTGTGTGTGTGTGTGTGTGTGTGTGTGTGTGTGTCTGTGTGTCTGTGTCTGTGTGTATGTATGTATGTGTTTTTTGTCCTCAGATTAGGTTTGAAGTGTCTGTGTGGTGCAGCTGGTCTGGTCTGTCTCTGTACAGTCGAGGCTGCACCCACCTATAAAAGGTGGAGGCTCACCAGGACATGCACACCTCACAAGTTCCCGGCTCTCTCGACTCTGTTGAAGACGGGTTTCTTGGAGAAGGGGAGGGCAGTGAGGCACAGTCCCCCGTCCCCCGACGCCCCTCGCGATGCCCCTCCGTCTTCGACTAACCCTCTGCATAGGAGCCGTGAGAGCCAGGAACTTGTGAGTTTTGTATGTCCACTCAGGCATCCTTCATACCTGGTCTGTAGGAAGTTCCTGTCAGAAGGAGGGGGCACCGCGAGGGCGTCGAGGGGCGGAAGGCGGTGCCTTAGTGCCTTCCTCCTTCTGACATTGTAAAGGAACCATATTTTTTTTTAATGGTGAGATGTATGTTTGTGTCTGTGTGTGTGTGTGTGTGTGTGTGTGTGTGTGTGTGTGTGTGTCTGTGTCTGTGTGTATGTATGTATGTATGTGTTTTTTGTCCTCAGATTAGGTTTGAAGTGTCTGTGTGGTGCAGCTGGTCTGGTCTGTCTCTGTACAGTCGAGGCTGCACCCACCTATAAAAGTTGGAGGCTCACCAGGACATGCACACCTCACAAGTTCCCGGCTCTCTCGACTCTGTTGAAGACGGGTTTCTTGGATAAGGGGAGGGCAGTGAGGCACAGTCCCCCGTCCCCCGACGCCCCTCGCGATGCCCCTCCGTCTTCGACTAACCCTCTGCATAGGAGCCGTGAGAGCCAGGAACTTGTGAGTTTTGTATGTCCACTCAGGCATCCTTCATACCTGGTCTGTAGGAAGTTCCTGTCAGAAGGAGGGGGCACCACGAGGGGGTCGAGGGGCGGAAGGCGGTGCCTTAGTGCCTTCCTCCTTCTGACATTGTAAAGGAACCATATTTTTTTTTAATGGTGAGATGTATGTTTGTGTCTGTGTGTGTGTGTGTGTGTGTGTGTGTGTCTGTGTCTGTATGTATGTATGTATGTATGTGTTTTTTGTCCTCAGATTAGGTTTGAAGTGTCTGTGTGGTGCAGCTGGTCTGGTCTGTCTCTGTACAGTCGAGGCTGCACCCACCTATAAAAGGTGGAGGCTCACCACGACATGCACACCTCACAAGTTCCCGGCTCTCTCGACTCTGTTGAAGACGGGTTTCTTGGAGAAGGGGAGGGCAGTGAGGCACAGTCCCCCGTCCCCCAACGCCCCTCGCGATGCCCCTCCGTCTTCGACTAACCCTCTGCATAGGAGCCGTGAGAGCCAGGAACTTGTGAGTTTTGTATGTCCACTCAGGCATCCTTCATACCTGGTCTGTAGGAAGTTCCTGTCAGAAGGAGGGGGCACCGCGAGGGCGTCGAGGGGCGGAAGGCGGTGCCTTAGTGCCTTCCTCCTTCTGACATTGTAAAGGAACCATATTTTTTTTTAATGGTGAGATGTATGTTTGTGTGTGTGTGTGTCTGTGTCTGTATGTATGTATGTATGTGTTTTTTGTACTCAGATTAGGTTTGAAGTGTCTGTGTGGTGCAGCTGGTCTGGTCTGTCTCTGTACAGTCGAGGCTGCACCCACCTATAAAAGGTGGAGGCTCACCAGGACATGCACACCTCACAAGTTCCCAGCTCTCTCGACTCTGTTGAAGACGGGTTTCTTGGAGAAGGGGAGGGCAGTGAGGCACAGTCCCCCGTCCCCCGACGCCCCTCGCGATGCCCCTCCGTCTTCGACTAACCCTCTGCATAGGAGCCGTGAGAGCCAGGAACTTGTGAGTTTTGTATGTCCACTCAGGCATCCTTCATACCTGGTCTGTAGGAAGTTCCTGTCAGAAGGAGGGGGCACCGCGAGGGCGTCGAGGGGCGGAAGGCGGTGCCTTAGTGCCTTCCTCCTTCTGACATTGTAAAGGAACCCTATTTTTTTAAATGGTAAGATGTTTGTGTCTGTGTGTGTGTGTGTGTGTGTGTGTGTGTGTGTGTGTGTGTGTGTGTGTGTGTGTCTGTGTGTATGTATGTATGTATGTATGTGTTTTTTGTACTCAGATTAGGTTTGAAGTGTCTGTGTGGTGCAGCTGGTCTGGTCTGTCTCTGTACAGTCGAGGCTGCACCCACCTATAAAAGGTGGAGGCTCACCAGGACATGCACACCTCACAAGTTCCCGGCTCTCTCGACTCTGTTGAAGACGGGTTTCTTGGAGAAGGGGAGGGCAGTGAGGCACAGTCCCCCGTCCCCCGACGCCCCTCGCGATGCCCCTCCGTCTTCGACTAACCCTCTGCATAGGAGCCGTGAGAGCCAGGAACTTGTGAGTTTTGTATGTCCACTCAGGCATCCTTCATACCTGGTCTGTAGGAAGTTCCTGTCAGAAGGAGGGGGCACCACGAGGGCGTCGAGGGGCGGAAGGCGGTGCCTTAGTGCCTTCCTCCTTCTGACATTGTAAAGGAACCATATTTTTTTTTAATGGTGAGATGTATGTTTGTGTCTGTGTGTGTGTGTGTCTGTGTGTATGTATGTATGTATGTATGTATGTGTTTTTTGTACTCAGATTAGGTTTGAAGTGTCTGTGTGGTGCAGCTGGTCTGGTCTGTCTCTGTACAGTCGAGGCTGCACCCACCTATAAAAGGTGGAGGCTCACCAGGACATGCACACCTCACAAGTTCCCAGCTCTCTCGACTCTGTTGAAGACGGGTTTCTTGGAGAAGGGGAGGGCAGTGAGGCACAGTCCCCCGCCTCCCGACGCCCCTCGCGATGCCCCTCAGTCTTCGACTAACCCTCTGCATAGGAGCCGTGAGAGCCAGGAACTTGTGAGTTTTGTATGTCCACTCAGGCATCCTTCATACCTGGTCTGTAGGAAGTTCCTGTCAGAAGGAGGGGGCACCGCGAGGGCGTCGAGGGGCGGAAGGCGGTGCCTTAGTGCCTTCCTCCTTCTGACATTGTAAAGGAACCATATTTTTTTTTTAATGGTGAGATGTATGTTTGTGTCTGTGTGTGTCTGTGTGTGTGTGTGTCTGTGTCTGTATGTATGTATGTATGTATGTATGTGTTTTTTGTCCTCAGATTAGGTTTGAAGTGTCTGTGTGGTGCAGCTGGTCTGGTCTGTCTCTGTACAGTCGAGGCTGCACCCACCTATAAAAGGTGGAGGCTCACCAGGACATGCACACCTCACAAGTTCCCGGCTCTCTCGACTCTGTTGAAGACGGGTTTCTTGGAGAAGGGGAGGGCAGTGAGGCACAGTCCCCCGTCCCCCGACGCCCCTCGCGATGCCCCTCCGTCTTCGACTAACCCTCTGCATAGGAGCCGTGAGAGCCAGGAACTTGTGAGTTTTGTATGTCCACTCAGGCATCCTTCATACCTGGTCTGTAGGAAGTTCCTGTCAGAAGGAGGGGGCACCGCGAGGGCGTCGAGGGGCGGAAGGCGGTGCCTTAGTGCCTTCCTCCTTCTGACATTGTAAAGGAACCATATTTTTTTTTAATGGTGAGATGTATGTTTGTGTCTGTGTGTGTGTGTGTCTGTGTGTATGTATGTATGTATGTGTTTTTTGTACTTAGATTAGGTTTGAAGTGTCTGTGTGGTGCAGCTGGTCTGGTCTGTCTCTGTACAGTCGAGGCTGCACCCACCTATAAAAGGTGGAGGCTCACCAGGACATGCACACCTCACAAGTTCCCGGCTCTCTCGACTCTGTTGAAGACGGGTTTCTTGGAGAAGGGGAGGGCAGTGAGGCACAGTCCCCCGTCCCCCGACGCCCCTCGCGATGCCCCTCAGTCTTCGACTAACCCTCTGCATAGGAGCCGTGAGAGCCAGGAACTTGTGAGTTTTGTATGTCCACTCAGGCATCCTTCATACCTGGTCTGTAGGAAGTTCCTGTCAGAAGGAGGGGGCACCGTGAGGGCGTCGAGGGGCGGAAGGCGGTGCCTTAGTGCCTTCCTCCTTCTGACATTGTAAAGGAACCATATTTTTTTTTAATGGTGAGATGTATGTTTGTGTGTGTGTGTGTGTGTGTGTCTGTGTCTGTATGTATGTATGTATGTATGTGTTTTTTGTACTCAGATTAGGTTTGAAGTGTCTGTGTGGTGCAGCTGGTCTGGTCTGTCTCTGTACAGTCGAGGCTGCACCCACCTATAAAAGGTGGAGGCTCACCAGGACATGCACACCTCACAAGTTCCCAGCTCTCTCGACTCTGTTGAAGACGGGTTTCTTGGATAAGGGGAGGGCAGTGAGGCACAGTCCCCCGTCCCCCGACGCCCCTCGCGATGCCCCTCCGTCTTCGACTAACCCTCTGCATAGGAGCCGTGAGAGCCAGGAACTTGTGAGTTTTGTATGTCCACTCAGGCATCCTTCATACCTGGTCTGTAGGAAGTTCCTGTCAGAAGGAGGGGGCACCACGAGGGGGTCGAGGGGCGGAAGGCGGTGCCTTAGTGCCTTCCTCCTTCTGACATTGTAAAGGAACCATATTTTTTTTTAATGGTGAGATGTATGTTTGTGTCTGTGTGTGTGTGTGTGTGTGTGTGTGTGTCTGTGTCTGTATGTATGTATGTATGTATGTGTTTTTTGTCCTCAGATTAGGTTTGAAGTGTCTGTGTGGTGCAGCTGGTCTGGTCTGTCTCTGTACAGTCGAGGCTGCACCCACCTATAAAAGGTGGAGGCTCACCACGACATGCACACCTCACAAGTTCCCGGCTCTCTCGACTCTGTTGAAGACGGGTTTCTTGGAGAAGGGGAGGGCAGTGAGGCACAGTCCCCCGTCCCCCAACGCCCCTCGCGATGCCCCTCCGTCTTCGACTAACCCTCTGCATAGGAGCCGTGAGAGCCAGGAACTTGTGAGTTTTGTATGTCCACTCAGGCATCCTTCATACCTGGTCTGTAGGAAGTTCCTGTCAGAAGGAGGGGGCACCGCGAGGGCGTCGAGGGGCGGAAGGCGGTGCCTTAGTGCCTTCCTCCTTCTGACATTGTAAAGGAACCATATTTTTTTTTAATGGTGAGATGTATGTTTGTGTGTGTGTGTGTCTGTGTCTGTATGTATGTATGTATGTGTTTTTTGTACTCAGATTAGGTTTGAAGTGTCTGTGTGGTGCAGCTGGTCTGGTCTGTCTCTGTACAGTCGAGGCTGCACCCACCTATAAAAGGTGGAGGCTCACCAGGACATGCACACCTCACAAGTTCCCAGCTCTCTCGACTCTGTTGAAGACGGGTTTCTTGGAGAAGGGGAGGGCAGTGAGGCACAGTCCCCCGTCCCCCGACGCCCCTCGCGATGCCCCTCCGTCTTCGACTAACCCTCTGCATAGGAGCCGTGAGAGCCAGGAACTTGTGAGTTTTGTATGTCCACTCAGGCATCCTTCATACCTGGTCTGTAGGAAGTTCCTGTCAGAAGGAGGGGGCACCGCGAGGGCGTCGAGGGGCGGAAGGCGGTGCCTTAGTGCCTTCCTCCTTCTGACATTGTAAAGGAACCCTATTTTTTTAAATGGTAAGATGTTTGTGTCTGTGTGTGTGTGTGTGTGTGTGTGTGTGTGTGTGTGTGTGTGTGTGTGTGTGTGTCTGTGTGTATGTATGTATGTATGTATGTGTTTTTTGTACTCAGATTAGGTTTGAAGTGTCTGTGTGGTGCAGCTGGTCTGGTCTGTCTCTGTACAGTCGAGGCTGCACCCACCTATAAAAGGTGGAGGCTCACCAGGACATGCACACCTCACAAGTTCCCGGCTCTCTCGACTCTGTTGAAGACGGGTTTCTTGGAGAAGGGGAGGGCAGTGAGGCACAGTCCCCCGTCCCCCGACGCCCCTCGCGATGCCCCTCCGTCTTCGACTAACCCTCTGCATAGGAGCCGTGAGAGCCAGGAACTTGTGAGTTTTGTATGTCCACTCAGGCATCCTTCATACCTGGTCTGTAGGAAGTTCCTGTCAGAAGGAGGGGGCACCACGAGGGCGTCGAGGGGCGGAAGGCGGTGCCTTAGTGCCTTCCTCCTTCTGACATTGTAAAGGAACCATATTTTTTTTTAATGGTGAGATGTATGTTTGTGTCTGTGTGTGTGTGTGTCTGTGTGTATGTATGTATGTATGTATGTATGTGTTTTTTGTACTCAGATTAGGTTTGAAGTGTCTGTGTGGTGCAGCTGGTCTGGTCTGTCTCTGTACAGTCGAGGCTGCACCCACCTATAAAAGGTGGAGGCTCACCAGGACATGCACACCTCACAAGTTCCCAGCTCTCTCGACTCTGTTGAAGACGGGTTTCTTGGAGAAGGGGAGGGCAGTGAGGCACAGTCCCCCGCCTCCCGACGCCCCTCGCGATGCCCCTCAGTCTTCGACTAACCCTCTGCATAGGAGCCGTGAGAGCCAGGAACTTGTGAGTTTTGTATGTCCACTCAGGCATCCTTCATACCTGGTCTGTAGGAAGTTCCTGTCAGAA
>NC_137431.1:11701976-12041976 GCF_964374335.1 Astatotilapia calliptera | reverse complement strand
TTCCTGTCAGAAGGAGGGGGCACCGCGAGGGCGTCGAGGGGCGGAAGGCGGTGCCTTAGTGCCTTCCTCCTTCTGACATTGTAAAGGAACCATATTTTTTTTAATGGTGAGATGTATGTTTGTGTGTGTGTGTGTCTGTGTCTGTATGTATGTGTTTTTTGTACTCAGATTAGGTTTGAAGTGTCTGTGTGGTGCAGCTGGTCTGGTCTGTCTCTGTACAGTCGAGGCTGCACCCACCTATAAAAGGTGGAGGCTCACCAGGACATGCACACCTCACAAGTTCCCGGCTCTCTCGACTCTGTTGAAGACGGGTTTCTTGGAGAAGGGGAGGGCAGTGAGGCACAGTCCCCCGTCCCCCGACGCCCCTCGCGATGCCCCTCCGTCTTCGACTAACCCTCTGCATAGGAGCCGTGAGAGCCAGGAACTTGTGAGTTTTGTATGTCCACTCAGGCATCCTTCATACCTGGTCTGTAGGAAGTTCCTGTCAGAAGGAGGGGGCACCGCGAGGGCGTCGAGGGGCGGAAGGCGGTGCCTTAGTGCCTTCCTCCTTCTGACATTGTAAAGGAACCTTTTTTTTTTTTAATGGTGAGATGTATGTTTGTGTGTGTGTGTGTCTGTGTCTGTATGTATGTGTTTTTTGTACTCAGATTAGGTTTGAAGTGTCTGTGTGGTGCAGCTGGTCTGGTCTGTCTCTGTACAGTCGAGGCTGCACCCACCTATAAAAGGTGGAGGCTCACCAGGACATGCACACCTCACAAGTTCCCGGCTCTCTCGACTCTGTTGAAGACGGGTTTCTTGGATAAGGGGAGGGCAGTGAGGCACAGTCCCCCGTCCCCCGACGCCCCTCGCGATGCCCCTCCGTCTTCGACTAACCCTCTGCATAGGAGCCGTGAGAGCCAGGAACTTGTGAGTTTTGTATGTCCACTCAGGCATCCTTCATACCTGGTCTGTAGGAAGTTCCTGTCAGAAGGAGGGGGCACCACGAGGGGGTCGAGGGGCGGAAGGCGGTGCCTTAGTGCCTTCCTCCTTCTGACATTGTAAAGGAACCATATTTTTTTTTAATGGTGAGATGTATGTTTGTGTCTGTGTGTGTGTGTGTGTGTGTGTGTGTGTGTGTGTCTGTGTCTGTATGTATGTATGTATGTATGTGTTTTTTGTCCTCAGATTAGGTTTGAAGTGTCTGTGTGGTGCAGCTGGTCTGGTCTGTCTCTGTACAGTCGAGGCTGCACCCACCTATAAAAGGTGGAGGCTCACCACGACATGCACACCTCACAAGTTCCCGGCTCTCTCGACTCTGTTGAAGACGGGTTTCTTGGAGAAGGGGAGGGCAGTGAGGCACAGTCCCCCGTCCCCCGACGCCCCTCGCGATGCCCCTCCGTCTTCGACTAACCCTCTGCATAGGAGCCGTGAGAGCCAGGAACTTGTGAGTTTTGTATGTCCACTCAGGCATCCTTCATACCTGGTCTGTAGGAAGTTCCTGTCAGAAGGAGGGGGCACCGCGAGGGCGTCGAGGGGCGGAAGGCGGTGCCTTAGTGCCTTCCTCCTTCTGACATTGTAAAGGAACCATATTTTTTTTTAATGGTGAGATGTATGTTTGTGTGTGTGTGTGTCTGTGTCTGTATGTATGTATGTATGTGTTTTTTGTACTCAGATTAGGTTTGAAGTGTCTGTGTGGTGCAGCTGGTCTGGTCTGTCTCTGTACAGTCGAGGCTGCACCCACCTATAAAAGGTGGAGGCTCACCAGGACATGCACACCTCACAAGTTCCCAGCTCTCTCGACTCTGTTGAAGACGGGTTTCTTGGAGAAGGGGAGGGCAGTGAGGCACAGTCCCCCGTCCCCCGACGCCCCTCGCGATGCCCCTCCGTCTTCGACTAACCCTCTGCATAGGAGCCGTGAGAGCCAGGAACTTGTGAGTTTTGTATGTCCACTCAGGCATCCTTCATACCTGGTCTGTAGGAAGTTCCTGTCAGAAGGAGGGGGCACCGCGAGGGCGTCGAGGGGCGGAAGGCGGTGCCTTAGTGCCTTCCTCCTTCTGACATTGTAAAGGAACCCTATTTTTTTAAATGGTAAGATGTTTGTGTCTGTGTGTGTGTGTGTGTGTGTGTCTGTGTGTATGTATGTATGTGTTTTTTGTCCTCAGATTAGGTTTGAAGTGTCTGTGTGGTGCAGCTGGTCTGGTCTGTCTCTGTACAGTCGAGGCTGCACCCACCTATAAAAGGTGGAGGCTCACCAGGACATGCACACCTCACAAGTTCCCGGCTCTCTCGACTCTGTTGAAGACGGGTTTCTTGGAGAAGGGGAGGGCAGTGAGGCACAGTCTCCCGTCCCCCGACGCCCCTCGCGATGCCCCTCCGTCTTCGACTAACCCTCTGCATAGGAGCCGTGAGAGCCAGGAACTTGTGAGTTTTGTATGTCCACTCAGGCATCCTTCATACCTGGTCTGTAGGAAGTTCCTGTCAGAAGGAGGGGGCACCGCGAGGGCGTCGAGGGGCGGAAGGCGGTGCCTTAGTGCCTTCCTCCTTCTGACATTGTAAAGGAACCATATTTTTTTTTAATGGTGAGATGTATGTCTGTGTGTGTGTGTGTGTGTGTGTCTGTGTGTGTGTGTGTGTGTGTGTGTGTGTGTCTGTGTCTGTGTCTGTGTGTATGTATGTGTTTTTTGTACTCAGATTAGGTTTGAAGTGTCTGTGTGGTGCAGCTGGTCTGGTCTGTCTCTGTACAGTCGAGGCTGCACCCACCTATAAAAGGTGGAGGCTCACCAGGACATGCACACCTCACAAGTTCCCGGCTCTCTCGACTCTGTTGAAGACGGGTTTCTTGGAGAAGGGGAGGGCAGTGAGGCACAGTCCCCCGTCCCCCGACGCCCCTCGCGATGCCCCTCCGTCTTCGACTAACCCTCTGCATAGGAGCCGTGAGAGCCAGGAACTTGTGAGTTTTGTATGTCCACTCAGGCATCCTTCATACCTGGTCTGTAGGAAGTTCCTGTCAGAAGGAGGGGGCACCACGAGGGGGTCGAGGGGCGGAAGGCGGTGCCTTAGTGCCTTCCTCCTTCTGACATTGTAAAGGAACCCTATTTTTTTAAATGGTAAGATGTTTGTGTCTGTGTGTGTCTGTGTGTGTGTGTGTGTGTGTGTCTGTGTGTATGTATGTATGTATGTGTTTTTTGTCCTCAGATTAGGTTTGAAGTGTCTGTGTGGTGCAGCTGGTCTGGTCTGTCTCTGTACAGTCGAGGCTGCACCCACCTATAAAAGGTGGAGGCTCACCAGGACATGCACACCTCACAAGTTCCCGGCTCTCTCGACTCTGTTGAAGACGGGTTTCTTGGAGAAGGGGAGGGCAGTGAGGCACAGTCCCCCGTCCCCCGACGCCCCTCGCGATGCCCCTCCGTCTTCGACTAACCCTCTGCATAGGAGCCGTGAGAGCCAGGAACTTGTGAGTTTTGTATGTCCACTCAGGCATCCTTCATACCTGGTCTGTAGGAAGTTCCTGTCAGAAGGAGGGGGCACCGCGAGGGCGTCGAGGGGCGGAAGGCGGTGCCTTAGTGCCTTCCTCCTTCTGACATTGTAAAGGAACCATATTTTTTTTTAATGGTGAGATGTTTGTGTCTGTGTGTGTGTGTGTGTGTCTGTGTCTGTATGTATGTATGTATGTATGTGTTTTTTGTACTCAGATTAGGTTTGAAGTGTCTGTGTGGTGCAGCTGGTCTGGTCTGTCTCTGTACAGTCGAGGCTGCACCCACCTATAAAAGGTGGAGGCTCACCAGGACATGCACACCTCACAAGTTCCCGGCTCTCTCGACTCTGTTGAAGACGGGTTTCTTGGAGAAGGGGAGGGCAGTGAGGCACAGTCCCCCGTCCCCCGACGCCCCTCGCGATGCCCCTCCGTCTTCGACTAACCCTCTGCATAGGAGCCGTGAGAGCCAGGAACTTGTGAGTTTTGTATGTCCACTCAGGCATCCTTCATACCTGGTCTGTAGGAAGTTCCTGTCAGAAGGAGGGGGCACCACGAGGGCGTCGAGGGGCGGAAGGCGGTGCCTTAGTGCCTTCCTCCTTCTGACATTGTAAAGGAACCATATTTTTTTTTAATGGTGAGATGTATGTTTGTGTCTGTGTGTGTGTGTGTCTGTGTGTATGTATGTATGTATGTATGTATGTGTTTTTTGTACTCAGATTAGGTTTGAAGTGTCTGTGTGGTGCAGCTGGTCTGGTCTGTCTCTGTACAGTCGAGGCTGCACCCACCTATAAAAGGTGGAGGCTCACCAGGACATGCACACCTCACAAGTTCCCAGCTCTCTCGACTCTGTTGAAGACGGGTTTCTTGGAGAAGGGGAGGGCAGTGAGGCACAGTCCCCCGTCCCCCGACGCCCCTCGCGATGCCCCTCAGTCTTCGACTAACCCTCTGCATAGGAGCCGTGAGAGCCAGGAACTTGTGAGTTTTGTATGTCCACTCAGGCATCCTTCATACCTGGTCTGTAGGAAGTTCCTGTCAGAAGGAGGGGGCACCGCGAGGGCGTCGAGGGGCGGAAGGCGGTGCCTTAGTGCCTTCCTCCTTCTGACATTGTAAAGGAACCATATTTTTTTTTTAATGGTGAGATGTATGTTTGTGTCTGTGTGTGTCTGTGTGTGTGTGTGTCTGTGTCTGTATGTATGTATGTATGTATGTGTTTTTTGTCCTCAGATTAGGTTTGAAGTGTCTGTGTGGTGCAGCTGGTCTGGTCTGTCTCTGTACAGTCGAGGCTGCACCCACCTATAAAAGGTGGAGGCTCACCAGGACATGCACACCTCACAAGTTCCCGGCTCTCTCGACTCTGTTGAAGACGGGTTTCTTGGAGAAGGGGAGGGCAGTGAGGCACAGTCCCCCGTCCCCCGACGCCCCTCGCGATGCCCCTCCGTCTTCGACTAACCCTCTGCATAGGAGCCGTGAGAGCCAGGAACTTGTGAGTTTTGTATGTCCACTCAGGCATCCTTCATACCTGGTCTGTAGGAAGTTCCTGTCAGAAGGAGGGGGCACCGCGAGGGCGTCGAGGGGCGGAAGGCGGTGCCTTAGTGCCTTCCTCCTTCTGACATTGTAAAGGAACCATATTTTTTTTTAATGGTGAGATGTATGTTTGTGTCTGTGTGTGTGTGTGTCTGTGTGTATGTATGTATGTATGTGTTTTTTGTACTTAGATTAGGTTTGAAGTGTCTGTGTGGTGCAGCTGGTCTGGTCTGTCTCTGTACAGTCGAGGCTGCACCCACCTATAAAAGGTGGAGGCTCACCAGGACATGCACACCTCACAAGTTCCCGGCTCTCTCGACTCTGTTGAAGACGGGTTTCTTGGAGAAGGGGAGGGCAGTGAGGCACAGTCCCCCGTCCCCCGACGCCCCTCGCGATGCCCCTCAGTCTTCGACTAACCCTCTGCATAGGAGCCGTGAGAGCCAGGAACTTGTGAGTTTTGTATGTCCACTCAGGCATCCTTCATACCTGGTCTGTAGGAAGTTCCTGTCAGAAGGAGGGGGCACCGTGAGGGCGTCGAGGGGCGGAAGGCGGTGCCTTAGTGCCTTCCTCCTTCTGACATTGTAAAGGAACCATATTTTTTTTTAATGGTGAGATGTATGTTTGTGTGTGTGTGTGTGTGTGTGTGTGTGTGTCTGTATGTATGTATGTATGTATGTGTTTTTTGTACTCAGATTAGGTTTGAAGTGTCTGTGTGGTGCAGCTGGTCTGGTCTGTCTCTGTACAGTCGAGGCTGCACCCACCTATAAAAGGTGGAGGCTCACCAGGACATGCACACCTCACAAGTTCCCAGCTCTCTCGACTCTGTTGAAGACGGGTTTCTTGGAGAAGGGGAGGGCAGTGAGGTACAGTCCCCCGTCCCCCGACGCCCCTCGCGATGCCCCTCCGTCTTCGACTAACCCTCTGCATAGGAGCCGTGAGAGCCAGGAACTTGTGAGTTTTGTATGTCCACTCAGGCATCCTTCATACCTGGTCTGTAGGAAGTTCCTGTCAGAAGGAGGGGGCACCGCGAGGGCGTCGAGGGGCGGAAGGCGGTGCCTTAGTGCCTTCCTCCTTCTGACATTGTAAAGGAACCATATTTTTTTTTAATGGTGAGATGTATGTCTGTGTGTGTGTGTGTGTGTGTGTGTGTCTGTGTGTGTGTGTGTGTGTGTGTGTCTGTGTCTGTGTCTGTGTGTATGTATGTGTTTTTTGTACTCAGATTAGGTTTGAAGTGTCTGTGTGGTGCAGCTGGTCTGGTCTGTCTCTGTACAGTCGAGGCTGCACCCACCTATAAAAGGTGGAGGCTCACCAGGACATGCACACCTCACAAGTTCCCGGCTCTCTCGACTCTGTTGAAGACGGGTTTCTTGGAGAAGGGGAGGGCAGTGAGGCACAGTCCCCCGTCCCCCGACGCCCCTCGCGATGCCCCTCCGTCTTCGACTAACCCTCTGCATAGGAGCCGTGAGAGCCAGGAACTTGTGAGTTTTGTATGTCCACTCAGGCATCCTTCATACCTGGTCTGTAGGAAGTTCCTGTCAGAAGGAGGGGGCACCACGAGGGGGTCGAGGGGCGGAAGGCGGTGCCTTAGTGCCTTCCTCCTTCTGACATTGTAAAGGAACCCTATTTTTTTAAATGGTAAGATGTTTGTGTCTGTGTGTGTCTGTGTGTGTGTGTGTGTGTGTGTCTGTGTGTATGTATGTATGTATGTGTTTTTTGTCCTCAGATTAGGTTTGAAGTGTCTGTGTGGTGCAGCTGGTCTGGTCTGTCTCTGTACAGTCGAGGCTGCACCCACCTATAAAAGGTGGAGGCTCACCAGGACATGCACACCTCACAAGTTCCCGGCTCTCTCGACTCTGTTGAAGATGGGTTTCTTGGAGAAGGGGAGGGCAGTGAGGCACAGTCCCCCGTCCCCCGACGCCCCTCGCGATGCCCCTCCGTCTTCGACTAACCCTCTGCATAGGAGCCGTGAGAGCCAGGAACTTGTGAGTTTTGTATGTCCACTCAGGCATCCTTCATACCTGGTCTGTAGGAAGTTCCTGTCAGAAGGAGGGGGCACCGCGAGGGCGTCGAGGGGCGGAAGGCGGTGCCTTAGTGCCTTCATCCTTCTGACATTGTAAAGGAACCCTTTTTTTTTAAATGGTAAGATGTTTGTGTCTGTGTGTGTGTGTGTGTGTGTGTGTGTGTGTGTGTGTGTCTGTGTGTCTGTGTCTGTGTGTATGTATGTATGTATGTATGTATGTGTTTTTTGTACTCAGATTAGGTTTGAAGTGTCTGTGTGGTGCAGCTGGTCTGGTCTGTCTCTGTACAGTCGAGGCTGCACCCACCTATAAAAGGTGGAGGCTCACCACGACATGCACACCTCACAAGTTCCCGGCTCTCTCGACTCTGTTGAAGACGGGTTTCTTGGAGAAGGAGAGGGCAGTGAGGCACAGTCCCCCGTCCCCCGACGCCCCTCGCGATGCCCCTCCGTCTTCGACTAACCCTCTGCATAGTTGCCGTGAGAGCCAGGAACTTGTGAGTTTTGTATGTCCACTCAGGCATCCTTCATACCTGGTCTGTAGGAAGTTCCTGTCAGAAGGAGGGGTCACCGCGAGGGCGTCGAGGGGCGGAAGGCGGTGCCTTAGTGCCTTCCTCCTTCTGACATTGTAAAGGAACCATATTTTTTTTAAATGGTAAGATGTTTGTGTGTGTGTGTGTGTGTGTGTGTGTGTGTGTGTGTGTGTCTGTGTGTGTGTGTGTGTGTCTGTGTGTATGTATGTGTTTTTTGTCCTCAGATTAGGTTTGAAGTGTCTGTGTGGTGCAGCTGGTCTGGTCTGTCTCTGTACAGTCGAGGCTGCACCCACCTATAAAAGGTGGAGGCTCACCACGACATGCACACCTCACAAGTTCCCGGCTCTCTCGACTCTGTTGAAGACGGGTTTCTTGGAGAAGGGGAGGGCAGTGAGGCACAGTCCCCCGTCCCCCGACGCCCCTCGCGATGCCCCTCCGTCTTCGACTAACCCTCTGCATAGGAGCCGTGAGAGCCAGGAACTTGTGAGTTTTGTATGTCCACTCAGGCATCCTTCATACCTGGTCTGTAGGAAGTTCCTGTCAGAAGGAGGGGGCACCGCGAGGGCGTCGAGGGGCGGAAGGCGGTGCCTTAGTGCCTTCCTCCTTCTGACATTGTAAAGGAACCCTTTTTTTTAAAATGGTAAGATGTTTGTGTCTGTGTGTGTGTGTGTGTGTGTCTGTGTCTGTGTGTATGTATGTATGTGTTTTTTGTCCTCAGATTAGGTTTGAAGTGTCTGTGTGGTGCAGCTGGTCTGGTCTGTCTCTGTACAGTCGAGGCTGCACCCACCTATAAAAGGTGGAGGCTCACCACGACATGCACACCTCACAAGTTCCCGGCTCTCTCGACTCTGTTGAAGACGGGTTTCTTGGAGAAGGGGAGGGCAGTGAGGCACAGTCCCCCGTCCCCCGACGCCCCTCGCGATGCCCCTCCGTCTTCGACTAACCCTCTGCATAGGAGCCGTGAGAGCCAGGAACTTGTGAGTTTTGTATGTCCACTCAGGCATCCTTCATACCTGGTCTGTAGGAAGTTCCTGTCAGAAGGAGGGGGCACCGCGAGGGCGTCGAGGGGCGGAAGGCGGTGCCTTAGTGCCTTCCTCCTTCTGACATTGTAAAGGAACCATATTTTTTTTTAATGGTGAGATGTATGTTTGTGTCTGTGTGTGTGTGTGTCTGTGTGTATGTATGTATGTATGTGTTTTTTGTACTTAGATTAGGTTTGAAGTGTCTGTGTGGTGCAGCTGGTCTGGTCTGTCTCTGTACAGTCGAGGCTGCACCCACCTATAAAAGGTGGAGGCTCACCAGGACATGCACACCTCACAAGTTCCCGGCTCTCTCGACTCTGTTGAAGACGGGTTTCTTGGAGAAGGGGAGGGCAGTGAGGCACAGTCCCCCGTCCCCCGACGCCCCTCGCGATGCCCCTCAGTCTTCGACTAACCCTCTGCATAGGAGCCGTGAGAGCCAGGAACTTGTGAGTTTTGTATGTCCACTCAGGCATCCTTCATACCTGGTCTGTAGGAAGTTCCTGTCAGAAGGAGGGGGCACCGCGAGGGCGTCGAGGGGCGGAAGGCGGTGCCTTAGTGCCTTCCTCCTTCTGACATTGTAAAGGAACCATATTTTTTTTTTAATGGTGAGATGTATGTTTGTGTCTGTGTGTGTGTGTGTGTGTGTGTGTGTGTGTGTGTGTGTGTGTGTGTGTGTGTGTGTCTGTGTCTGTGTGTATGTATGTATGTGTTTTTTGTACTCAGATTAGGTTTGAAGTGTCTGTGTGGTGCAGCTGGTCTGGTCTGTCTCTGTACAGTCGAGGCTGCACCCACCTATAAAAGGTGGAGGCTCACCAGGACATGCACACCTCACAAGTTCCCGGCTCTCTCGACTCTGTTGAAGACGGGTTTCTTGGAGAAGGAGAGGGCAGTGAGGCACAGTCCCCCGTCCCCCGACGCCCCTCGCGATGCCCCTCCGTCTTCGACTAACCCTCTGCATAGGAGCCGTGAGAGCCAGGAACTTGTGAGTTTTGTATGTCCACTCAGGCATCCTTCATACCTGGTCTGTAGGAAGTTCCTGTCAGAAGGAGGGGGCACCGCGAGGGCGTCGAGGGGCGGAAGGCGGTGCCTTAGTGCCTTCCTCCTTCTGACATTGTAAAGGAACCATATTTTTTTTTTAATGGTGAGATGTATGTTTGTGTCTGTGTGTGTCTGTGTGTGTGTGTGTCTGTGTCTGTATGTATGTATGTATGTATGTATGTGTTTTTTGTCCTCAGATTAGGTTTGAAGTGTCTGTGTGGTGCAGCTGGTCTGGTCTGTCTCTGTACAGTCGAGGCTGCACCCACCTATAAAAGGTGGAGGCTCACCAGGACATGCACACCTCACAAGTTCCCGGCTCTCTCGACTCTGTTGAAGACGGGTTTCTTGGAGAAGGGGAGGGCAGTGAGGCACAGTCCCCCGTCCCCCGACGCCCCTCGCGATGCCCCTCCGTCTTCGACTAACCCTCTGCATAGGAGCCGTGAGAGCCAGGAACTTGTGAGTTTTGTATGTCCACTCAGGCATCCTTCATACCTGGTCTGTAGGAAGTTCCTGTCAGAAGGAGGGGGCACCGCGAGGGCGTCGAGGGGCGGAAGGCGGTGCCTTAGTGCCTTCCTCCTTCTGACATTGTAAAGGAACCATATTTTTTTTTAATGGTGAGATGTATGTTTGTGTCTGTGTGTGTGTGTGTCTGTGTGTATGTATGTATGTATGTGTTTTTTGTACTTAGATTAGGTTTGAAGTGTCTGTGTGGTGCAGCTGGTCTGGTCTGTCTCTGTACAGTCGAGGCTGCACCCACCTATAAAAGGTGGAGGCTCACCAGGACATGCACACCTCACAAGTTCCCGGCTCTCTCGACTCTGTTGAAGACGGGTTTCTTGGAGAAGGGGAGGGCAGTGAGGCACAGTCCCCCGTCCCCCGACGCCCCTCGCGATGCCCCTCAGTCTTCGACTAACCCTCTGCATAGGAGCCGTGAGAGCCAGGAACTTGTGAGTTTTGTATGTCCACTCAGGCATCCTTCATACCTGGTCTGTAGGAAGTTCCTGTCAGAAGGAGGGGGCACCGCGAGGGCGTCGAGGGGCGGAAGGCGGTGCCTTAGTGCCTTCCTCCTTCTGACATTGTAAAGGAACCATATTTTTTTTAAATGGTAAGATGTTTGTGTCTGTGTGTGTGTGTGTGTGTGTGTCTGTGTCTGTGTGTATGTATGTGTTTTTTGTCCTCAGATTAGGTTTGAAGTGTCTGTGTGGTGCAGCTGTTCTGGTCTGTCTCTGTACAGTCGAGGCTGCACCCACCTATAAAAGGTGGAGGCTCACCAGGACATGCACACCTCACAAGTTCCCGGCTCTCTCGACTCTGTTGAAGACGGGTTTCTTGGAGAAGGGGAGGGCAGTGAGGCACAGTCCCCCGTCCCCCGACGCCCCTCGCGATGCCCCTCCGTCTTCGACTAACCCTCTGCATAGGAGCCGTGAGAGCCAGGAACTTGTGAGTTTTGTATGTCCATTCAGGCATCCTTCATACCTGGTCTGTAGGAAGTTCCTGTCAGAAGGAGGGGGCACCGCGAGGGCGTCGAGGGGCGGAAGGCGGTGCCTTAGTGCCTTCCTCCTTCTGACATTGTAAAGGAACCCTTTTTTTTTAAATGGTAAGATGTTTGTGTGTGTGTGTGTGTGTGTGTGTGTGTGTGTGTGTGTGTCTGTGTCTGTGTCTGTGTGTATGTATGTGTTTTTTGTACTCAGATTAGGTTTGAAGTGTCTGTGTGGTGCAGCTGGTCTGGTCTGTCTCTGTACAGTTGAGGCTGCACCCACCTATAAAAGGTGGAGGCTCACCAGGACATGCACACCTCACAAGTTCCCGGCTCTCTCGACTCTGTTGAAGACGGGTTTCTTGGAGAAGGGGAGGGCAGTGAGGCACAGTCCCCCGTCCCCCGACGCCCCTCGCGATGCCCCTCCGTCTTCGACTAACCCTCTGCATAGGAGCCGTGAGAGCCAGGAACTTGTGAGTTTTGTATGTCCACTCAGGCATCCTTCATACCTGGTCTGTAGGAAGTTCCTGTCAGAAGGAGGGGGCACCGCGAGGGCGTCGAGGGGCGGAAGGCGGTGCCTTAGTGCCTTCCTCCTTCTGACATTGTAAAGGAACCCTATTTTTTTAAATGGTAAGATGTTTGTGTGTGTGTTTGTCTGTGTGTGTGTGTGTGTGTCTGTGTGTGTGTGTGTGTGTCTGTGTGTATGTATGTATGTATGTGTTTTTTGTCCTCAGATTAGGTTTGAAGTGTCTGTGTGGTGCAGCTGGTCTGGTCTGTCTCTGTACAGTCGAGGCTGCACCCACCTATAAAAGGTGGAGGCTCACCAGGACATGCACACCTCACAAGTTCCCGGCTCTCTCGACTCTGTTGAAGACGGGTTTCTTGGAGAAGGAGAGGGCAGTGAGGCACAGTTCCCCGTCCCCCGACGCCCCTCGCGATGCCCCTCCGTCTTCGACTAACCCTCTGCATAGGAGCCGTGAGAGCCAGGAACTTGTGAGTTTTGTATGTCCACTCAGGCATCCTTCATACCTGGTCTGTAGGAAGCTCCTGTCAGAAGGAGGATGGACAGTGAACATTTTAAGCCCACTCGGCAGCGACAGATGGCCACCTCTTCCTGAGCCTGGTTCTGTCGGAGGTTTCTCCCCTTTAAAAGGGAGTTTTTCCTCCCCACCGTCGCCAAGTGCTTGCTCATAGGGGATTTTTTGGGCTTTTTTTTTTAAAAACCAACCGCTGATAAGTTCACTGGCATCAAGTTTAGGACTCTGCAAATATTTAAATGGATAATTCGTCATCAAGTGAGGAATGATCCATTTAAATCATATTTGAGAGTGACATATATTTGTATATAAATATGATTTGTTGGACAATAAGACAAATCACAGACTAATTTGGACAATTGGGAAAAATTAAATAAATAAAAAAATTGGATAAAATGCATGTGTCATTGTTTCATATTGATTTCAAATAACATACCATTTGATTTCAACATATTTTTGTTACACTTGCAGTGGTGTTATTTTGTTATGATCCTGTTCATTTTAAATATAAATATAAATCATCTAAATAGAAATGGAAAACTAGAAAAATTAAAAATATAGCTTTACTAATCTGAAAGTTATTTGTCATTGGATCCATCATTCCCACAGTGGAAACACATTATTTCATATTATGTTCAATTCAGTAGTTAAAAGTATAAAATTTAATAATGTCTATTTTTAGTTTACTTTGTTAATAAACACATTTTTTAGTATTTTAGAAACTAACATCATACATATCCAAATATGAAGCAATGTTTTAACTGCCATTTACATACAGACCTGTGGCCAACTTTATAAACCATTTTGAATTTTTTCCAGCTGAGGCGTTCAAAATAGATATACAGGGAGTGCAGAATTATTAGGCAAGTTGTATTTTTGAGGAATAATGTTATTATTGAACAACAACCATGTTCTCAATGAACCCAAAAAACTCATTAATATCAAAGCTGAATGTTTTTGGAAGTAGTTTTTAGTTTGTTTTTACTTTTAGCTATTTTAGGGGGATATCTGTGTGTGCAGGTTACTATTACTGTGCATAATTATTAGGCAACTTAACAAAAAACAAATATATACCCATTTCAATTATTTATTTTTACCAGTGAAACCAATATAACATCTCCACATTCACAAATATACATTTCTGACATTCAAAAACAAAACAAAAACAAATCAGCGACCAATATAGCCACCTTTCTTTGCAAGGACACTCAAAAGCCTGCCATCCATGGATTCTGTCAGTGTTTGGATCTGTTCACCATCAACATTGCGTGCAGCAGCAACCACAGCCTCCCAGACACTGTTCAGAGAGGTGTACTGTTTTCCCTCCTTGTAAATCTCACATTTGATGATGGACCACAGGTTCTCAATGGGGTCCAGATCAGGTGAACAAGGAGGCCATGTCATTAGTTTTTCTTCTTTTATACCCTTTCTTGCCAGCCACGCTGTGGAGTACTTGGACGCGTGTGATGGAGCATTGTCCTGCATGAAAATCATGTTTTTCTTGAAGGATGCAGACTTCTTCCTGTACCACTGCTTGAAGGTGTCTTCCAGGAACTGGCAGTAGGACTGGGAGTTGAGCTTGACTCCATCCTCAACCCGAAAAGGCCCCACAAGCTCATCTTTGATGATACCAGCCCAAACCAGTACTCCACCTCCACCTTGCTGGTGTCTGAGTCAGACTGGAGCTCTCTGCCCTTTACCAATCCAGCCACAGGCCCATCCATCTGGCCCATCAAGACTCACTCTCATTTCATCAGTCCATAAAACCTTAGAAAAACCAGTCTTGAGATATTTCTTGGCCCAGTCTTGACGTTTCAGCTTGTGTGTCTTGTTCAGTGGTGGTCGTCTTTCAGCCTTTCTTACCTTGGCCATGTCTCTGAGTATTGCACACCTTGTGCTTTTGGGCACTCCAGTGATGTTGCAGCTCTGAAATATGGCCAAACTGGTGGCAAGTGGCATCTTGGCAGCTGCACGCTTGACTTTTCTCAGTTCATGGGCAGTTATTTTGTGCCTTGGTTTTTCCACGCGCTTCTTGCGACCCTGTTGACTATTTTGAATGAAACGCTTGATTGTTCGATGATCACGCTTCAGAAGCTTTGCAATTTTGAGACTGCTGCATCCCTCTGCAAGATATCTCACTATTTTTGACTATTTATGGCACCAAAACCAATGCCACTTTCAGCCTGTCAAGTCCTTCTTTTGACCCATTTTGCCAAAGGAAAGGACGTTGCCTAATAATTATGCACACCTGATATAGGGTGTTGATGTCATTAGACCACACCCCTTCTCATTACAGAGATGCACATCACCTAATATGCTTAATTGGTAGTAGGCTTTCGAGCCTATACAGCGTGGAGTAAGACAACATGCATGAAGAGGATGATGTGGACAAAATACTCATTTGCCTAATAATTCTGCACTCCCTGTACTTTTGATTGTCACAGTGTTATTTGGGCAGCTGCCTGCCTAATATAACATAACATCACCACAATATTTTACATTAAATGAGGAAATGTATCTTTGTTTCCTCAGCTAAGACTGCTTGGCTGCTGTAGCTTGTGTTTATGTTGAGAGTGACATCTGATTTAAAAGCAAGAAGCAAAAGCCACTGAGCACCATCAGGCAGCACAGAGGCAATGCTACAAATTTAAGGAACGAAGGTCAATTCTTTGTGTGTGTACATGCACAGAGCACATGTGCACACGGTTGTGCAGATTAACTCACAGATGTATATGACAACTCACGTTTGTGGCATTGACATTGTTTTCCAATCTTAAATGTAATACATACATTTCCGTCATTGGCCATAATTCTTGCAAGGAAGGGACTCAAAGGTCACAAGTTATTAAATCAAATTAATTAAACACACCATTAAAAGAAGTTCACTATTCACTCCTTAACACATTGAAAATAGTGACATCAAGGGAAAAACATGCAGTGCAGCACTATCAGGGTGTCAGGCGCCACCTCTCTGGGGACATCTCAGGCCCTCCAAGGTTTGGAGGCCTATCTCCCCCTACCACCACTTCCCCTGCCAGTGGCGGACTCCCTCAGACATCGGTGCGTTGGTGGTTCTTTGTGTCCGGGGATGGGCGTCCAGGTACACAGCGGCTCACTCCTTGGCGGCCGCTTATCGGGGCCTGGAGCCTGGGGCTCGCTCGGGCCACTTCGGAGGTGGGGTGCCCCCGGCCTCTCGGCCTGGGGCTCGGTCACTCAGGCACGGCTGGCTGCCGGCGGAGCTCACGGGCGCGTCACTGCAACTCCCCCTGGCTTCTGCTCCGCGGCTGCTGAGTGAGCCCTCATCTGGGACTCTCCTCAGCTCTTTCTGGGACAGTGGCGCGGCTGCCCCTCTGTTGGTCTTCCTTGGTCTCTTGTGTTCTGGGGGCCTCTGGATGTCTGGAGTTTTGATCTCCTCCATACCTGCTTCATGCCCTGGAGGACGGGGCTGTGGCCCCCCCACACCCTCTAGCAGATCATTACATGAAGGAACCTTTTTTAAAAAAAACAAGCGCATCCATGCTCACAGGTGTACACATGGGTGATCACACCCACAAACTACACCCTTTTTGGCTCCTACCTCAAAGCACACTGTGTTCTGTTGATCTTATGTGCTGCACAATAATGTTTAATATTTAGTATTTACTGTCATATTCCCATATATCATTGTGATGCTGTTTATTCTATTACTCTTGTTCTCTTCTGCTTGTTTTCTTTTTTCTTTCTCAGCAGGTGATCCAGGTGATCGATATATGCATTTTTTATTTCTTTTTTTTTTTCTGCTCATTCTGTTGGTTTTTGTTTTTTGCCCTTCTCCCCCGTCCCTCTTCTCAGCTGTTTCTCTTTCCCTCTTTCTTTCTCCCCTTCTTTCCCCCAGTCAAGTCTGTCCCGTATTCAGCAAGTGAAAATAAAATAAACAATAAAAGGTGAATCAAATGGACCATTACGGCAAGGCTGGGATGGTCAATTTGGTAAAGTAAATCCGTTGGGCATCTTTCTTTGCCTTTAGACAACAATTCTGATGGCAAAAGAGCCAAACGGGACAGGCAAGAAAAAAAGAAAAAAAAAGAAGTGGCTTTAGATCTGACTCTTACAGACAGGCATGCATGTCTCAGGGTGATTACACACTAACACATTGTGATTAATCACACACATTTGTATACATTTTATTAACAAGATAAAAAAAAAACACTATACAAAATGTGTTTTTGTGACAGGCCGCTAGTAACAAAGTGCTTAAAGATTTCAAATTGGTTCTTTCCCAAGTTTTCTGTTATGTGTACACATATTCCTTGAATTAGGTGCTTTTTAATTCTCCAATAATGGTCAGTGCAAAGTGTTTACACAAACAAACAAACAAACAAACAAACAAACAAGTGTTTACACAAACAAACAAACAAACAAAAAACATTACTCAGAAAATGGTCAGGTACAAGAACTGGATTAAAAAGGATTGGAAAAAACAGATAATGTCCAATGAAATACTTTAGCGTGTGGCTCATGACTTTTGCACAGTACTGTAAATGTTATTAATAATGAAAGATATAAAGATGTAGCTTTCCCATTTTTAAAAAATTCCCATACACATTATTCTTTTCTTCTAGTGAAGGTGCCTCCTCCTTCAGACCTTAGGATAACTAATTTCTCAGACAGTGACATCACGGTGCGCTGGGAAGCTGCAGATGATGATGATGTTTCTTACCTCATTAAGTGGATCTCCCTAAGTGGAGGCGACCTGAGGCAGGTGGGGAAGAACTATTGAGTTGTTGGAGTACATATTATGAAATAAAAAATACAATATCTCAATAAACTGTTGTCCTGTGTCTTAAGGAGTATCAGATATCACTGTCTGCACTCTATGGAGATGGAGCTCAGAGTGAAGCTGTGGCCGTACGCTATAGCACCTGTGAGTCACACATTTTAACTATATCAGCTGCTGGTGGGAGCAGGCTCTCATGGATCTTTCTGGATATTTGCAGCGGGGACATGCTGGGGTCATTTTGGAGCAGGTTAATTTGTGTGCGCCACGTGTCATAATCAGTTTTGTTGTTAGGTCTGGGAACCTTACCGGAGAAGGTACGGAGTCTAACCTGGGACTGGATGTGTTTGACATCTTGCCTTCGTACGATATGCTCTACCACGACCTTCTGAATGTCAGGTGGATTCAAATCACTTACTGAAAGGGACGCACAGGCTTAAGCAGACAAAGAAGGAAATCGGGTAAACCCTCCAGCACTCATTTCTGTGTCCATTCTGGGCTAAAAACAAAAACACCTCATAACTACCTGTGGATGCTGGCTGAGCCTCTGAAGGTTGAGTGATATGTCATTAAGCAGGTAGTCAGAGTTCTCATTGATCAGTTCCTTGAGGGAAGTGTATCCACAGGCCTTACTGATGTCCTACATGGAGCTCAGCGCCGCCTGGCTCACCAGCAGTGTCTCCTCACCAGCTTTCTCCAGCACAGGATACAGCGAGGCCATCAACAAGGCACAGAAATTGCGGCCCACTGGCTGAGCACAGCAGGCGATTCCCCCAAGTTGGATGCACAGCTGACAGATGTTGCTGTTGAGCTAATGGATCATGGATGCAGATGTTGATGATGAAGGAATCACTTGGAGAGAGCTTGTATTTGAGTTGCTGGCATCACTGTTGTATATCGAGGGGAGTCTGGATGGACCGAGCAGCTACGCAAAGAGACAAAACCTGTGTTAAAGCACTGCTTTCTAACCACTTTTACACATGCACTGCAGCTCTGAAGTTTTCAAGATATTGTCCATGCACGTGAGAACGCAAATGTCTGACACAGTTAGATCAAACATTAAACAGCCTTTAGCCTTCCTGCTCCTGAGTGAAAGCCTGTATTATATCTGACTGTGCTCATGTGGGGATAAGACAGATTAGCCTTTTCTCAAAGTGAAGAGTGGGGGCCAATTTAGGATCTTCACTCAAATTTAAAATACAAGGGAAACTGATGTATTTCCTTAAATAAACAAAAACCACACAAGCGCTTATAAAATGCTCATCCTACCCAGTCATATGCAAAGTGTTAGAATCAACGTGTGATCCACCTGCCACTAAGAGATATTATTTCTCTTTGGTAGATGGAAAAAATGGAATCAAACTCACTGTCAGTAGCTACAACAGCACATTTGTTATAATATGATGAATCAAGCATTTAGATATTAAATAGTATTGAGGGAGACAGGATCAAATACAGTGGGGCAAAAAAGTATTTAGTCAGCCACCAATTGTGCACGTTCTCCCACTTAAAAATATGAGAGAGGCCTGTCATTTTCATCATAGGTATACCTCTAACTTGTCCGAGTTTTAAAGAACTGATTTGCAAATTATGGTGGAAAAGAAGTATTTGGTCACCTCATTTTTTGCCCCACTGCGTAATATACAAAGATATTTGTGGCAACTCGATGTGCTTTGTCCACTTTTATTATCGGATTGCTCTGTTAACCAAAGGGAATACCTCAGTTTATTGTATGTTTGACTATAATTTACAAAAAGACTAAAGCATCATTTCTTATCTTTTCTACAATAACTATCAAATGAACAAATGGAGAGTGCTCGCTCAAGTCATGGATCAAGTGACTTAAAGGGCCGTTTTCAAAGAAAACTAAAAGTGTATAAGCAACCAAGGAAGTGAGTCCTACCTGGCCACTGGACAACATTCAGTGACAGTGCACTTGCTGGCATCTCCGGTGGGCAGAGCCCTGATTCAGTAGGGTGAATAAGGGATCTTGTCTCCTCCGTACTTAATGAGAGTGGTGTATCTGTCAGTCATGTCTGGCACATAAAACACCAGGTAGGTCCCATCATGGCTGTCACAGATATCTGCTTCTTGGGCTTCCCCTCTGGGTCCTTCAGGAGAAAACAAAAACTGTTACCTAAATATCAATGCTTTGAATACATTATTGTGTGCTCCACGTTCATGCACTCACAGTGATCTGCACTGCCAGCAGTCCCTCACCTGCATCTTTGGCATCAATGGTGACCTTCACTGGCAGAGAGGTGGGCGCTCCAGTGGTGTTAAGGCCGGATCCACTTGCACGCACCTTGCTGGTATCATGGGTGGGCAGCACCTTCACCTTGTAAGGGCGGACCAAAGGGGAGAGAAGACAACTGGCTGTGGAATACAGTCTCACAAATGAAAGGAGCCTTATTTACAGAACCGAGTAAACCACGCAAAGAGTTTTCCATTTTCAAAGCTGGCCAGAGTGGAACACTGTAACATGTAACACCTAGAAGGTTCAGATGGCTGCAGTACTTTGCTAATTTGGATCAAATGTTTGGGGGGAAAATGTAATTAAATCAAGTGATTGTAATGCTGTTACTTCCGTTGTGTAGTTAACCACCTGTTAGCGCCATTTATAGTTATTACGTGCTTTATTTTGAAAAGCCTGAAAAGGATATGGTGCTTTTGTTGTGAAAGTTTTGTGAGAAATAAAGTAAGCGAATGGCGGAGCGACACGATGGTTTTACCGTCGTTGTTGCACAAACCGACGCGTAAAACAGCCTCTTGTCCATCCAGACTCTTATTTTAGATATAAGAGAAATAGAGAATTCCAAGAAGAAACAAAGATAGCCACTACATTAAGTAAAACCATCATGCTCCCGAGCAAGACGACTGCATCGCTATGAGATCGTGCAAAGTTTGATACAGCAAGTCAGTTAAGTGCACAGAGCTGTATGCATGAAGAATCTAAGAAAAGAAGAAATAAGCTTTCATGGATAAAGTTTTGGACTATGATATGCTGCTAAGCTACAAGTCGTGTTAAAACTGAACAATTGCGATTCTCAACTTCTTACAAATAAGTCAGTGACAGTGTTTTTGGTCTTAAGAAGATGACACTAACTACGAAAGCCTCAGCTTTGTGTCATAGACCATTTTGTTTCATGAACACTTGTTGAATAAGAAGTTGTGTAAAAGGGGCAGAGATGGCAGATAAAGACCCGCAAGGTTGCAGGCCCAGGGCACAGAGCTGCAGTAGCGGGACTGGCCACAAGAGGGCGCAAAAGTACACCGAAAGAGGTTTGGAAGAACAGCTCGGCAGGCACATAAACGCAAGAAGGTCCAAGCTGTCACAATTAACTTCAAAAATGAATAAAATTAGCGGACTGATGAAAGAGAATGAAAGCCTTGACATTGTTGATGAACATTTAAGTAACTTTTCAAAGCTGCATGAAGAATTCTTACGGGCAAATGATGATGTACTGTCGCTGTTGCCAGAAGATGAAAGGAATGTGGACCAGATGCTCTGGTTCAACCCAAAAAAGGAGCAGTTCAGTGCGTTTATGACTGAAGTTGAGAAATGGATCATCGTAACAAGACATCAGCATCACGACGACGTGAGCCCAGATGACAGCGTGTCAGTGACTGCTAGACTAACTGCAAAGAAATCAGGTACCAGCATTGGAAGAAGCTCAGTCAGTAGCCGCTCATCAAGATCGTCCAGAGCTTCTTCGGTATCATCTGTACGGCAGAAAGAAGAAGCAGAGCGCGCTGCTCTGCTCGCACGAGCCGCATCCTTGAAACAGAGACAAGCCTTGGACATTGAAGAATGTAAGTTAAAAGCAAGAAGAGAACAGCTTGAGATCGAGACAGCTATTGCTGCTTCTACAGCCAAAATAAAAGTGTTAGAGGACTGTGAATATGACAGCTGTAAAAATGATGTGGAACAGTGTGAATCGGCTGTTAAGCAATTCAGCTTCCAAGAGCCAAAGGTACAAGGTGAACATGATGGGCATTCAAAGGTAAACAGTCACAGTGTAAAACAAGAAGATGACTTGCACCAAACTGATGCCAGTGTTATTCCAATGAATCTATGTGAAGTCATGTTGAAACAAAATGATATCACTGAGATGTTAGTCAAACAACATAGACTGTCACATTTGCCTCAAAGAGACATTCCCATCTTTAGTGGTGATCCACTTGAGTTCATACCATTTACAAGAGCCTTTGACCATACAATTCATGACAAAACTGACAGTGACAGTGACAGGTTATATTACCTTGAACAGTTCACCAGAGGTGAGCCCAGAGATTTGGTAAGAAGTTGTCAGCACATGAATCCTCAACAAGGCTACAGTGAGGCAAGGAAGTTGCTGTTTTGTCATTATGGTAATGAACTGAGAATTGCAACTGCCTACATGAACAGAGCATTCAATTGGCCACAAATCAAAACAGATGATGCAAAGGCTCTTCATAGCTATTCACTGTTTCTCACTGGTTGTAACAATGCAATGCAAGACATCAGTCAACTGCAAGAGATGGAGATCCCCACGAACCTCAGAGTTATTGTCTCTAAACTGCCATACAAAATGAGAGAAATGTGGAGAGTCTCTGCTTTTGACATTCAAGAAACAAGTGGAAGGAGAGCAAAGTTCTCAGATCTGGTTAGATTCATAAACAGACAAGCAAAAATAGCTGCAGATCCTTTGTATGGTGACATTAAGGATGCTGAAGACAAAGCAAAGTCATCTGCAAATGTGAGAATGACTAGATCATCCAGGCAAAGGGGAAGCACATTTGCTACAAGTGTAACACAAGCTGCAAATGAAAGGTCACCTGAAATTAATAAAAGTGCTTCTTGTCACACTAGCAATGCCTTCCAGAAACCATGCATATACTGTGAAAAACTCCATACACTGGCAGAATGTCAAAAGGTCAGAAACCAGCCTTACAAAGAAAGACTAGAGTTCCTTAAAGCAAAGGGTCTGTGCTTTGCATGTCTGACACAAGGTCATCTGAGTAAGGACTGTAAGAAAAGATCATTGTGTGAGTACTGCTCTAAGAGACATCCAAGTATGCTTCATTGGACAAAGGAGGAGGACAGTAAGGCAGACGATTGCATCCAGAGAAATGTCTCAGACATTCCCACAACAAGTGATGAAACACACACTTCAGGCAGAATTTGTGGAGCCACGGGGGCCGGAAAAGGCATTCATGTGTTATCGATCGTTCCTGTGTGGGTTAAGTTGAAGAAAGGCAATAAGTTGATTGAGACTTATGCATTCATGGACAATGGGAGCCAAGCCACGTTTTGTTCAGAAAAACTGATGAGACAACTGGGTGTAGAAGGTAAGAAGACAAAATTCATGCTTCGCACAATGGGACAAGAAAAGATGGTGACAAGTTACCACCTGTCAGGATTAGAAGTGTGTGGTTTAAATGAGAACACCTATATAGATCTTCCTGACATTTACACTCATGCAGACATTCCAGTGTCTAGAGAGAACATCCCTACACAGGATGATTTAAAAAGGTGGCCACATCTTCGGCAAATCAAGTTCCCACATTCAGACGCAGACATTGGACTTTTGATAGGATGTGATGTGCACAAGGCTATGGAACCATGGGAGATTATTCATAGTAACGATAACGGTCCATATGCTGTTCGAACAGTCCTGGGTTGGGTTATCAATGGCCCTCTCAAGAGAGATTCTTGCTCTACTCCTTCTGACAGAGAGCTGAGTGTTTCAGTAAATCGCATCTCTATCACTAATGTTGAGAATCTTTTGATGCAACAGCTCAACTATGATTTTCCAGAGAAAGCTTCTGAGGAAAAACAGGAAATGTCACGAGAAGACATCATGTTTATGGATTCTGTCAATGGCACAGCTGAAAGGATTAATGGTCATTATAGCATAGGTCTTCCTTTGAGAAACAAAGCTGTCAAAATGCCAAACAACCGCAGTGCAGTAATGCAGAGGGCAGAGAATCTGAAAAGAAAATTAATCAGAAACACAGAGTTTCACGAGGAGTATCAGAGCTTCATGTCTGACTTGCTGAATAAAGGCTACGCAGTTCAGGTACCAAACACAAAGACTACCCCTGAAAATGAGAGAGTTTGGTACATACCACACCATGGGGTGTACCACCCTCAGAAAAGAAAACTCCGTGTAGTTTTTGACTGTGCAGCATCCTTTCAAGGGAAATCACTGAACGAAGAACTCTTGCAAGGGCCAGACCTAACGAACACACTGATTGGGGTACTAACAAGGTTTAGGTGGGATCACATTGCCTTGATGTCAGACATAGAAGCTATGTATCACCAGGTGCGAGTACCTCCAGAGGACAGTGATCTTTTGCGTTTTCTCTGGTGGCCAAATGGGAACTTGAATGAACCTCTGCAAGAATACAAAATGATGGTGCACTTGTTTGGGGCAACATCCTCCCCAAGCTGTGCAAACTATGCACTAAAAAAGGCAGCAGAAGATGCTAAAGAAAAAATGCCACTAGCAGCAGTTAATGCTGTTCTGAACAACTTTTATGTAGATGATTGTCTTCTGTCAGTTTCAGATGAAACAGAGGCATGTACTATGGTCAGGGACCTGACTGCATTGTGTGAGAGTGGAGGATTTCACTTAACAAAGTGGATGAGCAACAGCAGAGTTGTCCTTGCTTCCATTCCTGAAAAGGAAAGAGCAAAAGAGATGAAAGATTTGGATTTGAGACATGATGCACTACCAGAGGAAAGAGTCCTAGGAGTGAACTGGTGCACAGAGACAGATGTATTCAAGATCAGGATAACTGAAAAACCTGTGCCAAAGACTAGGCGAGGCATCCTCTCATTTGTAAGTGCAATATATGACCCATTGGGTTTTTTGTCTCCTGTCATTCTGACAGCAAAAATCATCCTGCGAGAGCTATGTGGCAGGAAGATTTCATGGGATGAGGAAATCCCAGCTGAACTGGCTCAAAGGTCACAAGTTTGGCATTCAGAGCTTTCAAAACTTCATGGCTTTACCGTCAACAGGTGTTTGAAACCTGCTGGATTTGGAGTGGTCATATCTACACAATTGCACCACTTCGCTGATGCCAGTGAGAGAGGTTACGGAGTCGTTACTTACCTCCGTATCACAAACCAGAAAAGAGAAACTCACTGCTCATTCATTATGGGCAAGTCCAGAGTGTCTCCTCTGAAGCAGATAACAATTCCACGTCTGGAGTTGACAGCAGCTGCAGTTGCTGTAAAAATGGACAAGCTCATGAGAAAGGAGCTGCAAATGCCACAAGAAGAATCTGTGTTTTGGTCTGACAGTAGCACTGTTTTGAAGTACATTTCCAGCGAGAACATCAGATTTAAGACATTTGTAGCAAATAGAGTGTCACTTATTAGAGACAACACAAAACCAAGTCAGTGGATGTATGTAAACTCTGAATTAAACCCTGCTGACCACGCTTCAAGAGGAATGAACACAGAGACATTCATGAAGTGTTCAAACTGGATTGCTGGGCCAGAGTTTTTGACAAAAGATAAGAAAAACTGGCCAATTCCACCGGACATTAAAGAAATACCAAAAAATGATGTCGAAGTCAAAGAGGTGATGAGTGTGGATGTTACAAAATTACATGAAAATCCAGTGAACAAACTGATCTCTCACTATTCAGACTGGTACCGTCTAAAAAAGGCAGTTTCCTGGATACTTACGTTCAAGCAGCTGCTTGGCAGGTTAAGTGCGCATCGGAAGCTTCTCACGTCACAAGCAAGTGGCTGTGACAGCAGTAAAAGGAAATCTGAAAAGGTTGCAGGTCAAATGCAGCAGTTCAAAACATGTATTAAGGGATCTTCACTTACCACTGCAGATGTTGCAAAGGGAGAAACTGAGATTGTTAAGTTTTGTCAAAATCAAAGCTTCGCAGAAGAAATTGCAAGTCTTCAAAAGGGTGACAAGCTTAAAAGGAGCAGTCACATTGTGAAGCTGGATCCTTTTGTCCAGGATGGAGTTTTAAGGGTTGGCGGTAGGTTGCATGAGTCTGCACTACCAGCCGATGTTAAGCATCAAGTGATTCTCCCTAAAGGTCATCATGTTTCTACTTTGATTCTGAGACACATTCACCAAGAAACAGGCCATGGAGGAAGGAATTACATATTATCCAGGCTGAGAGAAAGATTCTGGATTCCACAGGCAGATTCAGCAATAAGAAAGATCCTGTCAAAGTGTGTAACATGTAGAAGGACATCTGCGAAACCTGGTGAACAAAGAATGGCAAACTTGCCACAAGATCGCCTGATTCCTGACAAACCTCCATTCACAAATGTGGGCGTAGACTATTTTGGACCTTTTGAGGTCAAGCATGGGCGCAGCAGAGTTAAGCGATATGGTGTATTGTTTACATGTCTTGCTGTTAGAGCAATACACATAGAAGTTGCCCACTCACTTGAGACTGATTCTTGCATAAATGCATTCAGGAGGTTTATTGCAAGACGAGGTCAAGTGTCTGTCATGAGATCAGACAATGGCACTAACCTTGTGGGTGCAGAAAGGGAAATGCGTGAAGCAATCAAGGGATGGAATCATTCAAAAATCTCAGAAATGCTCATGCAAAAGGGCATCACCTGGATATTTAACCCCCCAGCAGGGTCACATTTTGGAGGAATCTGGGAGAGACAAATTCGCTCAGTTAGAAGAATTCTTAACCAGATCCTAAAGCAGCAACCTCTGGATGATGAATGCTTGCGGACATTGCTATGTGAAGTTGAAGCAATTGTCAACGGCAGGCCAATAACAAGAGCGTCTAATGACCCCAATGATTTAGACGCACTTACACCTAATCATCTACTTCTTCTTAAAGGGCAGCCAGTACTGCCACCTGGATTGTTTCAAAGAGAGGACTTGTATGCAAAAAAAAGGTGGAGACAGGTGCAGTACCTGTCAGACATTTTTTGGAAGCGTTGGACTAAAGAGTATTTGCCGCTTCTACAAGAAAGACAGAAGTGGTTAGTGACTAGGAGAAATCTGAGACCAGGAGATGTTGTTCTCATAGTCGATGACAGTGCACCAAGAAGTTCCTGGTTAATGGGAAAGGTTGAGAGAACAGTTCCAGACTCACATGGACTTGTCAGACGTGTGTTTGTCAAAACCAAAACTAGCGTTTTGGAGAGGCCTATCGACAAGTTATGTTTGTTGCTTGAAATGGAGGCAACAGTTTGAATATCAGCCTCATGTGTAACAGATATATGTTCAACACATATGACTTATGTTTCATATGTTTGGTTAAGCCAGTTAGATTATGAGTGTTGATATTAAATGACGCTCTATTGTGTTAATATGTAATTGTTATGCCTTAGCAGTAACAATTAGGGGCCGGAATGTTAGCGCCATTTATAGTTATTACATGCTTTATTTTGAAAAGCCTGAAAAGGATATGGTGCTTTTGTTGTGAAAGTTTTGTGAGAAATAAAGTAAGCGAATGGCGGAGCGACACGATGGTTTTACCGTCGTTGTTGCACAAACCGACGCGTAAAACAGCCTCTTGTCCATCCAGACTCTTATTTTAGATATAAGAGAAATAGAGAATTCCAAGAAGAAACAAAGATAGCCACTACACTAAGGTCTGAAGGAGGAGGCACCTTCACTAGAAGAAAAGAATAATGTGTATGGGAATTTTTTAAAAATGGGAAAGCTACATCTTTATATCTTTCATTATTAATAACATTTACAGTACTGTGCAAAAGTCATGAGCCACACGCTAAAGTATTTCATTGGACATTATCTGTTTTTTCCAATCCTTTTTAATCCAGTTCTTGTACCTGACCATTTTCTGAGTAATGTTTTTTGTTTGTTTGTTTGTGTAAACACTTGTTTGTTTGTTTGTTTGTTTGTTTGTGTAAACACTTTGCACTGACCATTATTGGAGAATTAAAAAGCACCTAATTCAAGGAATATGTGTACACATAACAGAAAACTTGGGAAAGAACCAATTTGAAATCTTTAAGCACTTTGTTACTAGCGGCCTGTCACAAAAACACATTTTGTATAGTGTTTTTTTTTTATCTTGTTAATAAAATTTATACAAATGTGTGTGATTAATCACAATGTGTTAGTGTGTAATCACCCTGAGACATGCATGCCTGTCTGTAAGAGTCAGATCTAAAGCCACTTCTTTTTTTCTTTTTTTCTTTTTTTTTTGCCTGTCCCGTTTGGCTCTTTTACCATCAGAATTGTTGTCTAAAGGCAAAGAAAGATGCCCAACGGATTTACTTTACCAAATTGACCATCCCAGCCTTGCCGTAATGGTCCATTTGATTCACCTTTTATTGTTTATTTTATTTTCACTTGCTGAATACGGGACAGACTTGACTGGGGGAAAGAAGGGGAGAAAGAAAGAGGGAAAGAGAAACAGCTGAGAAGAGGGACGGGGGAGAAGGGCAAAAAACAAAAACCAACAGAATGAGCAGAAAAAAAAAAGAAATAAAAAATGCATATATCGATCACCTGGATCACCTGCTGAGAAAGAAAAAAGAAAACAAGCAGAAGAGAACAAGAGTAATAGAATAAACAGCATCACAATGATATATGGGAATATGACAGTAAATACTAAATATTAAACATTATTGTGCAGCACATAAGATCAACAGAACACAGTGTGCTTTGAGGTAGGAGCCAAAAAGGGTGTAGTTTGTGGGTGTGATCACCCATGTGTACACCTGTGAGCATGGATGCGCTTGTTTTTTTTAAAAAGGTTCCTTCATGTAATGATCTGCTAGAGGGTGTGGGGGGGCCACAGCCCCGTCCTCCAGGGCATGAAGCAGGTATGGAGGAGATCAAAACTCCAGACATCCAGAGGCCCCCAGAACACAAGAGACCAAGGAAGACCAACAGAGGGGCAGCCGTGCCACTGTCCCAGAAAGAGCTGAGGAGAGTCCCAGATGAGGGCTCACTCAGCAGCCGCGGAGCAGAAGCCAGGGGGAGTTGCAGTGACGCGCCCGTGAGTGGCCCGAGCGAGCCCCAGGCTCCAGGCCCCGATAAGCGGCCGCCAAGGAGTGAGCCGCTGTGTACCTGGACGCCCATCCCCGGACACAAAGAACCACCAACGCACCGATGTCTGAGGGAGTCCGCCACTGGCAGGGGAAGTGGTGGTAGGGGGAGATAGGCCTCCAAACCTTGGAGGGCCTGAGATGTCCCCAGAGAGGTGGCGCCTGACACCCAACCTGACATATAGACACAGAAATACAGGCACACACATATACAAACATCCATTCCCACCCTCATGCTCTCATATGCACTTACTCCACACTCAACCAACGTGGAGACAGACATAAAGAGACGCTGTACACACGATCACACTCCCCAAGCGTACCCTACAAACCGGGTCTAGGTACCCTTGCCCCTGGAGGGGGAACTGCACCCAGACCCAGGTGGTATTACCCTTTTCCCTGCGGTGGGGGGAGGCAGACCGCCCCGACTCCGCAGCAGCAGGGAGGCCCCACACCCCAGACCGCAGTCGGACGGCCAACTCCTCCTCCTAGCCCCCCCCCGCTCCAGCAGGTCGCAGAGAATGGGGGTGAGAGAAGACTCCAAACCTCCCTCCACCCGCTCATTGTAGTGTTGATGCATGTGTGTTCTAAGGTGCATTTAAAACCCAGGAGGGCATGGAGCTACCTGCCAGAGAGCAGCAGGTAAGCGCATGGTCCCTCCTGCTAGCCCTCAATGTCTACCGGTATGTGTATTTAACCTTGAGAGCACTTTGTTACTAGCGGCCTGTCACAAAAACACATTTTGTATAGTGTTTTTTTTTATTATCTTGTTAATAAAATGTATACAAATGTGTGTGATTAATCACAATGTGTTAGTGTGTAATCACCCTGAGACATGCATGCCTGTCTGTAAGAGTCAGATCTAAAGCCACTTGTGATTTGGAGATGCAGCCTGCAGATTCTGTCCAGATTATCCAGGCTTCACTTATCAAATGTGTAAAATTCAAGGCTGGTCCTTAAAAGTTGCCAACAATGCAAAAACTGCATAGCCACACAAGTCCCAGCGTTTCCCACCGCAGCAGCTGTGAAACGAAAGAGGAGAAAGGATGAATGAGTGTTTGCTTATGGGCTCTCCGCTCTCTCCCAAGCTGGCGTTGTTCTTGGTAGCCATGACAACGGAGATAGTCCCAGCTTTGTAAATACAGGCCCCAACAGGCCAAAAAAGAAAAGAAAAAAAAAGGATTGGGATTCCCTGCGCAGCCCAGGAATCCCCCTAGCAGACTGAGGACACAGATAGGACCTGAACTCAGTGAGTGTGTTCGAGCCGAGGCTCGAACCAGGGCCTGTCTGTGCTTCAAGTTGCCAGGGGCCGGCAGGTGTTCTGCGCCACCTGCCCGCCGTGTAAGCTGTACAAATTTGCTATATTTGACTTCTCTGAATATAAATGATTTTTGAAAAGGCAAAATAATAATTTTAATGTGAGGCAAAACATGTATGGTGCTCGATAAAGATGACACGCCGACTCACTTCTTCTTCTTTCTTTTTTTTGCAAAGTTTGTTTTCATATTAAACCAGTGTCAGTGACGTCATTCTATGCGACTACCACAGTAAAGGAAAAGCCTGGATCTGTACATCTTTTTCTTTTCTTTTTGTTGTCTAAAACACAAAAATCGCGAAACAGTCAGCTCACAAAGTTGCAGGTTGGTGGCAATTTGGCAGAACAGCCAATGACTTAAAACATTTAAGTGCATATATCTTGCCACAAGACATGTGCGCTAAGCTAGCCAAATGAGTTTCTGTTAGCGAATCAAGTTCAAGCTCCTCACATATCATCATCCAGGGTACAGTCATATGCTCATGAGGAGATCCCACGCAGGTAACACTACGGCAGTGCAACAAGTTAAATATGCACACATTTTAAGCTATTTCCTAATATCTAACCATTATGATAAATGTTTGCCTGCAACCGACACAACCAACACAAATGTCATTGAAAAAAACAAAACCCTGTGATCACATGTTTCTGTTTTTCTAGAACAGAAGAAGCACAATTTAAAAAGCCAGTAGTAATAAATCTTTGTTGTTACTGCATGATTCGAATGAAGTACCTGAAGTCTGGCTGGAATAAGAAGTGGTCATCTGTGTACTGTGCTAGTGATCTGCATAATTCACCTCATCTGTTTGGATGGCAGAAGTCGGCTAACTACACAGCTAATTTCATCAGGCTGCTAATGAAACATCTAAAATGATAGATGGTTAACTACACAACGGAAGTAACAGCATTACAATCACTTGATTTAATTACATTTTCCCCCCAAACATTTGATCCAAATGAGCAAAGTACTGCAGCCATCTGAACCTTCTAGGTGTTACATGTTACAGTGTTCCACTCTGGCCAGCTTTGAAAATGGAAAACTCTTTGCGTGGTTTACTCGGTTCTGTAAATAAGGCTCCTTTCATTTGTGAGACTGTATTCCACAGCCAGTTGTCTTCTCTCCCCTTTGGTCCGCCCTTACAAGGTGAAGGTGCTGCCCACCCATGATACCAGCAAGGTGCGTGCAAGTGGATCCGGCCTTAACACCACTGGAGCGCCCACCTCTCTGCCAGTGAAGGTCACCATTGATGCCAAAGATGCAGGTGAGGGACTGCTGGCAGTGCAGATCACTGTGAGTGCATGAACGTGGAGCACACAATAATGTATTCAAAGCATTGATATTTAGGTAACAGTTTTTGTTTTCTCCTGAAGGACCCAGAGGGGAAGCCCAAGAAGCAGATATCTGTGACAGCCATGATGGGACCTACCTGGTGTTTTATGTGCCAGACATGACTGACAGATACACCACTCTCATTAAGTACGGAGGAGACAAGATCCCTTATTCACCCTACTGAATCAGGGCTCTGCCCACCGGAGATGCCAGCAAGTGCACTGTCACTGAATGTTGTCCAGTGGCCAGGTAGGACTCACTTCCTTGGTTGCTTATACACTTTTAGTTTTCTTTGAAAACGGCCCTTTAAGTCACTTGATCCATGACTTGAGCGAGCACTCTCCATTTGTTCATTTGATAGTTATTGTAGAAAAGATAAGAAATGATGCTTTAGTCTTTTTGTAAATTATAGTCAAACATACAATAAACTGAGGTATTCCCTTTGGTTAACAGAGCAATCCGATAATAAAAGTGGACAAAGCACATCGAGTTGCCACAAATATCTTTGTATATTACGCAGTGGGGCAAAAAATGAGGTGACCAAATACTTCTTTTCCACCATAATTTGCAAATCAGTTCTTTAAAACTCGGACAAGTTAGAGGTATACCTATGATGAAAATGACAGGCCTCTCTCATATTTTTAAGTGGGAGAACGTGCACAAATGGTGGCTGACTAAATACTTTTTTGCCCCACTGTATTTGATCCTGTCTCCCTCAATACTATTTAATATCTAAATGCTTGATTCATCATATTATAACAAATGTGCTGTTGTAGCTACTGACAGTGAGTTTGATTCCATTTTTTCCATCTACCAAAGAGAAATAATATCTCTTAGTGGCAGGTGGATCACACGTTGATTCTAACACTTTGCATATGACTGGGTAGGATGAGCATTTTATAAGCGCTTGTGTGGTTTTTGTTTATTTAAGGAAATACATCAGTTTCCCTTGTATTTTAAATTTGAGTGAAGATCCTAAATTGGCCCCCACTCTTCACTTTGAGAAAAGGCTAATCTGTCTTATCCCCACATGAGCACAGTCAGATATAATACAGGCTTTCACTCAGGAGCAGGAAGGCTAAAGGCTGTTTAATGTTTGATCTAACTGTGTCAGACATTTGCGTTCTCACGTGCATGGACAATATCTTGAAAACTTCAGAGCTGCAGTGCATGTGTAAAAGTGGTTAGAAAGCAGTGCTTTAACACAGGTTTTGTCTCTTTGCGTAGCTGCTCGGTCCATCCAGACTCCCCTCGATATACAACAGTGATGCCAGCAACTCAAATACAAGCTCTCTCCAAGTGATTCCTTCATCATCAACATCTGCATCCATGATCCATTAGCTCAACAGCAACATCTGTCAGCTGTGCATCCAACTCGGGGGAATCGCCTGCTGTGCTCAGCCAGTGGGCCGCAATTTCTGTGCCTTGTTGATGGCCTCGCTGTATCCTGTGCTGGAGAAAGCTGGTGAGGAGACACTGCTGGTGAGCCAGGCGGCGCTGAGCTCCATGTAGGACATCAGTAAGGCCTGTGGATACACTTCCCTCAAGGAACTGATCAATGAGAACTCTGACTACCTGCTTAATGACATATCACTCAACCTTCAGAGGCTCAGCCAGCATCCACAGGTAGTTATGAGGTGTTTTTGTTTTTAGCCCAAAATGGACACAGAAATGAGTGCTGGAGGGTTTACCCGATTTCCTTCTTTGTCTGCTTAAGCCTGTGCGTCCCTTTCAGTAAGTGATTTGAATCCACCTGACATTCAGAAGGTCGTGGTAGAGCATATCGTACGAAGGCAAGATGTCAAACACATCCAGTCCCAGGTTAGACTCCGTACCTTCTCCGGTAAGGTTCCCAGACCTAACAACAAAACTGATTATGACACGTGGCGCACACAAATTAACCTGCTCCAAAATGACCCCAGCATGTCCCCGCTGCAAATATCCAGAAAGATCCATGAGAGCCTGCTCCCACCAGCAGCTGATATAGTTAAAATGTGTGACTCACAGGTGCTATAGCGTACGGCCACAGCTTCACTCTGAGCTCCATCTCCATAGAGTGCAGACAGTGATATCTGATACTCCTTAAGACACAGGACAACAGTTTATTGAGATATTGTATTTTTTATTTCATAATATGTACTCCAACAACTCAATAGTTCTTCCCCACCTGCCTCAGGTCGCCTCCACTTAGGGAGATCCACTTAATGAGGTAAGAAACATCATCATCATCTGCAGCTTCCCAGCGCACCGTGATGTCACTGTCTGAGAAATTAGTTATCCTAAGGTCTGAAGGAGGAGGCACCTTCACTAGAAGAAAAGAATAATGTGTATGGGAATTTTTTAAAAATGGGAAAGCTACATCTTTATATCTTTCATTATTAATAACATTTACAGTACTGTGCAAAAGTCATGAGCCACACGCTAAAGTATTTCATTGGACATTATCTGTTTTTTCCAATCCTTTTTAATCCAGTTCTTGTACCTGACCATTTTCTGAGTAATGTTTTTTGTTTGTTTGTTTGTTTGTGTAAACACTTGTTTGTTTGTTTGTTTGTGTAAACACTTTGCACTGACCATTATTGGAGAATTAAAAAGCACCTAATTCAAGGAATATGTGTACACATAACAGAAAACTTGGGAAAGAACCAATTTGAAATCTTTAAGCACTTTGTTACTAGCGGCCTGTCACAAAAACACATTTTGTATAGTGTTTTTTTTTAATCTTGTTAATAAAATGTATACAAATGTGTGTGATTAATCACAATGTGTTAGTGTGTAATCACCCTGAGACATGCATGCCTGTCTGTAAGAGTCAGATCTAAAGCCACTTGTGATTTGGAGATGCAGCCTGCAGATTCTGTCCAGATTATCCAGGCTTCACTTATCAAATGTGTAAAATTCAAGGCTGGTCCTTAAAAGTTGCCAACAATGCAAAAACTGCATAGCCACACAAGTCCCAGCGTTTCCCACCGCAGCAGCTGTGAAACGAAAGAGGAGAAAGGATGAATGAGTGTTTGCTTATGGGCTCTCCGCTCTCCCCCAAGCTGGCGTTGTTCTTGGTAGCCATGACAACGGAGATAGTCCCAGCTTTGTAAATACAGGCCCCAACAGGCCAAAAAAGAAAAGAAAAAAAAAGGATTGGGATTCCCTGCGCAGCCCAGGAATCCCCCTAGCAGACTGAAGACACAGATAGGACCTGAACTCAGTGAGTGTGTTCGAGCCGAGGCTCGAACCAGGGCCTGTCTGTGCTTCAAGTTGCCAGGGGCCGGCAGGTGTTCTGCGCCACCTGGCGGCCGTGTAAGCTGTACAAATTTGCTATATTTGACTTGTCTGAATATAAATTATTTTTGAAAAGGAAAAATAATAATTTTAATGTGAGGCAAAACATGTATGGTGCTCGATAAAGATGACACGCCGACTCACTTCTTCTTCTTTCTTTTTTTTGCAAAGTTTGTTTTCATATTAAACCAGTGTCAGTGACGTCATTCTATGCGACTACCACAGTAAAGGAAAAGCCTGGATCTGTACATCTTTTTCTTTTCTTTTTGTTGTCTAAAACACAAAAATCGCGAAACAGTCAGCTCACAAAGTTGCAGGTTGGTGGCAATTTGGCAGAACAGCCAATGACTTAAAACATTTAAGTGCATATATCTTGCCACAAGACATGTGCGCTAAGCTAGCCAAATTAGTTTCTGTTAGCGAATCAAGTTCAAGCTCCTCACATATCATCATCCAGGGTACAGTCATATGCTCATGAGGAGATCCCACGCAGGTAACACTACGGCAGTGCAACAAGTTAAATATGCACACATTTTAAGCTATTTCCTAATATCTAACCATTATGATAAATGTTTGCCTGCAACCGACACAACCAACACAAATGTCATTGAAAAAAACAAAACCCTGTGATCACATGTTTCTGTTTTTCTAGAACAGAAGAAGCACAATTTAAAAAGCCAGTAGTAATAAATCTTTGTTGTTACTGCATGATTCGAATGAAGTACCTGAAGTCTGGCTGGAATAAGAAGTGGTAATCTGTGTACTGTGCTAGTGATCTGCATAATTCACCTCATCTGTTTGGATGGCAGAAGTCGGCTAACTACACAGCTAATTTCATCAGGCTGCTAATGAAACATCTAAAATGATAGATGGTTAACTACACAACGGAAGTAACAGCATTACAATCACTTGATTTAATTACATTTTCCCCCCAAACTTTTGATCCAAATTAGCAAAGTACTGCAGCCATCTGAACCTTCTAGGTGTTACATGTTACAGTGTTCCACTCTGGCCAGCTTTGAAAATGGAAAACTGTTTGCGTGGTTTACTCGGTTCTGTAAATAAGGCTCCTTTCATTTGTGAGACTGTATTCCACAGCCAGTTGTCTTCTCTCCCCTTTGGTCCGCCCTTACAAGGTGAAGGTGCTGCCCACCCATGATACCAGCAAGGTGCGTGCAAGTGGATCCGGCCTTAACACCACTGGAGCGCCCACCTCTCTGCCAGTGAAGGTCACCATTGATGCCAAAGATGCAGGTGAGGGACTGCTGGCAGTGCAGATCACTGTGAGTGCATGAACGTGGACCACACAATAATGTATTCAAAGCATTGATATTTAGGTAACAGTTTTTGTTTTCTCCTGAAGGACCCAGAGGGGAAGCCCAAGAAGCAGATATCTGTGACAGCCATGATGGGACCTACCTGGTGTTTTATGTGCCAGACATGACTGACAGATACACCACTCTCATTAAGTACGGAGGAGACAAGATCCCTTATTCACCCTACTGAATCAGGGCTCTGCCCACTGGAGATGCCAGCAAGTGCACTGTCACTGAATGTTGTCCAGTGGCCAGGTAGGACTCACTTCCTTGGTTGCTTATACACTTTTAGTTTTCTTTGAAAACGGCCCTTTAAGTCACTTGATCCATGACTTGAGCGAGCACTCTCCATTTGTTCATTTGATAGTTATTGTAGAAAAGATAAGAAATGATGCTTTAGTCTTTTTGTAAATTATAGTCAAACATACAATAAACTGAGGTATTCCCTTTGGTTAACAGAGCAATCCGATAATAAAAGTGGACAAAGCACATCGAGTTGCCACAAATATCTTTGTATATTACGCAGTGGGGCAAAAAATGAGGTGACCAAATACTTCTTTTCCACCATAATTTGCAAATCAGTTCTTTAAAACTCGGACAAGTTAGAGGTATACCTATGATGAAAATGACAGGCCTCTCTCATATTTTTAAGTGGGAGAACGTGCACAAATGGTGGCTGACTAAATACTTTTTTGCCCCACTGTATTTGATCCTGTCTCCCTCAATACTATTTAATATCTAAATGCTTGATTCATCATATTATAACAAATGTGCTGTTGTAGCTACTGACAGTGAGTTTGATTCCATTTTTTCCATCTACCAAAGAGAAATAATATCTCTTAGTGGCAGGTGGATCACACGTTGATTCTAACACTTTGCATATGACTGGGTAGGATGAGCATTTTATAAGCGCTTGTGTGGTTTTTGTTTATTTAAGGAAATACATCAGTTTCCCTTGTATTTTAAATTTGAGTGAAGATCCTAAATTGGCCCCCACTCTTCACTTTGAGAAAAGGCTAATCTGTCTTATCCCCACATGAGCACAGTCAGATATAATACAGGCTTTCACTCAGGAGCAGGAAGGCTAAAGGCTGTTTAATGTTTGATCTAACTGTGTCAGACATTTGCGTTCTCACGTGCATGGACAATATCTTGAAAACTTCAGAGCTGCAGTGCATGTGTAAAAGTGGTTAGAAAGCAGTGCTTTAACACAGGTTTTGTCTCTTTGCGTAGCTGCTCGGTCCATCCAGACTCCCCTCGATATACAACAGTGATGCCAGCAACTCAAATACAAGCTCTCTCCAAGTGATTCCTTCATCATCAACATCTGCATCCATGATCCATTAGCTCAACAGCAACATCTGTCAGCTGTGCATCCAACTCGGGGGAATCGCCTGCTGTGCTCAGCCAGTGGGCCGCAATTTCTGTGCCTTGTTGATGGCCTCGCTGTATCCTGTGCTGGAGAAAGCTGGTGAGGAGACACTGCTGGTGAGCCAGGCGGCGCTGAGCTCCATGTAGGACATCAGTAAGGCCTGTGGATACACTTCCCTCAAGGAACTGATCAATGAGAACTCTGACTACCTGCTTAATGACATATCACTCAACCTTCAGAGGCTCAGCCAGCATCCACAGGTAGTTATGAGGTGTTTTTGTTTTTAGCCCAGAATGGACACAGAAATGAGTGCTGGAGGGTTTACCCGATTTCCTTCTTTGTCTGCTTAAGCCTGTGCGTCCCTTTCAGTAAGTGATTTGAATCCACCTGACATTCAGAAGGTCGTGGTAGAGCATATCGTACGAAGGCAAGATGTCAAACACATCCAGTCCCAGGTTAGACTCCGTACCTTCTCCGGTAAGGTTCCCAGACCTAACAACAAAACTGATTATGACACGTGGCGCACACAAATTAACCTGCTCCAAAATGACCCCAGCATGTCCCCGCTGCAAATATCCAGAAAGATCCATGAGAGCCTGCTCCCACCAGCAGCTGATATAGTTAAAATGTGTGACTCACAGGTGCTATAGCGTACGGCCACAGCTTCGCTCTGAGCTCCATCTCCATAGAGTGCAGACAGTGATATCTGATACTCCTTAAGACACAGGACAACAGTTTATTGAGATATTGTATTTTTTATTTCATAATATGTACTCCAACAACTCAATAGTTCTTCCCCACCTGCCTCAGGTCGCCTCCACTTAGGGAGATCCACTTAATGAGGTAAGAAACATCATCATCATCTGCAGCTTCCCAGCGCACCGTGATGTCACTGTCTGAGAAATTAGTTATCCTAAGGTCTGAAGGAGGAGGCACCTTCACTAGAAGAAAAGAATAATGTGTATGGGAATTTTTTAAAAATGGGAAAGCTACATCTTTATATCTTTCATTATTAATAACATTTACAGTACTGTGCAAAAGTCATGAGCCACACGCTAAAGTATTTCATTGGACATTATCTGTTTTTTCCAATCCTTTTTAATCCAGTTCTTGTACCTGACCATTTTCTGAGTAATGTTTTTTGTTTGTTTGTTTGTTTGTGTAAACACTTGTTTGTTTGTTTGTTTGTTTGTTTGTGTAAACACTTTGCACTGACCATTATTGGAGAATTAAAAAGCACCTAATTCAAGGAATATGTGTACACATAACAGAAAACTTGGGAAAGAACCAATTTGAAATCTTTAAGCACTTTGTTACTAGCGGCCTGTCACAAAAACACATTTTGTATAGTGTTTTTTTTTAATCTTGTTAATAAAATGTATACAAATGTGTGTGATTAATCACAATGTGTTAGTGTGTAATCACCCTGAGACATGCATGCCTGTCTGTAAGAGTCAGATCTAAAGCCACTTGTGATTTGGAGATGCAGCCTGCAGATTCTGTCCAGATTATCCAGGCTTCACTTATCAAATGTGTAAAATTCAAGGCTGGTCCTTAAAAGTTGCCAACAATGCAAAAACTGCATAGCCACACAAGTCCCAGCGTTTCCCACCGCAGCAGCTGTGAAACGAAAGAGGAGAAAGGATGAATGAGTGTTTGCTTATGGGCTCTCCGCTCTCCCCCAAGCTGGCGTTGTTCTTGGTAGCCATGACAACGGAGATAGTCCCAGCTTTGTAAATACAGGCCCCAACAGGCCAAAAAAGAAAAGAAAAAAAAAGGATTGGGATTCCCTGCGCAGCCCAGGAATCCCCCTAGCAGACTGAAGACACAGATAGGACCTGAACTCAGTGAGTGTGTTCGAGCCGAGGCTCGAACCAGGGCCTGTCTATGCTTCAAGTTGCCAGGGGCCGGCAAGTGTTCTGCGCCACCTGCCCGCCGTGTAAGCTGTACAAATTTGCTATATTTGACTTGTCTGAATATAAATTATTTTTGAAAAGGCAAAATAATAATTTTAATGTGAGGCAAAACATGTATGGTGCTCGATAAAGATGACACGCCGACTCACTTCTTCTTCTTTCTTTTTTTTGCAAAGTTTGTTTTCATATTAAACCAGTGTCAGTGACGTCATTCTATGCGACTACCACAGTAAAGGAAAAGCCTGGATCTGTACATCTTTTTCTTTTCTTTTTGTTGTCTAAAACACAAAAATCGCGAAACAGTCAGCTCACAAAGTTGCAGGTTGGTGGCAATTTGGCAGAACAGCCAATGACTTAAAACATTTAAGTGCATATATCTTGCCACAAGACATGTGCGCTAAGCTAGCCAAATGAGTTTCTGTTAGCGAATCAAGTTCAAGCTCCTCACATATCATCATCCAGGGTACAGTCATATGCTCATGAGGAGATCCCACGCAGGTAACACTACGGCAGTGCAACAAGTTAAATATGCACACATTTTAAGCTATTTCCTAATATCTAACCATTATGATAAATGTTTGCCTGCAACCGACACAACCAACACAAATGTCATTGAAAAAAACAAAACCCTGTGATCACATGTTTCTGTTTTTCTAGAACAGAAGAAGCACAATTTAAAAAGCCAGTAGTAATAAATCTTTGTTGTTACTGCATGATTCGAATGAAGTACCTGAAGTCTGGCTGGAATAAGAAGTGGTCATCTGTGTACTGTGCTAGTGATCTGCATAATTCACCTCATCTGTTTGGATGGCAGAAGTCGGCTAACTACACAGCTAATTTCATCAGGCTGCTAATGAAACATCTAAAATGATAGATGGTTAACTACACAACGGAAGTAACAGCATTACAATCACTTGATTTAATTACATTTTCCCCCCAAACATTTGATCCAAATTAGCAAAGTACTGCAGCCATCTGAACCTTCTAGGTGTTACATGTTACAGTGTTCCACTCTGGCCAGCTTTGAAAATGGAAAACTCTTTGCGTGGTTTACTCGGTTCTGTGAATAAGGCTCCTTTCATTTGTGAGACTGTATTCCACAGCCAGTTGTCTTCTCTCCCCTTTGGTCCGCCCTTACAAGGTGAAGGTGCTGCCCACCCATGATACCAGCAAGGTGCGTGCAAGTGGATCCGGCCTTAACACCACTGGAGCGCCCACCTCTCTGCCAGTGAAGGTCACCATTGATGCCAAAGATGCAGGTGAGGGACTGCTGGCAGTGCAGATCACTGTGAGTGCATGAACGTGGACCACACAATAATGTATTCAAAGCATTGATATTTAGGTAACAGTTTTTGTTTTCTCCTGAAGGACCCAGAGGGGAAGCCCAAGAAGCAGATATCTGTGACAGCCATGATGGGACCTACCTGGTGTTTTATGTGCCAGACATGACTGACAGATACACCACTCTCATTAAGTACGGAGGAGACAAGATCCCTTATTCACCCTACTGAATCAGGGCTCTGCCCACCGGAGATGCCAGCAAGTGCACTGTCACTGAATGTTGTCCAGTGGCCAGGTAGGACTCACTTCCTTGGTTGCTTATACACTTTTAGTTTTCTTTGAAAACGGCCCTTTAAGTCACTTGATCCATGACTTGAGCGAGCACTCTCCATTTGTTCATTTGATAGTTATTGTAGAAAAGATAAGAAATGATGCTTTAGTCTTTTTGTAAATTATAGTCAAACATACAATAAACTGAGGTATTCCCTTTGGTTAACAGAGCAATCCGATAATAAAAGTGGACAAAGCACATCGAGTTGCCACAAATATCTTTGTATATTACGCAGTGGGGCAAAAAATGAGGTGACCAAATACTTCTTTTCCACCATAATTTGCAAATCAGTTCTTTAAAACTCGGACAAGTTAGAGGTATACCTATGATGAAAATGACAGGCCTCTCTCATATTTTTAAGTGGGAGAACGTGCACAAATGGTGGCTGACTAAATACTTTTTTGCCCCACTGTATTTGATCCTGTCTCCCTCAATACTATTTAATATCTAAATGCTTGATTCATCATATTATAACAAATGTGCTGTTGTAGCTACTGACAGTGAGTTTGATTCCATTTTTTCCATCTACCAAAGAGAAATAATATCTCTTAGTGGCAGGTGGATCACACGTTGATTCTAACACTTTGCATATGACTGGGTAGGATGAGCATTTTATAAGCGCTTGTGTGGTTTTTGTTTATTTAAGGAAATACATCAGTTTCCCTTGTATTTTAAATTTGAGTGAAGATCCTAAATTGGCCCCCACTCTTCACTTTGAGAAAAGGCTAATCTGTCTTATCCCCACATGAGCACAGTCAGATATAATACAGGCTTTCACTCAGGAGCAGGAAGGCTAAAGGCTGTTTAATGTTTGATCTAACTGTGTCAGACATTTGCGTTCTCACGTGCATGGACAATATCTTGAAAACTTCAGAGCTGCAGTGCATGTGTAAAAGTGGTTAGAAAGCAGTGCTTTAACACAGGTTTTGTCTCTTTGCGTAGCTGCTCGGTCCATCCAGACTCCCCTCGATATACAACAGTGATGCCAGCAACTCAAATACAAGCTCTCTCCAAGTGATTCCTTCATCATCAACATCTGCATCCATGATCCATTAGCTCAACAGCAACATCTGTCAGCTGTGCATCCAACTCGGGGGAATCGCCTGCTGTGCTCAGCCAGTGGGCCGCAATTTCTGTGCCTTGTTGATGGCCTCGCTGTATCCTGTGCTGGAGAAAGCTGGTGAGGAGACACTGCTGGTGAGCCAGGCGGCGCTGAGCTCCATGTAGGACATCAGTAAGGCCTGTGGATACACTTCCCTCAAGGAACTGATCAATGAGAACTCTGACTACCTGCTTAATGACATATCACTCAACCTTCAGAGGCTCAGCCAGCATCCACAGGTAGTTATGAGGTGTTTTTGTTTTTAGCCCAAAATGGACACAGAAATGAGTGCTGGAGGGTTTACCCGATTTCCTTCTTTGTCTGCTTAAGCCTGTGCGTCCCTTTCAGTAAGTGATTTGAATCCACCTGACATTCAGAAGGTCGTGGTAGAGCATATCGTACGAAGGCAAGATGTCAAACACATCCAGTCCCAGGTTAGACTCCGTACCTTCTCCGGTAAGGTTCCCAGACCTAACAACAAAACTGATTATGACACGTGGCGCACACAAATTAACCTGCTCCAAAATGACCCCAGCATGTCCCCGCTGCAAATATCCAGAAAGATCCATGAGAGCCTGCTCCCACCAGCAGCTGATATAGTTAAAATGTGTGACTCACAGGTGCTATAGCGTACGGCCACAGCTTCACTCTGAGCTCCATCTCCATAGAGTGCAGACAGTGATATCTGATACTCCTTAAGACACAGGACAACAGTTTATTGAGATATTGTATTTTTTATTTCATAATATGTACTCCAACAACTCAATAGTTCTTCCCCACCTGCCTCAGGTCGCCTCCACTTAGGGAGATCCACTTAATGAGGTAAGAAACATCATCATCATCTGCAGCTTCCCAGCGCACCGTGATGTCACTGTCTGAGAAATTAGTTATCCTAAGGTCTGAAGGAGGAGGCACCTTCACTAGAAGAAAAGAATAATGTGTATGGGAATTTTTTAAAAATGGGAAAGCTACATCTTTATATCTTTCATTATTAATAACATTTACAGTACTGTGCAAAAGTCATGAGCCACACGCTAAAGTATTTCATTGGACATTATCTGTTTTTTCCAATCCTTTTTAATCCAGTTCTTGTACCTGACCATTTTCTGAGTAATGTTTTTTGTTTGTTTGTTTGTTTGTGTAAACACTTGTTTGTTTGTTTGTTTGTGTAAACACTTTGCACTGACCATTATTGGAGAATTAAAAAGCACCTAATTCAAGGAATATGTGTACACATAACAGAAAACTTGGGAAAGAACCAATTTGAAATCTTTAAGCACTTTGTTACTAGCGGCCTGTCACAAAAACACATTTTGTATAGTGTTTTTTTTTAATCTTGTTAATAAAATGTATACAAATGTGTGTGATTAATCACAATGTGTTAGTGTGTAATCACCCTGAGACATGCATGCCTGTCTGTAAGAGTCAGATCTAAAGCCACTTGTGATTTGGAGATGCAGCCTGCAGATTCTGTCCAGATTATCCAGGCTTCACTTATCAAATGTGTAAAATTCAAGGCTGGTCCTTAAAAGTTGCCAACAATGCAAAAACTGCATAGCCACACAAGTCCCAGCGTTTCCCACCGCAGCAGCTGTGAAACGAAAGAGGAGAAAGGATGAATGAGTGTTTGCTTATGGGCTCTCCGCTCTCCCCCAAGCTGGCGTTGTTCTTGGTAGCCATGACAACGGAGATAGTCCCAGCTTTGTAAATACAGGCCCCAACAGGCCAAAAAAGAAAAGAAAAAAAAAGGATTGGGATTCCCTGCGCAGCCCAGGAATCCCCCTAGCAGACTGAAGACACAGATAGGACCTGAACTCAGTGAGTGTGTTCGAGCCGAGGCTCGAACCAGGGCCTGTCTGTGCTTCAAGTTGCCAGGGGCCGGCAGGTGTTCTGCGCCACCTGGCGGCCGTGTAAGCTGTACAAATTTGCTATATTTGACTTGTCTGAATATAAATTATTTTTGAAAAGGAAAAATAATAATTTTAATGTGAGGCAAAACATGTATGGTGCTCGATAAAGATGACACGCCGACTCACTTCTTCTTCTTTCTTTTTTTTGCAAAGTTTGTTTTCATATTAAACCAGTGTCAGTGACGTCATTCTATGCGACTACCACAGTAAAGGAAAAGCCTGGATCTGTACATCTTTTTCTTTTCTTTTTGTTGTCTAAAACACAAAAATCGCGAAACAGTCAGCTCACAAAGTTGCAGGTTGGTGGCAATTTGGCAGAACAGCCAATGACTTAAAACATTTAAGTGCATATATCTTGCCACAAGACATGTGCGCTAAGCTAGCCAAATTAGTTTCTGTTAGCGAATCAAGTTCAAGCTCCTCACATATCATCATCCAGGGTACAGTCATATGCTCATGAGGAGATCCCACGCAGGTAACACTACGGCAGTGCAACAAGTTAAATATGCACACATTTTAAGCTATTTCCTAATATCTAACCATTATGATAAATGTTTGCCTGCAACCGACACAACCAACACAAATGTCATTGAAAAAAACAAAACCCTGTGATCACATGTTTCTGTTTTTCTAGAACAGAAGAAGCACAATTTAAAAAGCCAGTAGTAATAAATCTTTGTTGTTACTGCATGATTCGAATGAAGTACCTGAAGTCTGGCTGGAATAAGAAGTGGTAATCTGTGTACTGTGCTAGTGATCTGCATAATTCACCTCATCTGTTTGGATGGCAGAAGTCGGCTAACTACACAGCTAATTTCATCAGGCTGCTAATGAAACATCTAAAATGATAGATGGTTAACTACACAACGGAAGTAACAGCATTACAATCACTTGATTTAATTACATTTTCCCCCCAAACTTTTGATCCAAATTAGCAAAGTACTGCAGCCATCTGAACCTTCTAGGTGTTACATGTTACAGTGTTCCACTCTGGCCAGCTTTGAAAATGGAAAACTGTTTGCGTGGTTTACTCGGTTCTGTAAATAAGGCTCCTTTCATTTGTGAGACTGTATTCCACAGCCAGTTGTCTTCTCTCCCCTTTGGTCCGCCCTTACAAGGTGAAGGTGCTGCCCACCCATGATACCAGCAAGGTGCGTGCAAGTGGATCCGGCCTTAACACCACTGGAGCGCCCACCTCTCTGCCAGTGAAGGTCACCATTGATGCCAAAGATGCAGGTGAGGGACTGCTGGCAGTGCAGATCACTGTGAGTGCATGAACGTGGACCACACAATAATGTATTCAAAGCATTGATATTTAGGTAACAGTTTTTGTTTTCTCCTGAAGGACCCAGAGGGGAAGCCCAAGAAGCAGATATCTGTGACAGCCATGATGGGACCTACCTGGTGTTTTATGTGCCAGACATGACTGACAGATACACCACTCTCATTAAGTACGGAGGAGACAAGATCCCTTATTCACCCTACTGAATCAGGGCTCTGCCCACTGGAGATGCCAGCAAGTGCACTGTCACTGAATGTTGTCCAGTGGCCAGGTAGGACTCACTTCCTTGGTTGCTTATACACTTTTAGTTTTCTTTGAAAACGGCCCTTTAAGTCACTTGATCCATGACTTGAGCGAGCACTCTCCATTTGTTCATTTGATAGTTATTGTAGAAAAGATAAGAAATGATGCTTTAGTCTTTTTGTAAATTATAGTCAAACATACAATAAACTGAGGTATTCCCTTTGGTTAACAGAGCAATCCGATAATAAAAGTGGACAAAGCACATCGAGTTGCCACAAATATCTTTGTATATTACGCAGTGGGGCAAAAAATGAGGTGACCAAATACTTCTTTTCCACCATAATTTGCAAATCAGTTCTTTAAAACTCGGACAAGTTAGAGGTATACCTATGATGAAAATGACAGGCCTCTCTCATATTTTTAAGTGGGAGAACGTGCACAAATGGTGGCTGACTAAATACTTTTTTGCCCCACTGTATTTGATCCTGTCTCCCTCAATACTATTTAATATCTAAATGCTTGATTCATCATATTATAACAAATGTGCTGTTGTAGCTACTGACAGTGAGTTTGATTCCATTTTTTCCATCTACCAAAGAGAAATAATATCTCTTAGTGGCAGGTGGATCACACGTTGATTCTAACACTTTGCATATGACTGGGTAGGATGAGCATTTTATAAGCGCTTGTGTGGTTTTTGTTTATTTAAGGAAATACATCAGTTTCCCTTGTATTTTAAATTTGAGTGAAGATCCTAAATTGGCCCCCACTCTTCACTTTGAGAAAAGGCTAATCTGTCTTATCCCCACATGAGCACAGTCAGATATAATACAGGCTTTCACTCAGGAGCAGGAAGGCTAAAGGCTGTTTAATGTTTGATCTAACTGTGTCAGACATTTGCGTTCTCACGTGCATGGACAATATCTTGAAAACTTCAGAGCTGCAGTGCATGTGTAAAAGTGGTTAGAAAGCAGTGCTTTAACACAGGTTTTGTCTCTTTGCGTAGCTGCTCGGTCCATCCAGACTCCCCTCGATATACAACAGTGATGCCAGCAACTCAAATACAAGCTCTCTCCAAGTGATTCCTTCATCATCAACATCTGCATCCATGATCCATTAGCTCAACAGCAACATCTGTCAGCTGTGCATCCAACTCGGGGGAATCGCCTGCTGTGCTCAGCCAGTGGGCCGCAATTTCTGTGCCTTGTTGATGGCCTCGCTGTATCCTGTGCTGGAGAAAGCTGGTGAGGAGACACTGCTGGTGAGCCAGGCGGCGCTGAGCTCCATGTAGGACATCAGTAAGGCCTGTGGATACACTTCCCTCAAGGAACTGATCAATGAGAACTCTGACTACCTGCTTAATGACATATCACTCAACCTTCAGAGGCTCAGCCAGCATCCACAGGTAGTTATGAGGTGTTTTTGTTTTTAGCCCAGAATGGACACAGAAATGAGTGCTGGAGGGTTTACCCGATTTCCTTCTTTGTCTGCTTAAGCCTGTGCGTCCCTTTCAGTAAGTGATTTGAATCCACCTGACATTCAGAAGGTCGTGGTAGAGCATATCGTACGAAGGCAAGATGTCAAACACATCCAGTCCCAGGTTAGACTCCGTACCTTCTCCGGTAAGGTTCCCAGACCTAACAACAAAACTGATTATGACACGTGGCGCACACAAATTAACCTGCTCCAAAATGACCCCAGCATGTCCCCGCTGCAAATATCCAGAAAGATCCATGAGAGCCTGCTCCCACCAGCAGCTGATATAGTTAAAATGTGTGACTCACAGGTGCTATAGCGTACGGCCACAGCTTCGCTCTGAGCTCCATCTCCATAGAGTGCAGACAGTGATATCTGATACTCCTTAAGACACAGGACAACAGTTTATTGAGATATTGTATTTTTTATTTCATAATATGTACTCCAACAACTCAATAGTTCTTCCCCACCTGCCTCAGGTCGCCTCCACTTAGGGAGATCCACTTAATGAGGTAAGAAACATCATCATCATCTGCAGCTTCCCAGCGCACCGTGATGTCACTGTCTGAGAAATTAGTTATCCTAAGGTCTGAAGGAGGAGGCACCTTCACTAGAAGAAAAGAATAATGTGTATGGGAATTTTTTAAAAATGGGAAAGCTACATCTTTATATCTTTCATTATTAATAACATTTACAGTACTGTGCAAAAGTCATGAGCCACACGCTAAAGTATTTCATTGGACATTATCTGTTTTTTCCAATCCTTTTTAATCCAGTTCTTGTACCTGACCATTTTCTGAGTAATGTTTTTTGTTTGTTTGTTTGTTTGTGTAAACACTTGTTTGTTTGTTTGTTTGTTTGTTTGTGTAAACACTTTGCACTGACCATTATTGGAGAATTAAAAAGCACCTAATTCAAGGAATATGTGTACACATAACAGAAAACTTGGGAAAGAACCAATTTGAAATCTTTAAGCACTTTGTTACTAGCGGCCTGTCACAAAAACACATTTTGTATAGTGTTTTTTTTTAATCTTGTTAATAAAATGTATACAAATGTGTGTGATTAATCACAATGTGTTAGTGTGTAATCACCCTGAGACATGCATGCCTGTCTGTAAGAGTCAGATCTAAAGCCACTTGTGATTTGGAGATGCAGCCTGCAGATTCTGTCCAGATTATCCAGGCTTCACTTATCAAATGTGTAAAATTCAAGGCTGGTCCTTAAAAGTTGCCAACAATGCAAAAACTGCATAGCCACACAAGTCCCAGCGTTTCCCACCGCAGCAGCTGTGAAACGAAAGAGGAGAAAGGATGAATGAGTGTTTGCTTATGGGCTCTCCGCTCTCCCCCAAGCTGGCGTTGTTCTTGGTAGCCATGACAACGGAGATAGTCCCAGCTTTGTAAATACAGGCCCCAACAGGCCAAAAAAGAAAAGAAAAAAAAAGGATTGGGATTCCCTGCGCAGCCCAGGAATCCCCCTAGCAGACTGAAGACACAGATAGGACCTGAACTCAGTGAGTGTGTTCGAGCCGAGGCTCGAACCAGGGCCTGTCTATGCTTCAAGTTGCCAGGGGCCGGCAAGTGTTCTGCGCCACCTGCCCGCCGTGTAAGCTGTACAAATTTGCTATATTTGACTTGTCTGAATATAAATTATTTTTGAAAAGGCAAAATAATAATTTTAATGTGAGGCAAAACATGTATGGTGCTCGATAAAGATGACACGCCGACTCACTTCTTCTTCTTTCTTTTTTTTGCAAAGTTTGTTTTCATATTAAACCAGTGTCAGTGACGTCATTCTATGCGACTACCACAGTAAAGGAAAAGCCTGGATCTGTACATCTTTTTCTTTTCTTTTTGTTGTCTAAAACACAAAAATCGCGAAACAGTCAGCTCACAAAGTTGCAGGTTGGTGGCAATTTGGCAGAACAGCCAATGACTTAAAACATTTAAGTGCATATATCTTGCCACAAGACATGTGCGCTAAGCTAGCCAAATGAGTTTCTGTTAGCGAATCAAGTTCAAGCTCCTCACATATCATCATCCAGGGTACAGTCATATGCTCATGAGGAGATCCCACGCAGGTAACACTACGGCAGTGCAACAAGTTAAATATGCACACATTTTAAGCTATTTCCTAATATCTAACCATTATGATAAATGTTTGCCTGCAACCGACACAACCAACACAAATGTCATTGAAAAAAACAAAACCCTGTGATCACATGTTTCTGTTTTTCTAGAACAGAAGAAGCACAATTTAAAAAGCCAGTAGTAATAAATCTTTGTTGTTACTGCATGATTCGAATGAAGTACCTGAAGTCTGGCTGGAATAAGAAGTGGTCATCTGTGTACTGTGCTAGTGATCTGCATAATTCACCTCATCTGTTTGGATGGCAGAAGTCGGCTAACTACACAGCTAATTTCATCAGGCTGCTAATGAAACATCTAAAATGATAGATGGTTAACTACACAACGGAAGTAACAGCATTACAATCACTTGATTTAATTACATTTTCCCCCCAAACATTTGATCCAAATTAGCAAAGTACTGCAGCCATCTGAACCTTCTAGGTGTTACATGTTACAGTGTTCCACTCTGGCCAGCTTTGAAAATGGAAAACTCTTTGCGTGGTTTACTCGGTTCTGTGAATAAGGCTCCTTTCATTTGTGAGACTGTATTCCACAGCCAGTTGTCTTCTCTCCCCTTTGGTCCGCCCTTACAAGGTGAAGGTGCTGCCCACCCATGATACCAGCAAGGTGCGTGCAAGTGGATCCGGCCTTAACACCACTGGAGCGCCCACCTCTCTGCCAGTGAAGGTCACCATTGATGCCAAAGATGCAGGTGAGGGACTGCTGGCAGTGCAGATCACTGTGAGTGCATGAACGTGGACCACACAATAATGTATTCAAAGCATTGATATTTAGGTAACAGTTTTTGTTTTCTCCTGAAGGACCCAGAGGGGAAGCCCAAGAAGCAGATATCTGTGACAGCCATGATGGGACCTACCTGGTGTTTTATGTGCCAGACATGACTGACAGATACACCACTCTCATTAAGTACGGAGGAGACAAGATCCCTTATTCACCCTACTGAATCAGGGCTCTGCCCACCGGAGATGCCAGCAAGTGCACTGTCACTGAATGTTGTCCAGTGGCCAGGTAGGACTCACTTCCTTGGTTGCTTATACACTTTTAGTTTTCTTTGAAAACGGCCCTTTAAGTCACTTGATCCATGACTTGAGCGAGCACTCTCCATTTGTTCATTTGATAGTTATTGTAGAAAAGATAAGAAATGATGCTTTAGTCTTTTTGTAAATTATAGTCAAACATACAATAAACTGAGGTATTCCCTTTGGTTAACAGAGCAATCCGATAATAAAAGTGGACAAAGCACATCGAGTTGCCACAAATATCTTTGTATATTACGCAGTGGGGCAAAAAATGAGGTGACCAAATACTTCTTTTCCACCATAATTTGCAAATCAGTTCTTTAAAACTCGGACAAGTTAGAGGTATACCTATGATGAAAATGACAGGCCTCTCTCATATTTTTAAGTGGGAGAACGTGCACAAATGGTGGCTGACTAAATACTTTTTTGCCCCACTGTATTTGATCCTGTCTCCCTCAATACTATTTAATATCTAAATGCTTGATTCATCATATTATAACAAATGTGCTGTTGTAGCTACTGACAGTGAGTTTGATTCCATTTTTTCCATCTACCAAAGAGAAATAATATCTCTTAGTGGCAGGTGGATCACACGTTGATTCTAACACTTTGCATATGACTGGGTAGGATGAGCATTTTATAAGCGCTTGTGTGGTTTTTGTTTATTTAAGGAAATACATCAGTTTCCCTTGTATTTTAAATTTGAGTGAAGATCCTAAATTGGCCCCCACTCTTCACTTTGAGAAAAGGCTAATCTGTCTTATCCCCACATGAGCACAGTCAGATATAATACAGGCTTTCACTCAGGAGCAGGAAGGCTAAAGGCTGTTTAATGTTTGATCTAACTGTGTCAGACATTTGCGTTCTCACGTGCATGGACAATATCTTGAAAACTTCAGAGCTGCAGTGCATGTGTAAAAGTGGTTAGAAAGCAGTGCTTTAACACAGGTTTTGTCTCTTTGCGTAGCTGCTCGGTCCATCCAGACTCCCCTCGATATACAACAGTGATGCCAGCAACTCAAATACAAGCTCTCTCCAAGTGATTCCTTCATCATCAACATCTGCATCCATGATCCATTAGCTCAACAGCAACATCTGTCAGCTGTGCATCCAACTCGGGGGAATCGCCTGCTGTGCTCAGCCAGTGGGCCGCAATTTCTGTGCCTTGTTGATGGCCTCGCTGTATCCTGTGCTGGAGAAAGCTGGTGAGGAGACACTGCTGGTGAGCCAGGCGGCGCTGAGCTCCATGTAGGACATCAGTAAGGCCTGTGGATACACTTCCCTCAAGGAACTGATCAATGAGAACTCTGACTACCTGCTTAATGACATATCACTCAACCTTCAGAGGCTCAGCCAGCATCCACAGGTAGTTATGAGGTGTTTTTGTTTTTAGCCCAAAATGGACACAGAAATGAGTGCTGGAGGGTTTACCCGATTTCCTTCTTTGTCTGCTTAAGCCTGTGCGTCCCTTTCAGTAAGTGATTTGAATCCACCTGACATTCAGAAGGTCGTGGTAGAGCATATCGTACGAAGGCAAGATGTCAAACACATCCAGTCCCAGGTTAGACTCCGTACCTTCTCCGGTAAGGTTCCCAGACCTAACAACAAAACTGATTATGACACGTGGCGCACACAAATTAACCTGCTCCAAAATGACCCCAGCATGTCCCCGCTGCAAATATCCAGAAAGATCCATGAGAGCCTGCTCCCACCAGCAGCTGATATAGTTAAAATGTGTGACTCACAGGTGCTATAGCGTACGGCCACAGCTTCACTCTGAGCTCCATCTCCATAGAGTGCAGACAGTGATATCTGATACTCCTTAAGACACAGGACAACAGTTTATTGAGATATTGTATTTTTTATTTCATAATATGTACTCCAACAACTCAATAGTTCTTCCCCACCTGCCTCAGGTCGCCTCCACTTAGGGAGATCCACTTAATGAGGTAAGAAACATCATCATCATCTGCAGCTTCCCAGCGCACCGTGATGTCACTGTCTGAGAAATTAGTTATCCTAAGGTCTGAAGGAGGAGGCACCTTCACTAGAAGAAAAGAATAATGTGTATGGGAATTTTTTAAAAATGGGAAAGCTACATCTTTATATCTTTCATTATTAATAACATTTACAGTACTGTGCAAAAGTCATGAGCCACACGCTAAAGTATTTCATTGGACATTATCTGTTTTTTCCAATCCTTTTTAATCCAGTTCTTGTACCTGACCATTTTCTGAGTAATGTTTTTTGTTTGTTTGTTTGTGTAAACACTTGTTTGTTTGTTTGTTTGTTTGTGTAAACACTTTGCACTGACCATTATTGGAGAATTAAAAAGCACCTAATTCAAGGAATATGTGTACACATAACAGAAAACTTGGGAAAGAACCAATTTGAAATCTTTAAGCACTTTGTTACTAGCGGCCTGTCACAAAAACACATTTTGTATAGTGTTTTTTTTTTATCTTGTTAATAAAATTTATACAAATGTGTGTGATTAATCACAATGTGTTAGTGTGTAATCACCCTGAGACATGCATGCCTGTCTGTAAGAGTCAGATCTAAAGCCACTTCTTTTTTTCTTTTTTTCTTTTTTTTTTGCCTGTCCCGTTTGGCTCTTTTACCATCAGAATTGTTGTCTAAAGGCAAAGAAAGATGCCCAACGGATTTACTTTACCAAATTGACCATCCCAGCCTTGCCGTAATGGTCCATTTGATTCACCTTTTATTGTTTATTTTATTTTCACTTGCTGAATACGGGACAGACTTGACTGGGGGAAAGAAGGGGAGAAAGAAAGAGGGAAAGAGAAACAGCTGAGAAGAGGGACGGGGGAGAAGGGCAAAAAACAAAAACCAACAGAATGAGCAGAAAAAAAAAAAGAAATAAAAAATGCATATATCGATCACCTGGATCACCTGCTGAGAAAGAAAAAAGAAAACAAGCAGAAGAGAACAAGAGTAATAGAATAAACAGCATCACAATGATATATGGGAATATGACAGTAAATACTAAATATTAAACATTATTGTGCAGCACATAAGATCAACAGAACACAGTGTGCTTTGAGGTAGGAGCCAAAAAGGGTGTAGTTTGTGGGTGTGATCACCCATGTGTACACCTGTGAGCATGGATGCGCTTGTTTTTTTTAAAAAGGTTCCTTCATGTAATGATCTGCTAGAGGGTGTGGGGGGGCCACAGCCCCGTCCTCCAGGGCATGAAGCAGGTATGGAGGAGATCAAAACTCCAGACATCCAGAGGCCCCCAGAACACAAGAGACCAAGGAAGACCAACAGAGGGGCAGCCGCGCCACTGTCCCAGAAAGAGCTGAGGAGAGTCCCAGATGAGGGCTCACTCAGCAGCCGCGGAGCAGAAGCCAGGGGGAGTTGCAGTGACGCGCCCGTGAGTGGCCCGAGCGAGCCCCAGGCTCCAGGCCCCGATAAGCGGCCGCCAAGGAGTGAGCCGGTGTGTACCTGGACGCCCATCCCCGGACACAAAGAACCACCAACGCACCGATGTCTGAGGGAGTCCGCCACTGGCAGGGGAAGTGGTGGTAGGGGGAGATAGGCCTCCAAACCTTGGAGGGCCTGAGATGTCCCCAGAGAGGTGGCGCCTGACACCCAACCTGACATATAGACACAGAAATACAGGCACACACATATACAAACATCCATTCCCACCCTCATGCTCTCATATGCACTTACTCCACACTCAACCAACGTGGAGACAGACATAAAGAGACGCTGTACACACGATCACACTCCCCAAGCGTACCCTACAAACCGGGTCTAGGTACCCTTGCCCCTGGAGGGGGAACTGCACCCAGACCCAGGTGGTATTACCCTTTTCCCTGCGGTGGGGGGAGGCAGACCGCCCCGACTCCGCAGCAGCAGGGAGGCCCCACACCCCAGACCGCAGTCGGACGGCCAACTCCTCCTCCTAGCCCCCCCCCCCCCCCGCTCCAGCAGGTCGCAGAGAATGGGGGTGAGAGAAGACTCCAAACCTCCCTCCACCCGCTCATTGTAGTGTTGATGCATGTGTGTTCTAAGGTGCATTTAAAACCCAGGAGGGCATGGAGCTACCTGCCAGAGAGCAGCAGGTAAGCGCATGGTCCCTCCTGCTAGCCCTCAATGTCTACCGGTATGTGTATTTAACCTTGAGAGCACTTTGTTACTAGCGGCCTGTCACAAAAACACATTTTGTATAGTGTTTTTTTTTATTATCTTGTTAATAAAATGTATACAAATGTGTGTGATTAATCACAATGTGTTAGTGTGTAATCACCCTGAGACATGCATGCCTGTCTGTAAGAGTCAGATCTAAAGCCACTTGTGATTTGGAGATGCAGCCTGCAGATTCTGTCCAGATTATCCCAGCTCTCTTCACTATATATCCAGGCTTCACTTATCAAATGTGTAAAATTCAAGGCTGGTCCTTAAAAGTTGCCAACAATGCAAAAACTGCATAGCCACACAAGTCCCAGCGTTTCCCACCGCAGCAGCTGTGAAACGAAAGAGGAGAAAGGATGAATGAGTGTTTGCTTATGGGCTCTCCGCTCTCCCCCAAGCTGGCGTTGTTCTTGGTAGCCATGACAACGGAGATAGTCCCAGCTTTGTAAATACAGGCCCCAACAGGCCAAAAAAGAAAAGAAAAAAAAAGGATTGGGATTCCCTGCGCAGCCCAGGAATCCCCCTAGCAGACTGAAGACACAGATAGGACCTGAACTCAGTGAGTGTGTTCGAGCCGAGGCTCGAACCAGGGCCTGTCTGTGCTTCAAGTTGCCAGGGGCCGGCAAGTGTTCTGCGCCACCTGGCGGCCGTGTAAGCTGTACAAATTTGCTATATTTGACTTCTCTGAATATAAATTATTTTTGAAAAGGAAAAATAATAATTTTAATGTGAGGCAAAACATGTATGGTGCTCGATAAAGATGACACGCCGACTCACTTCTTCTTCTTTCTTTTTTTTGCAAAGTTTGTTTTCATATTAAACCAGTGTCAGTGACGTCATTCTATGCGACTACCACAGTAAAGGAAAAGCCTGGATCTGTACATCTTTTTCTTTTCTTTTTGTTGTCTAAAACACAAAAATCGCGAAACAGTCAGCTCACAAAGTTGCAGGTTGGTGGCAATTTGGCAGAACAGCCAATGACTTAAAACATTTAAGTGCATATATCTTGCCACAAGACATGTGCGCTAAGCTAGCCAAATGAGTTTCTGTTAGCGAATCAAGTTCAAGCTCCTCACATATCATCATCCAGGGTACAGTCATATGCTCATGAGGAGATCCCACGCAGGTAACACTACGGCAGTGCAACAAGTTAAATATGCACACATTTTAAGCTATTTCCTAATATCTAACCATTATGATAAATGTTTGCCTGCAACCGACACAACCAACACAAATGTCATTGAAAAAAACAAAACCCTGTGATCACATGTTTCTGTTTTTCTAGAACAGAAGAAGCACAATTTAAAAAGCCAGTAGTAATAAATCTTTGTTGTTACTGCATGATTCGAATGAAGTACCTGAAGTCTGGCTGGAATAAGAAGTGGTCATCTGTGTACTGTGCTAGTGATCTGCATAATTCACCTCATCTGTTTGGATGGCAGAAGTCGGCTAACTACACAGCTAATTTCATCAGGCTGCTAATGAAACATCTAAAATGATAGATGGTTAACTACACAACGGAAGTAACAGCATTACAATCACTTGATTTAATTACATTTTCCCCCCAAACATTTGATCCAAATGAGCAAAGTACTGCAGCCATCTGAACCTTCTAGGTGTTACATGTTACAGTGTTCCACTCTGGCCAGCTTTGAAAATGGAAAACTCTTTGCGTGGTTTACTCGGTTCTGTAAATAAGGCTCCTTTCATTTGTGAGACTGTATTCCACAGCCAGTTGTCTTCTCTCCCCTTTGGTCCGCCCTTACAAGGTGAAGGTGCTGCCCACCCATGATACCAGCAAGGTGCGTGCAAGTGGATCCGGCCTTAACACCACTGGAGCGCCCACCTCTCTGCCAGTGAAGGTCACCATTGATGCCAAAGATGCAGGTGAGGGACTGCTGGCAGTGCAGATCACTGTGAGTGCATGAACGTGGACCACACAATAATGTATTCAAAGCATTGATATTTAGGTAACAGTTTTTGTTTTCTCCTGAAGGACCCAGAGGGGAAGCCCAAGAAGCAGATATCTGTGACAGCCATGATGGGACCTACCTGGTGTTTTATGTGCCAGACATGACTGACAGATACACCACTCTCATTAAGTACGGAGGAGACAAGATCCCTTATTCACCCTACTGAATCAGGGCTCTGCCCACCGGAGATGCCAGCAAGTGCACTGTCACTGAATGTTGTCCAGTGGCCAGGTAGGACTCACTTCCTTGGTTGCTTATACACTTTTAGTTTTCTTTGAAAACGGCCCTTTAAGTCACTTGATCCATGACTTGAGCGAGCACTCTCCATTTGTTCATTTGATAGTTATTGTAGAAAAGATAAGAAATGATGCTTTAGTCTTTTTGTAAATTATAGTCAAACATACAATAAACTGAGGTATTCCCTTTGGTTAACAGAGCAATCCGATAATAAAAGTGGACAAAGCACATCGAGTTGCCACAAATATCTTTGTATATTACGCAGTGGGGCAAAAAATGAGGTGACCAAATACTTCTTTTCCACCATAATTTGCAAATCAGTTCTTTAAAACTCGGACAAGTTAGAGGTATACCTATGATGAAAATGACAGGCCTCTCTCATATTTTTAAGTGGGAGAACGTGCACAATTGGTGGCTGACTAAATACTTTTTTGCCCCACTGTATTTGATCCTGTCTCCCTCAATACTATTTAATATCTAAATGCTTGATTCATCATATTATAACAAATGTGCTGTTGTAGCTACTGACAGTGAGTTTGATTCCATTTTTTCCATCTACCAAAGAGAAATAATATCTCTTAGTGGCAGGTGGATCACACGTTGATTCTAACACTTTGCATATGACTGGGTAGGATGAGCATTTTATAAGCGCTTGTGTGGTTTTTGTTTATTTAAGGAAATACATCAGTTTCCCTTGTATTTTAAATTTGAGTGAAGATCCTAAATTGGCCCCCACTCTTCACTTTGAGAAAAGGCTAATCTGTCTTATCCCCACATGAGCACAGTCAGATATAATACAGGCTTTCACTCAGGAGCAGGAAGGCTAAAGGCTGTTTAATGTTTGATCTAACTGTGTCAGACATTTGCGTTCTCACGTGCATGGACAATATCTTGAAAACTTCAGAGCTGCAGTGCATGTGTAAAAGTGGTTAGAAAGCAGTGCTTTAACACAGGTTTTGTCTCTTTGCGTAGCTGCTCGGTCCATCCAGACTCCCCTCGATATACAACAGTGATGCCAGCAACTCAAATACAAGCTCTCTCCAAGTGATTCCTTCATCATCAACATCTGCATCCATGATCCATTAGCTCAACAGCAACATCTGTCAGCTGTGCATCCAACTCGGGGGAATCGCCTGCTGTGCTCAGCCAGTGGGCCGCAATTTCTGTGCCTTGTTGATGGCCTCGCTGTATCCTGTGCTGGAGAAAGCTGGTGAGGAGACACTGCTGGTGAGCCAGGCGGCGCTGAGCTCCATGTAGGACATCAGTAAGGCCTGTGGATACACTTCCCTCAAGGAACTGATCAATGAGAACTCTGACTACCTGCTTAATGACATATCACTCAACCTTCAGAGGCTCAGCCAGCATCCACAGGTAGTTATGAGGTGTTTTTGTTTTTAGCCCAAAATGGACACAGAAATGAGTGCTGGAGGGTTTACCCGATTTCCTTCTTTGTCTGCTTAAGCCTGTGCGTCCCTTTCAGTAAGTGATTTGAATCCACCTGACATTCAGAAGGTCGTGGTAGAGCATATCGTACGAAGGCAAGATGTCAAACACATCCAGTCCCAGGTTAGACTCCGTACCTTCTCCGGTAAGGTTCCCAGACCTAACAACAAAACTGATTATGACACGTGGCGCACACAAATTAACCTGCTCCAAAATGACCCCAGCATGTCCCCGCTGCAAATATCCAGAAAGATCCATGAGAGCCTGCTCCCACCAGCAGCTGATATAGTTAAAATGTGTGACTCACAGGTGCTATAGCGTACGGCCACAGCTTCACTCTGAGCTCCATCTCCATAGAGTGCAGACAGTGATATCTGATACTCCTTAAGACACAGGACAACAGTTTATTGAGATATTGTATTTTTTATTTCATAATATGTACTCCAACAACTCAATAGTTCTTCCCCACCTGCCTCAGGTCGCCTCCACTTAGGGAGATCCACTTAATGAGGTAAGAAACATCATCATCATCTGCAGCTTCCCAGCGCACCGTGATGTCACTGTCTGAGAAATTAGTTATCCTAAGGTCTGAAGGAGGAGGCACCTTCACTAGAAGAAAAGAATAATGTGTATGGGAATTTTTTAAAAATGGGAAAGCTACATCTTTATATCTTTCATTATTAATAACATTTACAGTACTGTGCAAAAGTCATGAGCCACACGCTAAAGTATTTCATTGGACATTATCTGTTTTTTCCAATCCTTTTTAATCCAGTTCTTGTACCTGACCATTTTCTGAGTAATGTTTTTTGTTTGTTTGTTTGTGTAAACACTTGTTTGTTTGTTTGTTTGTTTGTGTAAACACTTTGCACTGACCATTATTGGAGAATTAAAAAGCACCTAATTCAAGGAATATGTGTACACATAACAGAAAACTTGGGAAAGAACCAATTTGAAATCTTTAAGCACTTTGTTACTAGCGGCCTGTCACAAAAACACATTTTGTATAGTGTTTTTTTTTTATCTTGTTAATAAAATTTATACAAATGTGTGTGATTAATCACAATGTGTTAGTGTGTAATCACCCTGAGACATGCATGCCTGTCTGTAAGAGTCAGATCTAAAGCCACTTCTTTTTTTCTTTTTTTCTTTTTTTTTTGCCTGTCCCGTTTGGCTCTTTTACCATCAGAATTGTTGTCTAAAGGCAAAGAAAGATGCCCAACGGATTTACTTTACCAAATTGACCATCCCAGCCTTGCCGTAATGGTCCATTTGATTCACCTTTTATTGTTTATTTTATTTTCACTTGCTGAATACGGGACAGACTTGACTGGGGGAAAGAAGGGGAGAAAGAAAGAGGGAAAGAGAAACAGCTGAGAAGAGGGACGGGGGAGAAGGGCAAAAAACAAAAACCAACAGAATGAGCAGAAAAAAAAAAGAAATAAAAAATGCATATATCGATCACCTGGATCACCTGCTGAGAAAGAAAAAAGAAAACAAGCAGAAGAGAACAAGAGTAATAGAATAAACAGCATCACAATGATATATGGGAATATGACAGTAAATACTAAATATTAAACATTATTGTGCAGCACATAAGATCAACAGAACACAGTGTGCTTTGAGGTAGGAGCCAAAAAGGGTGTAGTTTGTGGGTGTGATCACCCATGTGTACACCTGTGAGCATGGATGCGCTTGTTTTTTTTAAAAAGGTTCCTTCATGTAATGATCTGCTAGAGGGTGTGGGGGGGCCACAGCCCCGTCCTCCAGGGCATGAAGCAGGTATGGAGGAGATCAAAACTCCAGACATCCAGAGGCCCCCAGAACACAAGAGACCAAGGAAGACCAACAGAGGGGCAGCCGCGCCACTGTCCCAGAAAGAGCTGAGGAGAGTCCCAGATGAGGGCTCACTCAGCAGCCGCGGAGCAGAAGCCAGGGGGAGTTGCAGTGACGCGCCCGTGAGTGGCCCGAGCGAGCCCCAGGCTCCAGGCCCCGATAAGCGGCCGCCAAGGAGTGAGCCGCTGTGTACCTGGACGCCCATCCCCGGACACAAAGAACCACCAACGCACCGATGTCTGAGGGAGTCCGCCACTGGCAGGGGAAGTGGTGGTAGGGGGAGATAGGCCTCCAAACCTTGGAGGGCCTGAGATGTCCCCAGAGAGGTGGCGCCTGACACCCAACCTGACATATAGACACAGAAATACAGGCACACACATATACAAACATCCATTCCCACCCTCATGCTCTCATATGCACTTACTCCACACTCAACCAACGTGGAGACAGACATAAAGAGACGCTGTACACACGATCACACTCCCCAAGCGTACCCTACAAACCGGGTCTAGGTACCCTTGCCCCTGGAGGGGGAACTGCACCCAGACCCAGGTGGTATTACCCTTTTCCCTGCGGTGGGGGGAGGCAGACCGCCCCGACTCCGCAGCAGCAGGGAGGCCCCACACCCCAGACCGCAGTCGGACGGCCAACTCCTCCTCCTAGCCCCCCCCCGCTCCAGCAGGTCGCAGAGAATGGGGGTGAGAGAAGACTCCAAACCTCCCTCCACCCGCTCATTGTAGTGTTGATGCATGTGTGTTCTAAGGTGCATTTAAAACCCAGGAGGGCATGGAGCTACCTGCCAGAGAGCAGCAGGTAAGCGCATGGTCCCTCCTGCTAGCCCTCAATGTCTACCGGTATGTGTATTTAACCTTGAGAGCACTTTGTTACTAGCGGCCTGTCACAAAAACACATTTTGTATAGTGTTTTTTTTTATTATCTTGTTAATAAAATGTATACAAATGTGTGTGATTAATCACAATGTGTTAGTGTGTAATCACCCTGAGACATGCATGCCTGTCTGTAAGAGTCAGATCTAAAGCCACTTGTGATTTGGAGATGCAGCCTGCAGATTCTGTCCAGATTATCCAGGCTTCACTTATCAAATGTGTAAAATTCAAGGCTGGTCCTTAAAAGTTGCCAACAATGCAAAAACTGCATAGCCACACAAGTCCCAGCGTTTCCCACCGCAGCAGCTGTGAAACGAAAGAGGAGAAAGGATGAATGAGTGTTTGCTTATGGGCTCTCCGCTCTCCCCCAAGCTGGCGTTGTTCTTGGTAGCCATGACAACGGAGATAGTCCCAGCTTTGTAAATACAGGCCCCAACAGGCCAAAAAAGAAAAGAAAAAAAAAGGATTGGGATTCCCTGCGCAGCCCAGGAATCCCCCTAGCAGACTGAAGACACAGATAGGACCTGAACTCAGTGAGTGTGTTCGAGCCGAGGCTCGAACCAGGGCCTGTCTGTGCTTCAAGTTGCCAGGGGCCGGCAAGTGTTCTGCGCCACCTGGCGGCCGTGTAAGCTGTACAAATTTGCTATATTTGACTTCTCTGAATATAAATTATTTTTGAAAAGGAAAAATAATAATTTTAATGTGAGGCAAAACATGTATGGTGCTCGATAAAGATGACACGCCGACTCACTTCTTCTTCTTTCTTTTTTTTGCAAAGTTTGTTTTCATATTAAACCAGTGTCAGTGACGTCATTCTATGCGACTACCACAGTAAAGGAAAAGCCTGGATCTGTACATCTTTTTCTTTTCTTTTTGTTGTCTAAAACACAAAAATCGCGAAACAGTCAGCTCACAAAGTTGCAGGTTGGTGGCAATTTGGCAGAACAGCCAATGACTTAAAACATTTAAGTGCATATATCTTGCCACAAGACATGTGCGCTAAGCTAGCCAAATGAGTTTCTGTTAGCGAATCAAGTTCAAGCTCCTCACATATCATCATCCAGGGTACAGTCATATGCTCATGAGGAGATCCCACGCAGGTAACACTACGGCAGTGCAACAAGTTAAATATGCACACATTTTAAGCTATTTCCTAATATCTAACCATTATGATAAATGTTTGCCTGCAACCGACACAACCAACACAAATGTCATTGAAAAAAACAAAACCCTGTGATCACATGTTTCTGTTTTTCTAGAACAGAAGAAGCACAATTTAAAAAGCCAGTAGTAATAAATCTTTGTTGTTACTGCATGATTCGAATGAAGTACCTGAAGTCTGGCTGGAATAAGAAGTGGTCATCTGTGTACTGTGCTAGTGATCTGCATAATTCACCTCATCTGTTTGGATGGCAGAAGTCGGCTAACTACACAGCTAATTTCATCAGGCTGCTAATGAAACATCTAAAATGATAGATGGTTAACTACACAACGGAAGTAACAGCATTACAATCACTTGATTTAATTACATTTTCCCCCCAAACATTTGATCCAAATGAGCAAAGTACTGCAGCCATCTGAACCTTCTAGGTGTTACATGTTACAGTGTTCCACTCTGGCCAGCTTTGAAAATGGAAAACTCTTTGCGTGGTTTACTCGGTTCTGTAAATAAGGCTCCTTTCATTTGTGAGACTGTATTCCACAGCCAGTTGTCTTCTCTCCCCTTTGGTCCGCCCTTACAAGGTGAAGGTGCTGCCCACCCATGATACCAGCAAGGTGCGTGCAAGTGGATCCGGCCTTAACACCACTGGAGCGCCCACCTCTCTGCCAGTGAAGGTCACCATTGATGCCAAAGATGCAGGTGAGGGACTGCTGGCAGTGCAGATCACTGTGAGTGCATGAACGTGGAGCACACAATAATGTATTCAAAGCATTGATATTTAGGTAACAGTTTTTGTTTTCTCCTGAAGGACCCAGAGGGGAAGCCCAAGAAGCAGATATCTGTGACAGCCATGATGGGACCTACCTGGTGTTTTATGTGCCAGACATGACTGACAGATACACCACTCTCATTAAGTACGGAGGAGACAAGATCCCTTATTCACCCTACTGAATCAGGGCTCTGCCCACCGGAGATGCCAGCAAGTGCACTGTCACTGAATGTTGTCCAGTGGCCAGGTAGGACTCACTTCCTTGGTTGCTTATACACTTTTAGTTTTCTTTGAAAACGGCCCTTTAAGTCACTTGATCCATGACTTGAGCGAGCACTCTCCATTTGTTCATTTGATAGTTATTGTAGAAAAGATAAGAAATGATGCTTTAGTCTTTTTGTAAATTATAGTCAAACATACAATAAACTGAGGTATTCCCTTTGGTTAACAGAGCAATCCGATAATAAAAGTGGACAAAGCACATCGAGTTGCCACAAATATCTTTGTATATTACGCAGTGGGGCAAAAAATGAGGTGACCAAATACTTCTTTTCCACCATAATTTGCAAATCAGTTCTTTAAAACTCGGACAAGTTAGAGGTATACCTATGATGAAAATGACAGGCCTCTCTCATATTTTTAAGTGGGAGAACGTGCACAATTGGTGGCTGACTAAATACTTTTTTGCCCCACTGTATTTGATCCTGTCTCCCTCAATACTATTTAATATCTAAATGCTTGATTCATCATATTATAACAAATGTGCTGTTGTAGCTACTGACAGTGAGTTTGATTCCATTTTTTCCATCTACCAAAGAGAAATAATATCTCTTAGTGGCAGGTGGATCACACGTTGATTCTAACACTTTGCATATGACTGGGTAGGATGAGCATTTTATAAGCGCTTGTGTGGTTTTTGTTTATTTAAGGAAATACATCAGTTTCCCTTGTATTTTAAATTTGAGTGAAGATCCTAAATTGGCCCCCACTCTTCACTTTGAGAAAAGGCTAATCTGTCTTATCCCCACATGAGCACAGTCAGATATAATACAGGCTTTCACTCAGGAGCAGGAAGGCTAAAGGCTGTTTAATGTTTGATCTAACTGTGTCAGACATTTGCGTTCTCACGTGCATGGACAATATCTTGAAAACTTCAGAGCTGCAGTGCATGTGTAAAAGTGGTTAGAAAGCAGTGCTTTAACACAGGTTTTGTCTCTTTGCGTAGCTGCTCGGTCCATCCAGACTCCCCTCGATATACAACAGTGATGCCAGCAACTCAAATACAAGCTCTCTCCAAGTGATTCCTTCATCATCAACATCTGCATCCATGATCCATTAGCTCAACAGCAACATCTGTCAGCTGTGCATCCAACTCGGGGGAATCGCCTGCTGTGCTCAGCCAGTGGGCCGCAATTTCTGTGCCTTGTTGATGGCCTCGCTGTATCCTGTGCTGGAGAAAGCTGGTGAGGAGACACTGCTGGTGAGCCAGGCGGCGCTGAGCTCCATGTAGGACATCAGTAAGGCCTGTGGATACACTTCCCTCAAGGAACTGATCAATGAGAACTCTGACTACCTGCTTAATGACATATCACTCAACCTTCAGAGGCTCAGCCAGCATCCACAGGTAGTTATGAGGTGTTTTTGTTTTTAGCCCAAAATGGACACAGAAATGAGTGCTGGAGGGTTTACCCGATTTCCTTCTTTGTCTGCTTAAGCCTGTGCGTCCCTTTCAGTAAGTGATTTGAATCCACCTGACATTCAGAAGGTCGTGGTAGAGCATATCGTACGAAGGCAAGATGTCAAACACATCCAGTCCCAGGTTAGACTCCGTACCTTCTCCGGTAAGGTTCCCAGACCTAACAACAAAACTGATTATGACACGTGGCGCACACAAATTAACCTGCTCCAAAATGACCCCAGCATGTCCCCGCTGCAAATATCCAGAAAGATCCATGAGAGCCTGCTCCCACCAGCAGCTGATATAGTTAAAATGTGTGACTCACAGGTGCTATAGCGTACGGCCACAGCTTCACTCTGAGCTCCATCTCCATAGAGTGCAGACAGTGATATCTGATACTCCTTAAGACACAGGACAACAGTTTATTGAGATATTGTATTTTTTATTTCATAATATGTACTCCAACAACTCAATAGTTCTTCCCCACCTGCCTCAGGTCGCCTCCACTTAGGGAGATCCACTTAATGAGGTAAGAAACATCATCATCATCTGCAGCTTCCCAGCGCACCGTGATGTCACTGTCTGAGAAATTAGTTATCCTAAGGTCTGAAGGAGGAGGCACCTTCACTAGAAGAAAAGAATAATGTGTATGGGAATTTTTTAAAAATGGGAAAGCTACATCTTTATATCTTTCATTATTAATAACATTTACAGTACTGTGCAAAAGTCATGAGCCACACGCTAAAGTATTTCATTGGACATTATCTGTTTTTTCCAATCCTTTTTAATCCAGTTCTTGTACCTGACCATTTTCTCAGTAATGTTTTTTGTTTGTTTGTTTGTGTAAACACTTGTTTGTTTGTTTGTTTGTTTGTGTAAACACTTTGCACTGACCATTATTGGAGAATTAAAAAGCACCTAATTCAAGGAATATGTGTACACATAACAGAAAACTTGGGAAAGAACCAATTTGAAATCTTTAAGCACTTTGTTACTAGCGGCCTGTCACAAAAACACATTTTGTATAGTGTTTTTTTTTTATCTTGTTAATAAAATTTATACAAATGTGTGTGATTAATCACAATGTGTTAGTGTGTAATCACCCTGAGACATGCATGCCTGTCTGTAAGAGTCAGATCTAAAGCCACTTCTTTTTTTCTTTTTTTCTTTTTTTTTTGCCTGTCCCGTTTGGCTCTTTTACCATCAGAATTGTTGTCTAAAGGCAAAGAAAGATGCCCAACGGATTTACTTTACCAAATTGACCATCCCAGCCTTGCCGTAATGGTCCATTTGATTCACCTTTTATTGTTTATTTTATTTTCACTTGCTGAATACGGGACAGACTTGACTGGGGGAAAGAAGGGGAGAAAGAAAGAGGGAAAGAGAAACAGCTGAGAAGAGGGACGGGGGAGAAGGGCAAAAAACAAAAACCAACAGAATGAGCAGAAAAAAAAAAGAAATAAAAAATGCATATATCGATCACCTGGATCACCTGCTGAGAAAGAAAAAAGAAAACAAGCAGAAGAGAACAAGAGTAATAGAATAAACAGCATCACAATGATATATGGGAATATGACAGTAAATACTAAATATTAAACATTATTGTGCAGCACATAAGATCAACAGAACACAGTGTGCTTTGAGGTAGGAGCCAAAAAGGGTGTAGTTTGTGGGTGTGATCACCCATGTGTACACCTGTGAGCATGGATGCGCTTGTTTTTTTTAAAAAGGTTCCTTCATGTAATGATCTGCTAGAGGGTGTGGGGGGGCCACAGCCCCGTCCTCCAGGGCATGAAGCAGGTATGGAGGAGATCAAAACTCCAGACATCCAGAGGCCCCCAGAACACAAGAGACCAAGGAAGACCAACAGAGGGGCAGCCGCGCCACTGTCCCAGAAAGAGCTGAGGAGAGTCCCAGATGAGGGCTCACTCAGCAGCCGCGGAGCAGAAGCCAGGGGGAGTTGCAGTGACGCGCCCGTGAGTGGCCCGAGCGAGCCCCAGGCTCCAGGCCCCGATAAGCGGCCGCCAAGGAGTGAGCCGCTGTGTACCTGGACGCCCATCCCCGGACACAAAGAACCACCAACGCACCGATGTCTGAGGGAGTCCGCCACTGGCAGGGGAAGTGGTGGTAGGGGGAGATAGGCCTCCAAACCTTGGAGGGCCTGAGATGTCCCCAGAGAGGTGGCGCCTGACACCCAACCTGACATATAGACACAGAAATACAGGCACACACATATACAAACATCCATTCCCACCCTCATGCTCTCATATGCACTTACTCCACACTCAACCAACGTGGAGACAGACATAAAGAGACGCTGTACACACGATCACACTCCCCAAGCGTACCCTACAAACCGGGTCTAGGTACCCTTGCCCCTGGAGGGGGAACTGCACCCAGACCCAGGTGGTATTACCCTTTTCCCTGCGGTGGGGGGAGGCAGACCGCCCCGACTCCGCAGCAGCAGGGAGGCCCCACACCCCAGACCGCAGTCGGACGGCCAACTCCTCCTCCTCCTAGCCCCCCCCCCCCCCGCTCCAGCAGGTCGCAGAGAATGGGGGTGAGAGAAGACTCCAAACCTCCCTCCACCCGCTCATTGTAGTGTTGATGCATGTGTGTTCTAAGGTGCATTTAAAACCCAGGAGGGCATGGAGCTACCTGCCAGAGAGCAGCAGGTAAGCGCATGGTCCCTCCTGCTAGCCCTCAATGTCTACCGGTATGTGTATTTAACCTTGAGAGCACTTTGTTACTAGCGGCCTGTCACAAAAACACATTTTGTATAGTGTTTTTTTTTATTATCTTGTTAATAAAATGTATACAAATGTGTGTGATTAATCACAATGTGTTAGTGTGTAATCACCCTGAGACATGCATGCCTGTCTGTAAGAGTCAGATCTAAAGCCACTTGTGATTTGGAGATGCAGCCTGCAGATTCTGTCCAGATTATCCAGGCTTCACTTATCAAATGTGTAAAATTCAAGGCTGGTCCTTAAAAGTTGCCAACAATGCAAAAACTGCATAGCCACACAAGTCCCAGCGTTTCCCACCGCAGCAGCTGTGAAACGAAAGAGGAGAAAGGATGAATGAGTGTTTGCTTATGGGCTCTCCGCTCTCCCCCAAGCTGGCGTTGTTCTTGGTAGCCATGACAACGGAGATAGTCCCAGCTTTGTAAATACAGGCCCCAACAGGCCAAAAAAGAAAAGAAAAAAAAAGGATTGGGATTCCCTGCGCAGCCCAGGAATCCCCCTAGCAGACTGAAGACACAGATAGGACCTGAACTCAGTGAGTGTGTTCGAGCCGAGGCTCGAACCAGGGCCTGTCTGTGCTTCAAGTTGCCAGGGGCCGGCAAGTGTTCTGCGCCACCTGGCGGCCGTGTAAGCTGTACAAATTTGCTATATTTGACTTCTCTGAATATAAATTATTTTTGAAAAGGAAAAATAATAATTTTAATGTGAGGCAAAACATGTATGGTGCTCGATAAAGATGACACGCCGACTCACTTCTTCTTCTTTCTTTTTTTTGCAAAGTTTGTTTTCATATTAAACCAGTGTCAGTGACGTCATTCTATGCGACTACCACAGTAAAGGAAAAGCCTGGATCTGTACATCTTTTTCTTTTCTTTTTGTTGTCTAAAACACAAAAATCGCGAAACAGTCAGCTCACAAAGTTGCAGGTTGGTGGCAATTTGGCAGAACAGCCAATGACTTAAAACATTTAAGTGCATATATCTTGCCACAAGACATGTGCGCTAAGCTAGCCAAATGAGTTTCTGTTAGCGAATCAAGTTCAAGCTCCTCACATATCATCATCCAGGGTACAGTCATATGCTCATGAGGAGATCCCACGCAGGTAACACTACGGCAGTGCAACAAGTTAAATATGCACACATTTTAAGCTATTTCCTAATATCTAACCATTATGATAAATGTTTGCCTGCAACCGACACAACCAACACAAATGTCATTGAAAAAAACAAAACCCTGTGATCACATGTTTCTGTTTTTCTAGAACAGAAGAAGCACAATTTAAAAAGCCAGTAGTAATAAATCTTTGTTGTTACTGCATGATTCGAATGAAGTACCTGAAGTCTGGCTGGAATAAGAAGTGGTCATCTGTGTACTGTGCTAGTGATCTGCATAATTCACCTCATCTGTTTGGATGGCAGAAGTCGGCTAACTACACAGCTAATTTCATCAGGCTGCTAATGAAACATCTAAAATGATAGATGGTTAACTACACAACGGAAGTAACAGCATTACAATCACTTGATTTAATTACATTTTCCCCCCAAACATTTGATCCAAATGAGCAAAGTACTGCAGCCATCTGAACCTTCTAGGTGTTACATGTTACAGTGTTCCACTCTGGCCAGCTTTGAAAATGGAAAACTCTTTGCGTGGTTTACTCGGTTCTGTAAATAAGGCTCCTTTCATTTGTGAGACTGTATTCCACAGCCAGTTGTCTTCTCTCCCCTTTGGTCCGCCCTTACAAGGTGAAGGTGCTGCCCACCCATGATACCAGCAAGGTGCGTGCAAGTGGATCCGGCCTTAACACCACTGGAGCGCCCACCTCTCTGCCAGTGAAGGTCACCATTGATGCCAAAGATGCAGGTGAGGGACTGCTGGCAGTGCAGATCACTGTGAGTGCATGAACGTGGAGCACACAATAATGTATTCAAAGCATTGATATTTAGGTAACAGTTTTTGTTTTCTCCTGAAGGACCCAGAGGGGAAGCCCAAGAAGCAGATATCTGTGACAGCCATGATGGGACCTACCTGGTGTTTTATGTGCCAGACATGACTGACAGATACACCACTCTCATTAAGTACGGAGGAGACAAGATCCCTTATTCACCCTACTGAATCAGGGCTCTGCCCACCGGAGATGCCAGCAAGTGCACTGTCACTGAATGTTGTCCAGTGGCCAGGTAGGACTCACTTCCTTGGTTGCTTATACACTTTTAGTTTTCTTTGAAAACGGCCCTTTAAGTCACTTGATCCATGACTTGAGCGAGCACTCTCCATTTGTTCATTTGATAGTTATTGTAGAAAAGATAAGAAATGATGCTTTAGTCTTTTTGTAAATTATAGTCAAACATACAATAAACTGAGGTATTCCCTTTGGTTAACAGAGCAATCCGATAATAAAAGTGGACAAAGCACATCGAGTTGCCACAAATATCTTTGTATATTACGCAGTGGGGCAAAAAATGAGGTGACCAAATACTTCTTTTCCACCATAATTTGCAAATCAGTTCTTTAAAACTCGGACAAGTTAGAGGTATACCTATGATGAAAATGACAGGCCTCTCTCATATTTTTAAGTGGGAGAACGTGCACAATTGGTGGCTGACTAAATACTTTTTTGCCCCACTGTATTTGATCCTGTCTCCCTCAATACTATTTAATATCTAAATGCTTGATTCATCATATTATAACAAATGTGCTGTTGTAGCTACTGACAGTGAGTTTGATTCCATTTTTTCCATCTACCAAAGAGAAATAATATCTCTTAGTGGCAGGTGGATCACACGTTGATTCTAACACTTTGCATATGACTGGGTAGGATGAGCATTTTATAAGCGCTTGTGTGGTTTTTGTTTATTTAAGGAAATACATCAGTTTCCCTTGTATTTTAAATTTGAGTGAAGATCCTAAATTGGCCCCCACTCTTCACTTTGAGAAAAGGCTAATCTGTCTTATCCCCACATGAGCACAGTCAGATATAATACAGGCTTTCACTCAGGAGCAGGAAGGCTAAAGGCTGTTTAATGTTTGATCTAACTGTGTCAGACATTTGCGTTCTCACGTGCATGGACAATATCTTGAAAACTTCAGAGCTGCAGTGCATGTGTAAAAGTGGTTAGAAAGCAGTGCTTTAACACAGGTTTTGTCTCTTTGCGTAGCTGCTCGGTCCATCCAGACTCCCCTCGATATACAACAGTGATGCCAGCAACTCAAATACAAGCTCTCTCCAAGTGATTCCTTCATCATCAACATCTGCATCCATGATCCATTAGCTCAACAGCAACATCTGTCAGCTGTGCATCCAACTCGGGGGAATCGCCTGCTGTGCTCAGCCAGTGGGCCGCAATTTCTGTGCCTTGTTGATGGCCTCGCTGTATCCTGTGCTGGAGAAAGCTGGTGAGGAGACACTGCTGGTGAGCCAGGCGGCGCTGAGCTCCATGTAGGACATCAGTAAGGCCTGTGGATACACTTCCCTCAAGGAACTGATCAATGAGAACTCTGACTACCTGCTTAATGACATATCACTCAACCTTCAGAGGCTCAGCCAGCATCCACAGGTAGTTATGAGGTGTTTTTGTTTTTAGCCCAAAATGGACACAGAAATGAGTGCTGGAGGGTTTACCCGATTTCCTTCTTTGTCTGCTTAAGCCTGTGCGTCCCTTTCAGTAAGTGATTTGAATCCACCTGACATTCAGAAGGTCGTGGTAGAGCATATCGTACGAAGGCAAGATGTCAAACACATCCAGTCCCAGGTTAGACTCCGTACCTTCTCCGGTAAGGTTCCCAGACCTAACAACAAAACTGATTATGACACGTGGCGCACACAAATTAACCTGCTCCAAAATGACCCCAGCATGTCCCCGCTGCAAATATCCAGAAAGATCCATGAGAGCCTGCTCCCACCAGCAGCTGATATAGTTAAAATGTGTGACTCACAGGTGCTATAGCGTACGGCCACAGCTTCACTCTGAGCTCCATCTCCATAGAGTGCAGACAGTGATATCTGATACTCCTTAAGACACAGGACAACAGTTTATTGAGATATTGTATTTTTTATTTCATAATATGTACTCCAACAACTCAATAGTTCTTCCCCACCTGCCTCAGGTCGCCTCCACTTAGGGAGATCCACTTAATGAGGTAAGAAACATCATCATCATCTGCAGCTTCCCAGCGCACCGTGATGTCACTGTCTGAGAAATTAGTTATCCTAAGGTCTGAAGGAGGAGGCACCTTCACTAGAAGAAAAGAATAATGTGTATGGGAATTTTTTAAAAATGGGAAAGCTACATCTTTATATCTTTCATTATTAATAACATTTACAGTACTGTGCAAAAGTCATGAGCCACACGCTAAAGTATTTCATTGGACATTATCTGTTTTTTCCAATCCTTTTTAATCCAGTTCTTGTACCTGACCATTTTCTCAGTAATGTTTTTTGTTTGTTTGTTTGTGTAAACACTTGTTTGTTTGTTTGTTTGTTTGTGTAAACACTTTGCACTGACCATTATTGGAGAATTAAAAAGCACCTAATTCAAGGAATATGTGTACACATAACAGAAAACTTGGGAAAGAACCAATTTGAAATCTTTAAGCACTTTGTTACTAGCGGCCTGTCACAAAAACACATTTTGTATAGTGTTTTTTTTTTATCTTGTTAATAAAATTTATACAAATGTGTGTGATTAATCACAATGTGTTAGTGTGTAATCACCCTGAGACATGCATGCCTGTCTGTAAGAGTCAGATCTAAAGCCACTTCTTTTTTTCTTTTTTTCTTTTTTTTTTGCCTGTCCCGTTTGGCTCTTTTACCATCAGAATTGTTGTCTAAAGGCAAAGAAAGATGCCCAACGGATTTACTTTACCAAATTGACCATCCCAGCCTTGCCGTAATGGTCCATTTGATTCACCTTTTATTGTTTATTTTATTTTCACTTGCTGAATACGGGACAGACTTGACTGGGGGAAAGAAGGGGAGAAAGAAAGAGGGAAAGAGAAACAGCTGAGAAGAGGGACGGGGGAGAAGGGCAAAAAACAAAAACCAACAGAATGAGCAGAAAAAAAAAAGAAATAAAAAATGCATATATCGATCACCTGGATCACCTGCTGAGAAAGAAAAAAGAAAACAAGCAGAAGAGAACAAGAGTAATAGAATAAACAGCATCACAATGATATATGGGAATATGACAGTAAATACTAAATATTAAACATTATTGTGCAGCACATAAGATCAACAGAACACAGTGTGCTTTGAGGTAGGAGCCAAAAAGGGTGTAGTTTGTGGGTGTGATCACCCATGTGTACACCTGTGAGCATGGATGCGCTTGTTTTTTTTAAAAAGGTTCCTTCATGTAATGATCTGCTAGAGGGTGTGGGGGGGCCACAGCCCCGTCCTCCAGGGCATGAAGCAGGTATGGAGGAGATCAAAACTCCAGACATCCAGAGGCCCCCAGAACACAAGAGACCAAGGAAGACCAACAGAGGGGCAGCCGCGCCACTGTCCCAGAAAGAGCTGAGGAGAGTCCCAGATGAGGGCTCACTCAGCAGCCGCGGAGCAGAAGCCAGGGGGAGTTGCAGTGACGCGCCCGTGAGTGGCCCGAGCGAGCCCCAGGCTCCAGGCCCCGATAAGCGGCCGCCAAGGAGTGAGCCGCTGTGTACCTGGACGCCCATCCCCGGACACAAAGAACCACCAACGCACCGATGTCTGAGGGAGTCCGCCACTGGCAGGGGAAGTGGTGGTAGGGGGAGATAGGCCTCCAAACCTTGGAGGGCCTGAGATGTCCCCAGAGAGGTGGCGCCTGACACCCAACCTGACATATAGACACAGAAATACAGGCACACACATATACAAACATCCATTCCCACCCTCATGCTCTCATATGCACTTACTCCACACTCAACCAACGTGGAGACAGACATAAAGAGACGCTGTACACACGATCACACTCCCCAAGCGTACCCTACAAACCGGGTCTAGGTACCCTTGCCCCTGGAGGGGGAACTGCACCCAGACCCAGGTGGTATTACCCTTTTCCCTGCGGTGGGGGGAGGCAGACCGCCCCGACTCCGCAGCAGCAGGGAGGCCCCACACCCCAGACCGCAGTCGGACGGCCAACTCCTCCTCCTCCTAGCCCCCCCCCCCCGCTCCAGCAGGTCGCAGAGAATGGGGGTGAGAGAAGACTCCAAACCTCCCTCCACCCGCTCATTGTAGTGTTGATGCATGTGTGTTCTAAGGTGCATTTAAAACCCAGGAGGGCATGGAGCTACCTGCCAGAGAGCAGCAGGTAAGCGCATGGTCCCTCCTGCTAGCCCTCAATGTCTACCGGTATGTGTATTTAACCTTGAGAGCACTTTGTTACTAGCGGCCTGTCACAAAAACACATTTTGTATAGTGTTTTTTTTTATTATCTTGTTAATAAAATGTATACAAATGTGTGTGATTAATCACAATGTGTTAGTGTGTAATCACCCTGAGACATGCATGCCTGTCTGTAAGAGTCAGATCTAAAGCCACTTGTGATTTGGAGATGCAGCCTGCAGATTCTGTCCAGATTATCCAGGCTTCACTTATCAAATGTGTAAAATTCAAGGCTGGTCCTTAAAAGTTGCCAACAATGCAAAAACTGCATAGCCACACAAGTCCCAGCGTTTCCCACCGCAGCAGCTGTGAAACGAAAGAGGAGAAAGGATGAATGAGTGTTTGCTTATGGGCTCTCCGCTCTCCCCCAAGCTGGCGTTGTTCTTGGTAGCCATGACAACGGAGATAGTCCCAGCTTTGTAAATACAGGCCCCAACAGCCCAAAAAAGAAAAGAAAAAAAAAGGATTGGGATTCCCTGCGCAGCCCAGGAATCCCCCTAGCAGACCGAGGACACAGATAGGACCTGAACTCAGTGAGTGTGTTCGAGCCGAGGCTCGAACCAGGGCCTGTCTGTGCTTCAAGTTGCCAGGGGCCGGCAAGTGTTCTGCGCCACCTGCCCGCCGTGTAAGCTGTACAAATTTGCTATATTTGACTTGTCTGAATATAAATGATTTTTGAAAAGGCAAAATAATAATTTTAATGTGAGGCAAAACATGTATGGTGCTCGATAAAGATGACACGCCGACTCACTTCTTCTTCTTTCTTTTTTTTGCAAAGTTTGTTTTCATATTAAACCAGTGTCAGTGACGTCATTCTATGCGACTACCACAGTAAAGGAAAAGCCTGGATCTGTACATCTTTTTCTTTTCTTTTTGTTGTCTAAAACACAAAAATCGCGAAACAGTCAGCTCACAAAGTTGCAGGTTGGTGGCAATTTGGCAGAACAGCCAATGACTTAAAACATTTAAGTGCATATATCTTGCCACAAGACATGTGCGCTAAGCTAGCCAAATGAGTTTCTGTTAGCGAATCAAGTTCAAGCTCCTCACATATCATCATCCAGGGTACAGTCATATGCTCATGAGGAGATCCCACGCAGGTAACACTACGGCAGTGCAACAAGTTAAATATGCACACATTTTAAGCTATTTCCTAATATCTAACCATTATGATAAATGTTTGCCTGCAACCGACACAACCAACACAAATGTCATTGAAAAAAACAAAACCCTGTGATCACATGTTTCTGTTTTTCTAGAACAGAAGAAGCACAATTTAAAAAGCCAGTAGTAATAAATCTTTGTTGTTACTGCATGATTCGAATGAAGTACCTGAAGTCTGGCTGGAATAAGAAGTGGTCATCTGTGTACTGTGCTAGTGATCTGCATAATTCACCTCATCTGTTTGGATGGCAGAAGTCGGCTAACTACACAGCTAATTTCATCAGGCTGCTAATGAAACATCTAAAATGATAGATGGTTAACTACACAACGGAAGTAACAGCATTACAATCACTTGATTTAATTACATTTTCCCCCCAAACATTTGATCCAAATGAGCAAAGTACTGCAGCCATCTGAACCTTCTAGGTGTTACATGTTACAGTGTTCCACTCTGGCCAGCTTTGAAAATGGAAAACTCTTTGCGTGGTTTACTCGGTTCTGTAAATAAGGCTCCTTTCATTTGTGAGACTGTATTCCACAGCCAGTTGTCTTCTCTCCCCTTTGGTCCGCCCTTACAAGGTGAAGGTGCTGCCCACCCATGATACCAGCAAGGTGCGTGCAAGTGGATCCGGCCTTAACACCACTGGAGCGCCCACCTCTCTGCCAGTGAAGGTCACCATTGATGCCAAAGATGCAGGTGAGGGACTGCTGGCAGTGCAGATCACTGTGAGTGCATGAACGTGGAGCACACAATAATGTATTCAAAGCATTGATATTTAGGTAACAGTTTTTGTTTTCTCCTGAAGGACCCAGAGGGGAAGCCCAAGAAGCAGATATCTGTGACAGCCATGATGGGACCTACCTGGTGTTTTATGTGCCAGACATGACTGACAGATACACCACTCTCATTAAGTACGGAGGAGACAAGATCCCTTATTCACCCTACTGAATCAGGGCTCTGCCCACCGGAGATGCCAGCAAGTGCACTGTCACTGAATGTTGTCCAGTGGCCAGGTAGGACTCACTTCCTTGGTTGCTTATACACTTTTAGTTTTCTTTGAAAACGGCCCTTTAAGTCACTTGATCCATGACTTGAGCGAGCACTCTCCATTTGTTCATTTGATAGTTATTGTAGAAAAGATAAGAAATGATGCTTTAGTCTTTTTGTAAATTATAGTCAAACATACAATAAACTGAGGTATTCCCTTTGGTTAACAGAGCAATCCGATAATAAAAGTGGACAAAGCACATCGAGTTGCCACAAATATCTTTGTATATTACGCAGTGGGGCAAAAAATGAGGTGACCAAATACTTCTTTTCCACCATAATTTGCAAATCAGTTCTTTAAAACTCGGACAAGTTAGAGGTATACCTATGATGAAAATGACAGGCCTCTCTCATATTTTTAAGTGGGAGAACGTGCACAATTGGTGGCTGACTAAATACTTTTTTGCCCCACTGTATTTGATCCTGTCTCCCTCAATACTATTTAATATCTAAATGCTTGATTCATCATATTATAACAAATGTGCTGTTGTAGCTACTGACAGTGAGTTTGATTCCATTTTTTCCATCTACCAAAGAGAAATAATATCTCTTAGTGGCAGGTGGATCACACGTTGATTCTAACACTTTGCATATGACTGGGTAGGATGAGCATTTTATAAGCGCTTGTGTGGTTTTTGTTTATTTAAGGAAATACATCAGTTTCCCTTGTATTTTAAATTTGAGTGAAGATCCTAAATTGGCCCCCACTCTTCACTTTGAGAAAAGGCTAATCTGTCTTATCCCCACATGAGCACAGTCAGATATAATACAGGCTTTCACTCAGGAGCAGGAAGGCTAAAGGCTGTTTAATGTTTGATCTAACTGTGTCAGACATTTGCGTTCTCACGTGCATGGACAATATCTTGAAAACTTCAGAGCTGCAGTGCATGTGTAAAAGTGGTTAGAAAGCAGTGCTTTAACACAGGTTTTGTCTCTTTGCGTAGCTGCTCGGTCCATCCAGACTCCCCTCGATATACAACAGTGATGCCAGCAACTCAAATACAAGCTCTCTCCAAGTGATTCCTTCATCATCAACATCTGCATCCATGATCCATTAGCTCAACAGCAACATCTGTCAGCTGTGCATCCAACTCGGGGGAATCGCCTGCTGTGCTCAGCCAGTGGGCCGCAATTTCTGTGCCTTGTTGATGGCCTCGCTGTATCCTGTGCTGGAGAAAGCTGGTGAGGAGACACTGCTGGTGAGCCAGGCGGCGCTGAGCTCCATGTAGGACATCAGTAAGGCCTGTGGATACACTTCCCTCAAGGAACTGATCAATGAGAACTCTGACTACCTGCTTAATGACATATCACTCAACCTTCAGAGGCTCAGCCAGCATCCACAGGTAGTTATGAGGTGTTTTTGTTTTTAGCCCAAAATGGACACAGAAATGAGTGCTGGAGGGTTTACCCGATTTCCTTCTTTGTCTGCTTAAGCCTGTGCGTCCCTTTCAGTAAGTGATTTGAATCCACCTGACATTCAGAAGGTCGTGGTAGAGCATATCGTACGAAGGCAAGATGTCAAACACATCCAGTCCCAGGTTAGACTCCGTACCTTCTCCGGTAAGGTTCCCAGACCTAACAACAAAACTGATTATGACACGTGGCGCACACAAATTAACCTGCTCCAAAATGACCCCAGCATGTCCCCGCTGCAAATATCCAGAAAGATCCATGAGAGCCTGCTCCCACCAGCAGCTGATATAGTTAAAATGTGTGACTCACAGGTGCTATAGCGTACGGCCACAGCTTCACTCTGAGCTCCATCTCCATAGAGTGCAGACAGTGATATCTGATACTCCTTAAGACACAGGACAACAGTTTATTGAGATATTGTATTTTTTATTTCATAATATGTACTCCAACAACTCAATAGTTCTTCCCCACCTGCCTCAGGTCGCCTCCACTTAGGGAGATCCACTTAATGAGGTAAGAAACATCATCATCATCTGCAGCTTCCCAGCGCACCGTGATGTCACTGTCTGAGAAATTAGTTATCCTAAGGTCTGAAGGAGGAGGCACCTTCACTAGAAGAAAAGAATAATGTGTATGGGAATTTTTTAAAAATGGGAAAGCTACATCTTTATATCTTTCATTATTAATAACATTTACAGTACTGTGCAAAAGTCATGAGCCACACGCTAAAGTATTTCATTGGACATTATCTGTTTTTTCCAATCCTTTTTAATCCAGTTCTTGTACCTGACCATTTTCTGAGTAATGTTTTTTGTTTGTTTGTTTGTGTAAACACTTGTTTGTTTGTTTGTTTGTTTGTGTAAACACTTTGCACTGACCATTATTGGAGAATTAAAAAGCACCTAATTCAAGGAATATGTGTACACATAACAGAAAACTTGGGAAAGAACCAATTTGAAATCTTTAAGCACTTTGTTACTAGCGGCCTGTCACAAAAACACATTTTGTATAGTGTTTTTTTTTTATCTTGTTAATAAAATTTATACAAATGTGTGTGATTAATCACAATGTGTTAGTGTGTAATCACCCTGAGACATGCATGCCTGTCTGTAAGAGTCAGATCTAAAGCCACTTCTTTTTTTCTTTTTTTCTTTTTTTTTTGCCTGTCCCGTTTGGCTCTTTTACCATCAGAATTGTTGTCTAAAGGCAAAGAAAGATGCCCAACGGATTTACTTTACCAAATTGACCATCCCAGCCTTGCCGTAATGGTCCATTTGATTCACCTTTTATTGTTTATTTTATTTTCACTTGCTGAATACGGGACAGACTTGACTGGGGGAAAGAAGGGGAGAAAGAAAGAGGGAAAGAGAAACAGCTGAGAAGAGGGACGGGGGAGAAGGGCAAAAAACAAAAACCAACAGAATGAGCAGAAAAAAAAAAGAAATAAAAAATGCATATATCGATCACCTGGATCACCTGCTGAGAAAGAAAAAAGAAAACAAGCAGAAGAGAACAAGAGTAATAGAATAAACAGCATCACAATGATATATGGGAATATGACAGTAAATACTAAATATTAAACATTATTGTGCAGCACATAAGATCAACAGAACACAGTGTGCTTTGAGGTAGGAGCCAAAAAGGGTGTAGTTTGTGGGTGTGATCACCCATGTGTACACCTGTGAGCATGGATGCGCTTGTTTTTTTTAAAAAGGTTCCTTCATGTAATGATCTGCTAGAGGGTGTGGGGGGGCCACAGCCCCGTCCTCCAGGGCATGAAGCAGGTATGGAGGAGATCAAAACTCCAGACATCCAGAGGCCCCCAGAACACAAGAGACCAAGGAAGACCAACAGAGGGGCAGCCGCGCCACTGTCCCAGAAAGAGCTGAGGAGAGTCCCAGATGAGGGCTCACTCAGCAGCCGCGGAGCAGAAGCCAGGGGGAGTTGCAGTGACGCGCCCGTGAGTGGCCCGAGCGAGCCCCAGGCTCCAGGCCCCGATAAGCGGCCGCCAAGGAGTGAGCCGCTGTGTACCTGGACGCCCATCCCCGGACACAAAGAACCACCAACGCACCGATGTCTGAGGGAGTCCGCCACTGGCAGGGGAAGTGGTGGTAGGGGGAGATAGGCCTCCAAACCTTGGAGGGCCTGAGATGTCCCCAGAGAGGTGGCGCCTGACACCCAACCTGACATATAGACACAGAAATACAGGCACACACATATACAAACATCCATTCCCACCCTCATGCTCTCATATGCACTTACTCCACACTCAACCAACGTGGAGACAGACATAAAGAGACGCTGTACACACGATCACACTCCCCAAGCGTACCCTACAAACCGGGTCTAGGTACCCTTGCCCCTGGAGGGGGAACTGCACCCAGACCCAGGTGGTATTACCCTTTTCCCTGCGGTGGGGGGAGGCAGACCGCCCCGACTCCGCAGCAGCAGGGAGGCCCCACACCCCAGACCGCAGTCGGACGGCCAACTCCTCCTCCTAGCCCCCCCCCCCGCTCCAGCAGGTCGCAGAGAATGGGGGTGAGAGAAGACTCCAAACCTCCCTCCACCCGCTCATTGTAGTGTTGATGCATGTGTGTTCTAAGGTGCATTTAAAACCCAGGAGGGCATGGAGCTACCTGCCAGAGAGCAGCAGGTAAGCGCATGGTCCCTCCTGCTAGCCCTCAATGTCTACCGGTATGTGTATTTAACCTTGAGAGCACTTTGTTACTAGCGGCCTGTCACAAAAACACATTTTGTATAGTGTTTTTTTTTATTATCTTGTTAATAAAATGTATACAAATGTGTGTGATTAATCACAATGTGTTAGTGTGTAATCACCCTGAGACATGCATGCCTGTCTGTAAGAGTCAGATCTAAAGCCACTTGTGATTTGGAGATGCAGCCTGCAGATTCTGTCCAGATTATCCCAGCTCTCTTCACTATATATCCAGGCTTCACTTATCAAATGTGTAAAATTCAAGGCTGGTCCTTAAAAGTTGCCAACAATGCAAAAACTGCATAGCCACACAAGTCCCAGCGTTTCCCACCGCAGCAGCTGTGAAACGAAAGAGGAGAAAGGATGAATGAGTGTTTGCTTATGGGCTCTCCGCTCTCCCCCAAGCTGGCGTTGTTCTTGGTAGCCATGACAACGGAGATAGTCCCAGCTTTGTAAATACAGGCCCCAACAGGCCAAAAAAGAAAAGAAAAAAAAAGGATTGGGATTCCCTGCGCAGCCCAGGAATCCCCCTAGCAGACTGAAGACACAGATAGGACCTGAACTCAGTGAGTGTGTTCGAGCCGAGGCTCGAACCAGGGCCTGTCTGTGCTTCAAGTTGCCAGGGGCCGGCAAGTGTTCTGCGCCACCTGGCGGCCGTGTAAGCTGTACAAATTTGCTATATTTGACTTCTCTGAATATAAATTATTTTTGAAAAGGAAAAATAATAATTTTAATGTGAGGCAAAACATGTATGGTGCTCGATAAAGATGACACGCCGACTCACTTCTTCTTCTTTCTTTTTTTTGCAAAGTTTGTTTTCATATTAAACCAGTGTCAGTGACGTCATTCTATGCGACTACCACAGTAAAGGAAAAGCCTGGATCTGTACATCTTTTTCTTTTCTTTTTGTTGTCTAAAACACAAAAATCGCGAAACAGTCAGCTCACAAAGTTGCAGGTTGGTGGCAATTTGGCAGAACAGCCAATGACTTAAAACATTTAAGTGCATATATCTTGCCACAAGACATGTGCGCTAAGCTAGCCAAATGAGTTTCTGTTAGCGAATCAAGTTCAAGCTCCTCACATATCATCATCCAGGGTACAGTCATATGCTCATGAGGAGATCCCACGCAGGTAACACTACGGCAGTGCAACAAGTTAAATATGCACACATTTTAAGCTATTTCCTAATATCTAACCATTATGATAAATGTTTGCCTGCAACCGACACAACCAACACAAATGTCATTGAAAAAAACAAAACCCTGTGATCACATGTTTCTGTTTTTCTAGAACAGAAGAAGCACAATTTAAAAAGCCAGTAGTAATAAATCTTTGTTGTTACTGCATGATTCGAATGAAGTACCTGAAGTCTGGCTGGAATAAGAAGTGGTCATCTGTGTACTGTGCTAGTGATCTGCATAATTCACCTCATCTGTTTGGATGGCAGAAGTCGGCTAACTACACAGCTAATTTCATCAGGCTGCTAATGAAACATCTAAAATGATAGATGGTTAACTACACAACGGAAGTAACAGCATTACAATCACTTGATTTAATTACATTTTCCCCCCAAACATTTGATCCAAATGAGCAAAGTACTGCAGCCATCTGAACCTTCTAGGTGTTACATGTTACAGTGTTCCACTCTGGCCAGCTTTGAAAATGGAAAACTCTTTGCGTGGTTTACTCGGTTCTGTAAATAAGGCTCCTTTCATTTGTGAGACTGTATTCCACAGCCAGTTGTCTTCTCTCCCCTTTGGTCCGCCCTTACAAGGTGAAGGTGCTGCCCACCCATGATACCAGCAAGGTGCGTGCAAGTGGATCCGGCCTTAACACCACTGGAGCGCCCACCTCTCTGCCAGTGAAGGTCACCATTGATGCCAAAGATGCAGGTGAGGGACTGCTGGCAGTGCAGATCACTGTGAGTGCATGAACGTGGAGCACACAATAATGTATTCAAAGCATTGATATTTAGGTAACAGTTTTTGTTTTCTCCTGAAGGACCCAGAGGGGAAGCCCAAGAAGCAGATATCTGTGACAGCCATGATGGGACCTACCTGGTGTTTTATGTGCCAGACATGACTGACAGATACACCACTCTCATTAAGTACGGAGGAGACAAGATCCCTTATTCACCCTACTGAATCAGGGCTCTGCCCACCGGAGATGCCAGCAAGTGCACTGTCACTGAATGTTGTCCAGTGGCCAGGTAGGACTCACTTCCTTGGTTGCTTATACACTTTTAGTTTTCTTTGAAAACGACCCTTTAAGTCACTTGATCCATGACTTGAGCGAGCACTCTCCATTTGTTCATTTGATAGTTATTGTAGAAAAGATAAGAAATGATGCTTTAGTCTTTTTGTAAATTATAGTCAAACATACAATAAACTGAGGTATTCCCTTTGGTTAACAGAGCAATCCGATAATAAAAGTGGACAAAGCACATCGAGTTGCCACAAATATCTTTGTATATTACGCAGTGGGGCAAAAAATGAGGTGACCAAATACTTCTTTTCCACCATAATTTGCAAATCAGTTCTTTAAAACTCGGACAAGTTAGAGGTATACCTATGATGAAAATGACAGGCCTCTCTCATATTTTTAAGTGGGAGAACGTGCACAAATGGTGGCTGACTAAATACTTTTTTGCCCCACTGTATTTGATCCTGTTTCCCTCAATACTATTTAATATCTAAATGCTTGATTCATCATATTATAACAAATGTGCTGTTGTAGCTACTGACAGTGAGTTTGATTCCATTTTTTCCATCTACCAAAGAGAAATAATATCTCTTAGTGGCAGGTGGATCACACGTTGATTCTAACACTTTGCATATGACTGGGTAGGATGAGCATTTTATAAGCGCTTGTGTGGTTTTTGTTTATTTAAGGAAATACATCAGTTTCCCTTGTATTTTAAATTTGAGTGAAGATCCTAAATTGGCCCCCACTCTTCACTTTGAGAAAAGGCTAATCTGTCTTATCCCCACATGAGCACAGTCAGATATAATACAGGCTTTCACTCAGGAGCAGGAAGGCTAAAGGCTGTTTAATGTTTGATCTAACTGTGTCAGACATTTGCGTTCTCACGTGCATGGACAATATCTTGAAAACTTCAGAGCTGCAGTGCATGTGTAAAAGTGGTTAGAAAGCAGTGCTTTAACACAGGTTTTGTCTCTTTGCGTAGCTGCTCGGTCCATCCAGACTCCCCTCGATATACAACAGTGATGCCAGCAACTCAAATACAAGCTCTCTCCAAGTGATTCCTTCATCATCAACATCTGCATCCATGATCCATTAGCTCAACAGCAACATCTGTCAGCTGTGCATCCAACTCGGGGGAATCGCCTGCTGTGCTCAGCCAGTGGGCCGCAATTTCTGTGCCTTGTTGATGGCCTCGCTGTATCCTGTGCTGGAGAAAGCTGGTGAGGAGACACTGCTGGTGAGCCAGGCGGCGCTGAGCTCCATGTAGGACATCAGTAAGGCCTGTGGATACACTTCCCTCAAGGAACTGATCAATGAGAACTCTGACTACCTGCTTAATGACATATCACTCAACCTTCAGAGGCTCAGCCAGCATCCACAGGTAGTTATGAGGTGTTTTTGTTTTTAGCCCAAAATGGACACAGAAATGAGTGCTGGAGGGTTTACCCGATTTCCTTCTTTGTCTGCTTAAGCCTGTGCGTCCCTTTCAGTAAGTGATTTGAATCCACCTGACATTCAGAAGGTTGTGGTAGAGCATATCGTACGAAGGCAAGATGTCAAACACATCCAGTCCCAGGTTAGACTCCGTACCTTCTCCGGTAAGGTTCCCAGACCTAACAACAAAACTGATTATGACACGTGGCGCACACAAATTAACCTGCTCCAAAATGACCCCAGCATGTCCCCGCTGCAAATATCCAGAAAGATCCATGAGAGCCTGCTCCCACCAGCAGCTGATATAGTTAAAATGTGTGACTCACAGGTGCTATAGCGTACGGCCACAGCTTCACTCTGAGCTCCATCTCCATAGAGTGCAGACAGTGATATCTGATACTCCTTAAGACACAGGACAACAGTTTATTGAGATATTGTATTTTTTATTTCATAATATGTACTCCAACAACTCAATAGTTCTTCCCCACCTGCCTCAGGTCGCCTCCACTTAGGGAGATCCACTTAATGAGGTAAGAAACATCATCATCATCTGCAGCTTCCCAGCGCACCGTGATGTCACTGTCTGAGAAATTAGTTATCCTAAGGTCTGAAGGAGGAGGCACCTTCACTAGAAGAAAAGAATAATGTGTATGGGAATTTTTTAAAAATGGGAAAGCTACATCTTTATATCTTTCATTATTAATAACATTTACAGTACTGTGCAAAAGTCATGAGCCACACGCTAAAGTATTTCATTGGACATTATCTGTTTTTTCCAATCCTTTTTAATCCAGTTCTTGTACCTGACCATTTTCTGAGTAATGTTTTTTGTTTGTTTGTTTGTGTAAACACTTGTTTGTTTGTTTGTTTGTTTGTGTAAACACTTTGCACTGACCATTATTGGAGAATTAAAAAGCACCTAATTCAAGGAATATGTGTACACATAACAGAAAACTTGGGAAAGAACCAATTTGAAATCTTTAAGCACTTTGTTACTAGCGGCCTGTCACAAAAACACATTTTGTATAGTGTTTTTTTTTTATCTTGTTAATAAAATTTATACAAATGTGTGTGATTAATCACAATGTGTTAGTGTGTAATCACCCTGAGACATGCATGCCTGTCTGTAAGAGTCAGATCTAAAGCCACTTCTTTTTTTCTTTTTTTCTTTTTTTTTTGCCTGTCCCGTTTGGCTCTTTTACCATCAGAATTGTTGTCTAAAGGCAAAGAAAGATGCCCAACGGATTTACTTTACCAAATTGACCATCCCAGCCTTGCCGTAATGGTCCATTTGATTCACCTTTTATTGTTTATTTTATTTTCACTTGCTGAATACGGGACAGACTTGACTGGGGGAAAGAAGGGGAGAAAGAAAGAGGGAAAGAGAAACAGCTGAGAAGAGGGACGGGGGAGAAGGGCAAAAAACAAAAACCAACAGAATGAGCAGAAAAAAAAAAAGAAATAAAAAATGCATATATCGATCACCTGGATCACCTGCTGAGAAAGAAAAAAGAAAACAAGCAGAAGAGAACAAGAGTAATAGAATAAACAGCATCACAATGATATATGGGAATATGACAGTAAATACTAAATATTAAACATTATTGTGCAGCACATAAGATCAACAGAACACAGTGTGCTTTGAGGTAGGAGCCAAAAAGGGTGTAGTTTGTGGGTGTGATCACCCATGTGTACACCTGTGAGCATGGATGCGCTTGTTTTTTTTAAAAAGGTTCCTTCATGTAATGATCTGCTAGAGGGTGTGGGGGGGCCACAGCCCCGTCCTCCAGGGCATGAAGCAGGTATGGAGGAGATCAAAACTCCAGACATCCAGAGGCCCCCAGAACACAAGAGACCAAGGAAGACCAACAGAGGGGCAGCCGCGCCACTGTCCCAGAAAGAGCTGAGGAGAGTCCCAGATGAGGGCTCACTCAGCAGCCGCGGAGCAGAAGCCAGGGGGAGTTGCAGTGACGCGCCCGTGAGTGGCCCGAGCGAGCCCCAGGCTCCAGGCCCCGATAAGCGGCCGCCAAGGAGTGAGCCGGTGTGTACCTGGACGCCCATCCCCGGACACAAAGAACCACCAACGCACCGATGTCTGAGGGAGTCCGCCACTGGCAGGGGAAGTGGTGGTAGGGGGAGATAGGCCTCCAAACCTTGGAGGGCCTGAGATGTCCCCAGAGAGGTGGCGCCTGACACCCAACCTGACATATAGACACAGAAATACAGGCACACACATATACAAACATCCATTCCCACCCTCATGCTCTCATATGCACTTACTCCACACTCAACCAACGTGGAGACAGACATAAAGAGACGCTGTACACACGATCACACTCCCCAAGCGTACCCTACAAACCGGGTCTAGGTACCCTTGCCCCTGGAGGGGGAACTGCACCCAGACCCAGGTGGTATTACCCTTTTCCCTGCGGTGGGGGGAGGCAGACCGCCCCGACTCCGCAGCAGCAGGGAGGCCCCACACCCCAGACCGCAGTCGGACGGCCAACTCCTCCTCCTCCTAGCCCCCCCCCCGCTCCAGCAGGTCGCAGAGAATGGGGGTGAGAGAAGACTCCAAACCTCCCTCCACCCGCTCATTGTAGTGTTGATGCATGTGTGTTCTAAGGTGCATTTAAAACCCAGGAGGGCATGGAGCTACCTGCCAGAGAGCAGCAGGTAAGCGCATGGTCCCTCCTGCTAGCCCTCAATGTCTACCGGTATGTGTATTTAACCTTGAGAGCACTTTGTTACTAGCGGCCTGTCACAAAAACACATTTTGTATAGTGTTTTTTTTTATTATCTTGTTAATAAAATGTATACAAATGTGTGTGATTAATCACAATGTGTTAGTGTGTAATCACCCTGAGACATGCATGCCTGTCTGTAAGAGTCAGATCTAAAGCCACTTGTGATTTGGAGATGCAGCCTGCAGATTCTGTCCAGATTATCCCAGCTCTCTTCACTATATATCCAGGCTTCACTTATCAAATGTGTAAAATTCAAGGCTGGTCCTTAAAAGTTGCCAACAATGCAAAAACTGCATAGCCACACAAGTCCCAGCGTTTCCCACCGCAGCAGCTGTGAAACGAAAGAGGAGAAAGGATGAATGAGTGTTTGCTTATGGGCTCTCCGCTCTCCCCCAAGCTGGCGTTGTTCTTGGTAGCCATGACAACGGAGATAGTCCCAGCTTTGTAAATACAGGCCCCAACAGGCCAAAAAAGAAAAGAAAAAAAAAGGATTGGGATTCCCTGCGCAGCCCAGGAATCCCCCTAGCAGACTGAAGACACAGATAGGACCTGAACTCAGTGAGTGTGTTCGAGCCGAGGCTCGAACCAGGGCCTGTCTGTGCTTCAAGTTGCCAGGGGCCGGCAAGTGTTCTGCGCCACCTGGCGGCCGTGTAAGCTGTACAAATTTGCTATATTTGACTTCTCTGAATATAAATTATTTTTGAAAAGGAAAAATAATAATTTTAATGTGAGGCAAAACATGTATGGTGCTCGATAAAGATGACACGCCGACTCACTTCTTCTTCTTTCTTTTTTTTGCAAAGTTTGTTTTCATATTAAACCAGTGTCAGTGACGTCATTCTATGCGACTACCACAGTAAAGGAAAAGCCTGGATCTGTACATCTTTTTCTTTTCTTTTTGTTGTCTAAAACACAAAAATCGCGAAACAGTCAGCTCACAAAGTTGCAGGTTGGTGGCAATTTGGCAGAACAGCCAATGACTTAAAACATTTAAGTGCATATATCTTGCCACAAGACATGTGCGCTAAGCTAGCCAAATGAGTTTCTGTTAGCGAATCAAGTTCAAGCTCCTCACATATCATCATCCAGGGTACAGTCATATGCTCATGAGGAGATCCCACGCAGGTAACACTACGGCAGTGCAACAAGTTAAATATGCACACATTTTAAGCTATTTCCTAATATCTAACCATTATGATAAATGTTTGCCTGCAACCGACACAACCAACACAAATGTCATTGAAAAAAACAAAACCCTGTGATCACATGTTTCTGTTTTTCTAGAACAGAAGAAGCACAATTTAAAAAGCCAGTAGTAATAAATCTTTGTTGTTACTGCATGATTCGAATGAAGTACCTGAAGTCTGGCTGGAATAAGAAGTGGTCATCTGTGTACTGTGCTAGTGATCTGCATAATTCACCTCATCTGTTTGGATGGCAGAAGTCGGCTAACTACACAGCTAATTTCATCAGGCTGCTAATGAAACATCTAAAATGATAGATGGTTAACTACACAACGGAAGTAACAGCATTACAATCACTTGATTTAATTACATTTTCCCCCCAAACATTTGATCCAAATGAGCAAAGTACTGCAGCCATCTGAACCTTCTAGGTGTTACATGTTACAGTGTTCCACTCTGGCCAGCTTTGAAAATGGAAAACTCTTTGCGTGGTTTACTCGGTTCTGTAAATAAGGCTCCTTTCATTTGTGAGACTGTATTCCACAGCCAGTTGTCTTCTCTCCCCTTTGGTCCGCCCTTACAAGGTGAAGGTGCTGCCCACCCATGATACCAGCAAGGTGCGTGCAAGTGGATCCGGCCTTAACACCACTGGAGCGCCCACCTCTCTGCCAGTGAAGGTCACCATTGATGCCAAAGATGCAGGTGAGGGACTGCTGGCAGTGCAGATCACTGTGAGTGCATGAACGTGGACCACACAATAATGTATTCAAAGCATTGATATTTAGGTAACAGTTTTTGTTTTCTCCTGAAGGACCCAGAGGGGAAGCCCAAGAAGCAGATATCTGTGACAGCCATGATGGGACCTACCTGGTGTTTTATGTGCCAGACATGACTGACAGATACACCACTCTCATTAAGTACGGAGGAGACAAGATCCCTTATTCACCCTACTGAATCAGGGCTCTGCCCACCGGAGATGCCAGCAAGTGCACTGTCACTGAATGTTGTCCAGTGGCCAGGTAGGACTCACTTCCTTGGTTGCTTATACACTTTTAGTTTTCTTTGAAAACGACCCTTTAAGTCACTTGATCCATGACTTGAGCGAGCACTCTCCATTTGTTCATTTGATAGTTATTGTAGAAAAGATAAGAAATGATGCTTTAGTCTTTTTGTAAATTATAGTCAAACATACAATAAACTGAGGTATTCCCTTTGGTTAACAGAGCAATCCGATAATAAAAGTGGACAAAGCACATCGAGTTGCCACAAATATCTTTGTATATTACGCAGTGGGGCAAAAAATGAGGTGACCAAATACTTCTTTTCCACCATAATTTGCAAATCAGTTCTTTAAAACTCGGACAAGTTAGAGGTATACCTATGATGAAAATGACAGGCCTCTCTCATATTTTTAAGTGGGAGAACGTGCACAAATGGTGGCTGACTAAATACTTTTTTGCCCCACTGTATTTGATCCTGTTTCCCTCAATACTATTTAATATCTAAATGCTTGATTCATCATATTATAACAAATGTGCTGTTGTAGCTACTGACAGTGAGTTTGATTCCATTTTTTCCATCTACCAAAGAGAAATAATATCTCTTAGTGGCAGGTGGATCACACGTTGATTCTAACACTTTGCATATGACTGGGTAGGATGAGCATTTTATAAGCGCTTGTGTGGTTTTTGTTTATTTAAGGAAATACATCAGTTTCCCTTGTATTTTAAATTTGAGTGAAGATCCTAAATTGGCCCCCACTCTTCACTTTGAGAAAAGGCTAATCTGTCTTATCCCCACATGAGCACAGTCAGATATAATACAGGCTTTCACTCAGGAGCAGGAAGGCTAAAGGCTGTTTAATGTTTGATCTAACTGTGTCAGACATTTGCGTTCTCACGTGCATGGACAATATCTTGAAAACTTCAGAGCTGCAGTGCATGTGTAAAAGTGGTTAGAAAGCAGTGCTTTAACACAGGTTTTGTCTCTTTGCGTAGCTGCTCGGTCCATCCAGACTCCCCTCGATATACAACAGTGATGCCAGCAACTCAAATACAAGCTCTCTCCAAGTGATTCCTTCATCATCAACATCTGCATCCATGATCCATTAGCTCAACAGCAACATCTGTCAGCTGTGCATCCAACTCGGGGGAATCGCCTGCTGTGCTCAGCCAGTGGGCCGCAATTTCTGTGCCTTGTTGATGGCCTCGCTGTATCCTGTGCTGGAGAAAGCTGGTGAGGAGACACTGCTGGTGAGCCAGGCGGCGCTGAGCTCCATGTAGGACATCAGTAAGGCCTGTGGATACACTTCCCTCAAGGAACTGATCAATGAGAACTCTGACTACCTGCTTAATGACATATCACTCAACCTTCAGAGGCTCAGCCAGCATCCACAGGTAGTTATGAGGTGTTTTTGTTTTTAGCCCAAAATGGACACAGAAATGAGTGCTGGAGGGTTTACCCGATTTCCTTCTTTGTCTGCTTAAGCCTGTGCGTCCCTTTCAGTAAGTGATTTGAATCCACCTGACATTCAGAAGGTTGTGGTAGAGCATATCGTACGAAGGCAAGATGTCAAACACATCCAGTCCCAGGTTAGACTCCGTACCTTCTCCGGTAAGGTTCCCAGACCTAACAACAAAACTGATTATGACATGTGGCGCACACAAATTAACCTGCTCCAAAATGACCCCAGCATGTCCCCGCTGCAAATATCCAGAAAGATCCATGAGAGCCTGCTCCCACCAGCAGCTGATATAGTTAAAATGTGTGACTCACAGGTGCTATAGCGTACGGCCACAGCTTCACTCTGAGCTCCATCTCCATAGAGTGCAGACAGTGATATCTGATACTCCTTAAGACACAGGACAACAGTTTATTGAGATATTGTATTTTTTATTTCATAATATGTACTCCAACAACTCAATAGTTCTTCCCCACCTGCCTCAGGTCGCCTCCACTTAGGGAGATCCACTTAATGAGGTAAGAAACATCATCATCATCTGCAGCTTCCCAGCGCACCGTGATGTCACTGTCTGAGAAATTAGTTATCCTAAGGTCTGAAGGAGGAGGCACCTTCACTAGAAGAAAAGAATAATGTGTATGGGAATTTTTTAAAAATGGGAAAGCTACATCTTTATATCTTTCATTATTAATAACATTTACAGTACTGTGCAAAAGTCATGAGCCACACGCTAAAGTATTTCATTGGACATTATCTGTTTTTTCCAATCCTTTTTAATCCAGTTCTTGTACCTGACCATTTTCTGAGTAATGTTTTTTGTTTGTTTGTTTGTGTAAACACTTGTTTGTTTGTTTGTTTGTTTGTGTAAACACTTTGCACTGACCATTATTGGAGAATTAAAAAGCACCTAATTCAAGGAATATGTGTACACATAACAGAAAACTTGGGAAAGAACCAATTTGAAATCTTTAAGCACTTTGTTACTAGCGGCCTGTCACAAAAACACATTTTGTATAGTGTTTTTTTTTTATCTTGTTAATAAAATTTATACAAATGTGTGTGATTAATCACAATGTGTTAGTGTGTAATCACCCTGAGACATGCATGCCTGTCTGTAAGAGTCAGATCTAAAGCCACTTCTTTTTTTCTTTTTTTCTTTTTTTTTTGCCTGTCCCGTTTGGCTCTTTTACCATCAGAATTGTTGTCTAAAGGCAAAGAAAGATGCCCAACGGATTTACTTTACCAAATTGACCATCCCAGCCTTGCCGTAATGGTCCATTTGATTCACCTTTTATTGTTTATTTTATTTTCACTTGCTGAATACGGGACAGACTTGACTGGGGGAAAGAAGGGGAGAAAGAAAGAGGGAAAGAGAAACAGCTGAGAAGAGGGACGGGGGAGAAGGGCAAAAAACAAAAACCAACAGAATGAGCAGAAAAAAAAAAAGAAATAAAAAATGCATATATCGATCACCTGGATCACCTGCTGAGAAAGAAAAAAGAAAACAAGCAGAAGAGAACAAGAGTAATAGAATAAACAGCATCACAATGATATATGGGAATATGACAGTAAATACTAAATATTAAACATTATTGTGCAGCACATAAGATCAACAGAACACAGTGTGCTTTGAGGTAGGAGCCAAAAAGGGTGTAGTTTGTGGGTGTGATCACCCATGTGTACACCTGTGAGCATGGATGCGCTTGTTTTTTTTAAAAAGGTTCCTTCATGTAATGATCTGCTAGAGGGTGTGGGGGGGCCACAGCCCCGTCCTCCAGGGCATGAAGCAGGTATGGAGGAGATCAAAACTCCAGACATCCAGAGGCCCCCAGAACACAAGAGACCAAGGAAGACCAACAGAGGGGCAGCCGCGCCACTGTCCCAGAAAGAGCTGAGGAGAGTCCCAGATGAGGGCTCACTCAGCAGCCGCGGAGCAGAAGCCAGGGGGAGTTGCAGTGACGCGCCCGTGAGTGGCCCGAGCGAGCCCCAGGCTCCAGGCCCCGATAAGCGGCCGCCAAGGAGTGAGCCGGTGTGTACCTGGACGCCCATCCCCGGACACAAAGAACCACCAACGCACCGATGTCTGAGGGAGTCCGCCACTGGCAGGGGAAGTGGTGGTAGGGGGAGATAGGCCTCCAAACCTTGGAGGGCCTGAGATGTCCCCAGAGAGGTGGCGCCTGACACCCAACCTGACATATAGACACAGAAATACAGGCACACACATATACAAACATCCATTCCCACCCTCATGCTCTCATATGCACTTACTCCACACTCAACCAACGTGGAGACAGACATAAAGAGACGCTGTACACACGATCACACTCCCCAAGCGTACCCTACAAACCGGGTCTAGGTACCCTTGCCCCTGGAGGGGGAACTGCACCCAGACCCAGGTGGTATTACCCTTTTCCCTGCGGTGGGGGGAGGCAGACCGCCCCGACTCCGCAGCAGCAGGGAGGCCCCACACCCCAGACCGCAGTCGGACGGCCAACTCCTCCTCCTCCTAGCCCCCCCCCCCCCCCCCCCCGCTCCAGCAGGTCGCAGAGAATGGGGGTGAGAGAAGACTCCAAACCTCCCTCCACCCGCTCATTGTAGTGTTGATGCATGTGTGTTCTAAGGTGCATTTAAAACCCAGGAGGGCATGGAGCTACCTGCCAGAGAGCAGCAGGTAAGCGCATGGTCCCTCCTGCTAGCCCTCAATGTCTACCGGTATGTGTATTTAACCTTGAGAGCACTTTGTTACTAGCGGCCTGTCACAAAAACACATTTTGTATAGTGTTTTTTTTTATTATCTTGTTAATAAAATGTATACAAATGTGTGTGATTAATCACAATGTGTTAGTGTGTAATCACCCTGAGACATGCATGCCTGTCTGTAAGAGTCAGATCTAAAGCCACTTGTGATTTGGAGATGCAGCCTGCAGATTCTGTCCAGATTATCCCAGCTCTCTTCACTATATATCCAGGCTTCACTTATCAAATGTGTAAAATTCAAGGCTGGTCCTTAAAAGTTGCCAACAATGCAAAAACTGCATAGCCACACAAGTCCCAGCGTTTCCCACCGCAGCAGCTGTGAAACGAAAGAGGAGAAAGGATGAATGAGTGTTTGCTTATGGGCTCTCCGCTCTCCCCCAAGCTGGCGTTGTTCTTGGTAGCCATGACAACGGAGATAGTCCCAGCTTTGTAAATACAGGCCCCAACAGGCCAAAAAAGAAAAGAAAAAAAAAGGATTGGGATTCCCTGCGCAGCCCAGGAATCCCCCTAGCAGACTGAAGACACAGATAGGACCTGAACTCAGTGAGTGTGTTCGAGCCGAGGCTCGAACCAGGGCCTGTCTGTGCTTCAAGTTGCCAGGGGCCGGCAAGTGTTCTGCGCCACCTGGCGGCCGTGTAAGCTGTACAAATTTGCTATATTTGACTTCTCTGAATATAAATTATTTTTGAAAAGGAAAAATAATAATTTTAATGTGAGGCAAAACATGTATGGTGCTCGATAAAGATGACACGCCGACTCACTTCTTCTTCTTTCTTTTTTTTGCAAAGTTTGTTTTCATATTAAACCAGTGTCAGTGACGTCATTCTATGCGACTACCACAGTAAAGGAAAAGCCTGGATCTGTACATCTTTTTCTTTTCTTTTTGTTGTCTAAAACACAAAAATCGCGAAACAGTCAGCTCACAAAGTTGCAGGTTGGTGGCAATTTGGCAGAACAGCCAATGACTTAAAACATTTAAGTGCATATATCTTGCCACAAGACATGTGCGCTAAGCTAGCCAAATGAGTTTCTGTTAGCGAATCAAGTTCAAGCTCCTCACATATCATCATCCAGGGTACAGTCATATGCTCATGAGGAGATCCCACGCAGGTAACACTACGGCAGTGCAACAAGTTAAATATGCACACATTTTAAGCTATTTCCTAATATCTAACCATTATGATAAATGTTTGCCTGCAACCGACACAACCAACACAAATGTCATTGAAAAAAACAAAACCCTGTGATCACATGTTTCTGTTTTTCTAGAACAGAAGAAGCACAATTTAAAAAGCCAGTAGTAATAAATCTTTGTTGTTACTGCATGATTCGAATGAAGTACCTGAAGTCTGGCTGGAATAAGAAGTGGTCATCTGTGTACTGTGCTAGTGATCTGCATAATTCACCTCATCTGTTTGGATGGCAGAAGTCGGCTAACTACACAGCTAATTTCATCAGGCTGCTAATGAAACATCTAAAATGATAGATGGTTAACTACACAACGGAAGTAACAGCATTACAATCACTTGATTTAATTACATTTTCCCCCCAAACATTTGATCCAAATGAGCAAAGTACTGCAGCCATCTGAACCTTCTAGGTGTTACATGTTACAGTGTTCCACTCTGGCCAGCTTTGAAAATGGAAAACTCTTTGCGTGGTTTACTCGGTTCTGTAAATAAGGCTCCTTTCATTTGTGAGACTGTATTCCACAGCCAGTTGTCTTCTCTCCCCTTTGGTCCGCCCTTACAAGGTGAAGGTGCTGCCCACCCATGATACCAGCAAGGTGCGTGCAAGTGGATCCGGCCTTAACACCACTGGAGCGCCCACCTCTCTGCCAGTGAAGGTCACCATTGATGCCAAAGATGCAGGTGAGGGACTGCTGGCAGTGCAGATCACTGTGAGTGCATGAACGTGGACCACACAATAATGTATTCAAAGCATTGATATTTAGGTAACAGTTTTTGTTTTCTCCTGAAGGACCCAGAGGGGAAGCCCAAGAAGCAGATATCTGTGACAGCCATGATGGGACCTACCTGGTGTTTTATGTGCCAGACATGACTGACAGATACACCACTCTCATTAAGTACGGAGGAGACAAGATCCCTTATTCACCCTACTGAATCAGGGCTCTGCCCACCGGAGATGCCAGCAAGTGCACTGTCACTGAATGTTGTCCAGTGGCCAGGTAGGACTCACTTCCTTGGTTGCTTATACACTTTTAGTTTTCTTTGAAAACGACCCTTTAAGTCACTTGATCCATGACTTGAGCGAGCACTCTCCATTTGTTCATTTGATAGTTATTGTAGAAAAGATAAGAAATGATGCTTTAGTCTTTTTGTAAATTATAGTCAAACATACAATAAACTGAGGTATTCCCTTTGGTTAACAGAGCAATCCGATAATAAAAGTGGACAAAGCACATCGAGTTGCCACAAATATCTTTGTATATTACGCAGTGGGGCAAAAAATGAGGTGACCAAATACTTCTTTTCCACCATAATTTGCAAATCAGTTCTTTAAAACTCGGACAAGTTAGAGGTATACCTATGATGAAAATGACAGGCCTCTCTCATATTTTTAAGTGGGAGAACGTGCACAAATGGTGGCTGACTAAATACTTTTTTGCCCCACTGTATTTGATCCTGTCTCCCTCAATACTATTTAATATCTAAATGCTTGATTCATCATATTATAACAAATGTGCTGTTGTAGCTACTGACAGTGAGTTTGATTCCATTTTTTCCATCTACCAAAGAGAAATAATATCTCTTAGTGGCAGGTGGATCACACGTTGATTCTAACACTTTGCATATGACTGGGTAGGATGAGCATTTTATAAGCGCTTGTGTGGTTTTTGTTTATTTAAGGAAATACATCAGTTTCCCTTGTATTTTAAATTTGAGTGAAGATCCTAAATTGGCCCCCACTCTTCACTTTGAGAAAAGGCTAATCTGTCTTATCCCCACATGAGCACAGTCAGATATAATACAGGCTTTCACTCAGGAGCAGGAAGGCTAAAGGCTGTTTAATGTTTGATCTAACTGTGTCAGACATTTGCGTTCTCACGTGCATGGACAATATCTTGAAAACTTCAGAGCTGCAGTGCATGTGTAAAAGTGGTTAGAAAGCAGTGCTTTAACACAGGTTTTGTCTCTTTGCGTAGCTGCTCGGTCCATCCAGACTCCCCTCGATATACAACAGTGATGCCAGCAACTCAAATACAAGCTCTCTCCAAGTGATTCCTTCATCATCAACATCTGCATCCATGATCCATTAGCTCAACAGCAACATCTGTCAGCTGTGCATCCAACTCGGGGGAATCGCCTGCTGTGCTCAGCCAGTGGGCCGCAATTTCTGTGCCTTGTTGATGGCCTCGCTGTATCCTGTGCTGGAGAAAGCTGGTGAGGAGACACTGCTGGTGAGCCAGGCGGCGCTGAGCTCCATGTAGGACATCAGTAAGGCCTGTGGATACACTTCCCTCAAGGAACTGATCAATGAGAACTCTGACTACCTGCTTAATGACATATCACTCAACCTTCAGAGGCTCAGCCAGCATCCACAGGTAGTTATGAGGTGTTTTTGTTTTTAGCCCAAAATGGACACAGAAATGAGTGCTGGAGGGTTTACCCGATTTCCTTCTTTGTCTGCTTAAGCCTGTGCGTCCCTTTCAGTAAGTGATTTGAATCCACCTGACATTCAGAAGGTTGTGGTAGAGCATATCGTACGAAGGCAAGATGTCAAACACATCCAGTCCCAGGTTAGACTCCGTACCTTCTCCGGTAAGGTTCCCAGACCTAACAACAAAACTGATTATGACATGTGGCGCACACAAATTAACCTGCTCCAAAATGACCCCAGCATGTCCCCGCTGCAAATATCCAGAAAGATCCATGAGAGCCTGCTCCCACCAGCAGCTGATATAGTTAAAATGTGTGACTCACAGGTGCTATAGCGTACGGCCACAGCTTCACTCTGAGCTCCATCTCCATAGAGTGCAGACAGTGATATCTGATACTCCTTAAGACACAGGACAACAGTTTATTGAGATATTGTATTTTTTATTTCATAATATGTACTCCAACAACTCAATAGTTCTTCCCCACCTGCCTCAGGTCGCCTCCACTTAGGGAGATCCACTTAATGAGGTAAGAAACATCATCATCATCTGCAGCTTCCCAGCGCACCGTGATGTCACTGTCTGAGAAATTAGTTATCCTAAGGTCTGAAGGAGGAGGCACCTTCACTAGAAGAAAAGAATAATGTGTATGGGAATTTTTTAAAAATGGGAAAGCTACATCTTTATATCTTTCATTATTAATAACATTTACAGTACTGTGCAAAAGTCATGAGCCACACGCTAAAGTATTTCATTGGACATTATCTGTTTTTTCCAATCCTTTTTAATCCAGTTCTTGTACCTGACCATTTTCTGAGTAATGTTTTTTGTTTGTTTGTTTGTGTAAACACTTGTTTGTTTGTTTGTTTGTTTGTGTAAACACTTTGCACTGACCATTATTGGAGAATTAAAAAGCACCTAATTCAAGGAATATGTGTACACATAACAGAAAACTTGGGAAAGAACCAATTTGAAATCTTTAAGCACTTTGTTACTAGCGGCCTGTCACAAAAACACATTTTGTATAGTGTTTTTTTTTTATCTTGTTAATAAAATTTATACAAATGTGTGTGATTAATCACAATGTGTTAGTGTGTAATCACCCTGAGACATGCATGCCTGTCTGTAAGAGTCAGATCTAAAGCCACTTCTTTTTTTCTTTTTTTCTTTTTTTTTTGCCTGTCCCGTTTGGCTCTTTTACCATCAGAATTGTTGTCTAAAGGCAAAGAAAGATGCCCAACGGATTTACTTTACCAAATTGACCATCCCAGCCTTGCCGTAATGGTCCATTTGATTCACCTTTTATTGTTTATTTTATTTTCACTTGCTGAATACGGGACAGACTTGACTGGGGGAAAGAAGGGGAGAAAGAAAGAGGGAAAGAGAAACAGCTGAGAAGAGGGACGGGGGAGAAGGGCAAAAAACAAAAACCAACAGAATGAGCAGAAAAAAAAAAAGAAATAAAAAATGCATATATCGATCACCTGGATCACCTGCTGAGAAAGAAAAAAGAAAACAAGCAGAAGAGAACAAGAGTAATAGAATAAACAGCATCACAATGATATATGGGAATATGACAGTAAATACTAAATATTAAACATTATTGTGCAGCACATAAGATCAACAGAACACAGTGTGCTTTGAGGTAGGAGCCAAAAAGGGTGTAGTTTGTGGGTGTGATCACCCATGTGTACACCTGTGAGCATGGATGCGCTTGTTTTTTTTAAAAAGGTTCCTTCATGTAATGATCTGCTAGAGGGTGTGGGGGGGCCACAGCCCCGTCCTCCAGGGCATGAAGCAGGTATGGAGGAGATCAAAACTCCAGACATCCAGAGGCCCCCAGAACACAAGAGACCAAGGAAGACCAACAGAGGGGCAGCCGCGCCACTGTCCCAGAAAGAGCTGAGGAGAGTCCCAGATGAGGGCTCACTCAGCAGCCGCGGAGCAGAAGCCAGGGGGAGTTGCAGTGACGCGCCCGTGAGTGGCCCGAGCGAGCCCCAGGCTCCAGGCCCCGATAAGCGGCCGCCAAGGAGTGAGCCGGTGTGTACCTGGACGCCCATCCCCGGACACAAAGAACCACCAACGCACCGATGTCTGAGGGAGTCCGCCACTGGCAGGGGAAGTGGTGGTAGGGGGAGATAGGCCTCCAAACCTTGGAGGGCCTGAGATGTCCCCAGAGAGGTGGCGCCTGACACCCAACCTGACATATAGACACAGAAATACAGGCACACACATATACAAACATCCATTCCCACCCTCATGCTCTCATATGCACTTACTCCACACTCAACCAACGTGGAGACAGACATAAAGAGACGCTGTACACACGATCACACTCCCCAAGCGTACCCTACAAACCGGGTCTAGGTACCCTTGCCCCTGGAGGGGGAACTGCACCCAGACCCAGGTGGTATTACCCTTTTCCCTGCGGTGGGGGGAGGCAGACCGCCCCGACTCCGCAGCAGCAGGGAGGCCCCACACCCCAGACCGCAGTCGGACGGCCAACTCCTCCTCCTCCTAGCCCCCCCCCCCCCCCCCCCCGCTCCAGCAGGTCGCAGAGAATGGGGGTGAGAGAAGACTCCAAACCTCCCTCCACCCGCTCATTGTAGTGTTGATGCATGTGTGTTCTAAGGTGCATTTAAAACCCAGGAGGGCATGGAGCTACCTGCCAGAGAGCAGCAGGTAAGCGCATGGTCCCTCCTGCTAGCCCTCAATGTCTACCGGTATGTGTATTTAACCTTGAGAGCACTTTGTTACTAGCGGCCTGTCACAAAAACACATTTTGTATAGTGTTTTTTTTTATTATCTTGTTAATAAAATGTATACAAATGTGTGTGATTAATCACAATGTGTTAGTGTGTAATCACCCTGAGACATGCATGCCTGTCTGTAAGAGTCAGATCTAAAGCCACTTGTGATTTGGAGATGCAGCCTGCAGATTCTGTCCAGATTATCCCAGCTCTCTTCACTATATATCCAGGCTTCACTTATCAAATGTGTAAAATTCAAGGCTGGTCCTTAAAAGTTGCCAACAATGCAAAAACTGCATAGCCACACAAGTCCCAGCGTTTCCCACCGCAGCAGCTGTGAAACGAAAGAGGAGAAAGGATGAATGAGTGTTTGCTTATGGGCTCTCCGCTCTCCCCCAAGCTGGCGTTGTTCTTGGTAGCCATGACAACGGAGATAGTCCCAGCTTTGTAAATACAGGCCCCAACAGGCCAAAAAAGAAAAGAAAAAAAAAGGATTGGGATTCCCTGCGCAGCCCAGGAATCCCCCTAGCAGACTGAGGACACAGATAGGACCTGAACTCAGTGAGTGTGTTCGAGCCGAGGCTCGAACCAGGGCCTGTCTGTGCTTCAAGTTGCCAGGGGCCGGCAGGTGTTCTGCGCCACCTGCCCGCCGTGTAAGCTGTACAAATTTGCTATATTTGACTTCTCTGAATATAAATGATTTTTGAAAAGGCAAAATAATAATTTTAATGTGAGGCAAAACATGTATGGTGCTCGATAAAGATGACACGCCGACTCACTTCTTCTTCTTTCTTTTTTTTGCAAAGTTTGTTTTCATATTAAACCAGTGTCAGTGACGTCATTCTATGCGACTACCACAGTAAAGGAAAAGCCTGGATCTGTACATCTTTTTCTTTTCTTTTTGTTGTCTAAAACACAAAAATCGCGAAACAGTCAGCTCACAAAGTTGCAGGTTGGTGGCAATTTGGCAGAACAGCCAATGACTTAAAACATTTAAGTGCATATATCTTGCCACAAGACATGTGCGCTAAGCTAGCCAAATGAGTTTCTGTTAGCGAATCAAGTTCAAGCTCCTCACATATCATCATCCAGGGTACAGTCATATGCTCATGAGGAGATCCCACGCAGGTAACACTACGGCAGTGCAACAAGTTAAATATGCACACATTTTAAGCTATTTCCTAATATCTAACCATTATGATAAATGTTTGCCTGCAACCGACACAACCAACACAAATGTCATTGAAAAAAACAAAACCCTGTGATCACATGTTTCTGTTTTTCTAGAACAGAAGAAGCACAATTTAAAAAGCCAGTAGTAATAAATCTTTGTTGTTACTGCATGATTCGAATGAAGTACCTGAAGTCTGGCTGGAATAAGAAGTGGTCATCTGTGTACTGTGCTAGTGATCTGCATAATTCACCTCATCTGTTTGGATGGCAGAAGTCGGCTAACTACACAGCTAATTTCATCAGGCTGCTAATGAAACATCTAAAATGATAGATGGTTAACTACACAACGGAAGTAACAGCATTACAATCACTTGATTTAATTACATTTTCCCCCCAAACATTTGATCCAAATGAGCAAAGTACTGCAGCCATCTGAACCTTCTAGGTGTTACATGTTACAGTGTTCCACTCTGGCCAGCTTTGAAAATGGAAAACTCTTTGCGTGGTTTACTCGGTTCTGTAAATAAGGCTCCTTTCATTTGTGAGACTGTATTCCACAGCCAGTTGTCTTCTCTCCCCTTTGGTCCGCCCTTACAAGGTGAAGGTGCTGCCCACCCATGATACCAGCAAGGTGCGTGCAAGTGGATCCGGCCTTAACACCACTGGAGCGCCCACCTCTCTGCCAGTGAAGGTCACCATTGATGCCAAAGATGCAGGTGAGGGACTGCTGGCAGTGCAGATCACTGTGAGTGCATGAACGTGGAGCACACAATAATGTATTCAAAGCATTGATATTTAGGTAACAGTTTTTGTTTTCTCCTGAAGGACCCAGAGGGGAAGCCCAAGAAGCAGATATCTGTGACAGCCATGATGGGACCTACCTGGTGTTTTATGTGCCAGACATGACTGACAGATACACCACTCTCATTAAGTACGGAGGAGACAAGATCCCTTATTCACCCTACTGAATCAGGGCTCTGCCCACCGGAGATGCCAGCAAGTGCACTGTCACTGAATGTTGTCCAGTGGCCAGGTAGGACTCACTTCCTTGGTTGCTTATACACTTTTAGTTTTCTTTGAAAACGGCCCTTTAAGTCACTTGATCCATGACTTGAGCGAGCACTCTCCATTTGTTCATTTGATAGTTATTGTAGAAAAGATAAGAAATGATGCTTTAGTCTTTTTGTAAATTATAGTCAAACATACAATAAACTGAGGTATTCCCTTTGGTTAACAGAGCAATCCGATAATAAAAGTGGACAAAGCACATCGAGTTGCCACAAATATCTTTGTATATTACGCAGTGGGGCAAAAAATGAGGTGACCAAATACTTCTTTTCCACCATAATTTGCAAATCAGTTCTTTAAAACTCGGACAAGTTAGAGGTATACCTATGATGAAAATGACAGGCCTCTCTCATATTTTTAAGTGGGAGAACGTGCACAAATGGTGGCTGACTAAATACTTTTTTGCCCCACTGTATTTGATCCTGTCTCCCTCAATACTATTTAATATCTAAATGCTTGATTCATCATATTATAACAAATGTGCTGTTGTAGCTACTGACAGTGAGTTTGATTCCATTTTTTCCATCTACCAAAGAGAAATAATATCTCTTAGTGGCAGGTGGATCACACGTTGATTCTAACACTTTGCATATGACTGGGTAGGATGAGCATTTTATAAGCGCTTGTGTGGTTTTTGTTTATTTAAGGAAATACATCAGTTTCCCTTGTATTTTAAATTTGAGTGAAGATCCTAAATTGGCCCCCACTCTTCACTTTGAGAAAAGGCTAATCTGTCTTATCCCCACATGAGCACAGTCAGATATAATACAGGCTTTCACTCAGGAGCAGGAAGGCTAAAGGCTGTTTAATGTTTGATCTAACTGTGTCAGACATTTGCGTTCTCACGTGCATGGACAATATCTTGAAAACTTCAGAGCTGCAGTGCATGTGTAAAAGTGGTTAGAAAGCAGTGCTTTAACACAGGTTTTGTCTCTTTGCGTAGCTGCTCGGTCCATCCAGACTCCCCTCGATATACAACAGTGATGCCAGCAACTCAAATACAAGCTCTCTCCAAGTGATTCCTTCATCATCAACATCTGCATCCATGATCCATTAGCTCAACAGCAACATCTGTCAGCTGTGCATCCAACTCGGGGGAATCGCCTGCTGTGCTCAGCCAGTGGGCCGCAATTTCTGTGCCTTGTTGATGGCCTCGCTGTATCCTGTGCTGGAGAAAGCTGGTGAGGAGACACTGCTGGTGAGCCAGGCGGCGCTGAGCTCCATGTAGGACATCAGTAAGGCCTGTGGATACACTTCCCTCAAGGAACTGATCAATGAGAACTCTGACTACCTGCTTAATGACATATCACTCAACCTTCAGAGGCTCAGCCAGCATCCACAGGTAGTTATGAGGTGTTTTTGTTTTTAGCCCAAAATGGACACAGAAATGAGTGCTGGAGGGTTTACCCGATTTCCTTCTTTGTCTGCTTAAGCCTGTGCGTCCCTTTCAGTAAGTGATTTGAATCCACCTGACATTCAGAAGGTCGTGGTAGAGCATATCGTACGAAGGCAAGATGTCAAACACATCCAGTCCCAGGTTAGACTCCGTACCTTCTCCGGTAAGGTTCCCAGACCTAACAACAAAACTGATTATGACACGTGGCGCACACAAATTAACCTGCTCCAAAATGACCCCAGCATGTCCCCGCTGCAAATATCCAGAAAGATCCATGAGAGCCTGCTCCCACCAGCAGCTGATATAGTTAAAATGTGTGACTCACAGGTGCTATAGCGTACGGCCACAGCTTCACTCTGAGCTCCATCTCCATAGAGTGCAGACAGTGATATCTGATACTCCTTAAGACACAGGACAACAGTTTATTGAGATATTGTATTTTTTATTTCATAATATGTACTCCAACAACTCAATAGTTCTTCCCCACCTGCCTCAGGTCGCCTCCACTTAGGGAGATCCACTTAATGAGGTAAGAAACATCATCATCATCTGCAGCTTCCCAGCGCACCGTGATGTCACTGTCTGAGAAATTAGTTATCCTAAGGTCTGAAGGAGGAGGCACCTTCACTAGAAGAAAAGAATAATGTGTATGGGAATTTTTTAAAAATGGGAAAGCTACATCTTTATATCTTTCATTATTAATAACATTTACAGTACTGTGCAAAAGTCATGAGCCACACGCTAAAGTATTTCATTGGACATTATCTGTTTTTTCCAATCCTTTTTAATCCAGTTCTTGTACCTGACCATTTTCTGAGTAATGTTTTTTGTTTGTTTGTTTGTGTAAACACTTGTTTGTTTGTTTGTTTGTTTGTTTGTGTAAACACTTTGCACTGACCATTATTGGAGAATTAAAAAGCACCTAATTCAAGGAATATGTGTACACATAACAGAAAACTTGGGAAAGAACCAATTTGAAATCTTTAAGCACTTTGTTACTAGCGGCCTGTCACAAAAACACATTTTGTATAGTGTTTTTTTTTTATCTTGTTAATAAAATGTATACAAATGTGTGTGATTAATCACAATGTGTTAGTGTGTAATCACCCTGAGACATGCATGCCTGTCTGTAAGAGTCAGATCTAAAGCCACTTCTTTTTTTCTTTTTTTCTTTTTTTTTTGCCTGTCCCGTTTGGCTCTTTTACCATCAGAATTGTTGTCTAAAGGCAAAGAAAGATGCCCAACGGATTTACTTTACCAAATTGACCATCCCAGCCTTGCCGTAATGGTCCATTTGATTCACCTTTTATTGTTTATTTTATTTTCACTTGCTGAATACGGGACAGACTTGACTGGGGGAAAGAAGGGGAGAAAGAAAGAGGGAAAGAGAAACAGCTGAGAAGAGGGACGGGGGAGAAGGGCAAAAAACAAAAACCAACAGAATGAGCAGAAAAAAAAAAAGAAATAAAAAATGCATATATCGATCACCTGGATCACCTGCTGAGAAAGAAAAAAGAAAACAAGCAGAAGAGAACAAGAGTAATAGAATAAACAGCATCACAATGATATATGGGAATATGACAGTAAATACTAAATATTAAACATTATTGTGCAGCACATAAGATCAACAGAACACAGTGTGCTTTGAGGTAGGAGCCAAAAAGGGTGTAGTTTGTGGGTGTGATCACCCATGTGTACACCTGTGAGCATGGATGCGCTTGTTTTTTTTAAAAAGGTTCCTTCATGTAATGATCTGCTAGAGGGTGTGGGGGGGCCACAGCCCCATCCTCCAGGGCATGAAGCAGGTATGGAGGAGATCAAAACTCCAGACATCCAGAGGCCCCCAGAACACAAGAGACCAAGGAAGACCAACAGAGGGGCAGCCGCGCCACTGTCCCAGAAAGAGCTGAGGAGAGTCCCAGATGAGGGCTCACTCAGCAGCCGCGGAGCAGAAGCCAGGGGGAGTTGCAGTGACGCGCCCGTGAGTGGCCCGAGCGAGCCCCAGGCTCCAGGCCCCGATAAGCGGCCGCCAAGGAGTGAGCCGGTGTGTACCTGGACGCCCATCCCCGGACACAAAGAACCACCAACGCACCGATGTCTGAGGGAGTCCGCCACTGGCAGGGGAAGTGGTGGTAGGGGGAGATAGGCCTCCAAACCTTGGAGGGCCTGAGATGTCCCCAGAGAGGTGGCGCCTGACACCCAACCTGACATATAGACACAGAAATACAGGCACACACATATACAAACATCCATTCCCACCCTCATGCTCTCATATGCACTTACTCCACACTCAACCAACGTGGAGACAGACATAAAGAGACGCTGTACACACGATCACACTCCCCAAGCGTACCCTACAAACCGGGTCTAGGTACCCTTGCCCCTGGAGGGGGAACTGCACCCAGACCCAGGTGGTATTACCCTTTTCCCTGCGGTGGGGGGAGGCAGACCGCCCCGACTCCGCAGCAGCAGGGAGGCCCCACACCCCAGACCGCAGTCGGACGGCCAACTCCTCCTCCTCCTAGCCCCCCCCCCGCTCCAGCAGGTCGCAGAGAATGGGGGTGAGAGAAGACTCCAAACCTCCCTCCACCCGCTCATTGTAGTGTTGATGCATGTGTGTTCTAAGGTGCATTTAAAACCCAGGAGGGCATGGAGCTACCTGCCAGAGAGCAGCAGGTAAGCGCATGGTCCCTCCTGCTAGCCCTCAATGTCTACCGGTATGTGTATTTAACCTTGAGAGCACTTTGTTACTAGCGGCCTGTCACAAAAACACATTTTGTATAGTGTTTTTTTTTATTATCTTGTTAATAAAATGTATACAAATGTGTGTGATTAATCACAATGTGTTAGTGTGTAATCACCCTGAGACATGCATGCCTGTCTGTAAGAGTCAGATCTAAAGCCACTTGTGATTTGGAGATGCAGCCTGCAGATTCTGTCCAGATTATCCCAGCTCTCTTCACTATATATCCAGGCTTCACTTATCAAATGTGTAAAATTCAAGGCTGGTCCTTAAAAGTTGCCAACAATGCAAAAACTGCATAGCCACACAAGTCCCAGCGTTTCCCACCGCAGCAGCTGTGAAACGAAAGAGGAGAAAGGATGAATGAGTGTTTGCTTATGGGCTCTCCGCTCTCCCCCAAGCTGGCGTTGTTCTTGGTAGCCATGACAACGGAGATAGTCCCAGCTTTGTAAATACAGGCCCCAACAGGCCAAAAAAGAAAAGAAAAAAAAAGGATTGGGATTCCCTGCGCAGCCCAGGAATCCCCCTAGCAGACTGAAGACACAGATAGGACCTGAACTCAGTGAGTGTGTTCGAGCCGAGGCTCGAACCAGGGCCTGTCTGTGCTTCAAGTTGCCAGGGGCCGGCAAGTGTTCTGCGCCACCTGGCGGCCGTGTAAGCTGTACAAATTTGCTATATTTGACTTCTCTGAATATAAATTATTTTTGAAAAGGAAAAATAATAATTTTAATGTGAGGCAAAACATGTATGGTGCTCGATAAAGATGACACGCCGACTCACTTCTTCTTCTTTCTTTTTTTTGCAAAGTTTGTTTTCATATTAAACCAGTGTCAGTGACGTCATTCTATGCGACTACCACAGTAAAGGAAAAGCCTGGATCTGTACATCTTTTTCTTTTCTTTTTGTTGTCTAAAACACAAAAATCGCGAAACAGTCAGCTCACAAAGTTGCAGGTTGGTGGCAATTTGGCAGAACAGCCAATGACTTAAAACATTTAAGTGCATATATCTTGCCACAAGACATGTGCGCTAAGCTAGCCAAATGAGTTTCTGTTAGCGAATCAAGTTCAAGCTCCTCACATATCATCATCCAGGGTACAGTCATATGCTCATGAGGAGATCCCACGCAGGTAACACTACGGCAGTGCAACAAGTTAAATATGCACACATTTTAAGCTATTTCCTAATATCTAACCATTATGATAAATGTTTGCCTGCAACCGACACAACCAACACAAATGTCATTGAAAAAAACAAAACCCTGTGATCACATGTTTCTGTTTTTCTAGAACAGAAGAAGCACAATTTAAAAAGCCAGTAGTAATAAATCTTTGTTGTTACTGCATGATTCGAATGAAGTACCTGAAGTCTGGCTGGAATAAGAAGTGGTAATCTGTGTACTGTGCTAGTGATCTGCATAATTCACCTCATCTGTTTGGATGGCAGAAGTCGGCTAACTACACAGCTAATTTCATCAGGCTGCTAATGAAACATCTAAAATGATAGATGGTTAACTACACAACGGAAGTAACAGCATTACAATCACTTGATTTAATTACATTTTCCCCCCAAACATTTGATCCAAATGAGCAAAGTACTGCAGCCATCTGAACCTTCTAGGTGTTACATGTTACAGTGTTCCACTCTGGCCAGCTTTGAAAATGGAAAACTCTTTGCGTGGTTTACTCGGTTCTGTAAATAAGGCTCCTTTCATTTGTGAGACTGTATTCCACAGCCAGTTGTCTTCTCTCCCCTTTGGTCCGCCCTTACAAGGTGAAGGTGCTGCCCACCCATGATACCAGCAAGGTGCGTGCAAGTGGATCCGGCCTTAACACCACTGGAGCGCCCACCTCTCTGCCAGTGAAGGTCACCATTGATGCCAAAGATGCAGGTGAGGGACTGCTGGCAGTGCAGATCACTGTGAGTGCATGAACGTGGAGCACACAATAATGTATTCAAAGCATTGATATTTAGGTAACAGTTTTTGTTTTCTCCTGAAGGACCCAGAGGGGAAGCCCAAGAAGCAGATATCTGTGACAGCCATGATGGGACCTACCTGGTGTTTTATGTGCCAGACATGACTGACAGATACACCACTCTCATTAAGTACGGAGGAGACAAGATCCCTTATTCACCCTACTGAATCAGGGCTCTGCCCACCGGAGATGCCAGCAAGTGCACTGTCACTGAATGTTGTCCAGTGGCCAGGTAGGACTCACTTCCTTGGTTGCTTATACACTTTTAGTTTTCTTTGAAAACGACCCTTTAAGTCACTTGATCCATGACTTGAGCGAGCACTCTCCATTTGTTCATTTGATAGTTATTGTAGAAAAGATAAGAAATGATGCTTTAGTCTTTTTGTAAATTATAGTCAAACATACAATAAACTGAGGTATTCCCTTTGGTTAACAGAGCAATCCGATAATAAAAGTGGACAAAGCACATCGAGTTGCCACAAATATCTTTGTATATTACGCAGTGGGGCAAAAAATGAGGTGACCAAATACTTCTTTTCCACCATAATTTGCAAATCAGTTCTTTAAAACTCGGACAAGTTAGAGGTATACCTATGATGAAAATGACAGGCCTCTCTCATATTTTTAAGTGGGAGAACGTGCACAAATGGTGGCTGACTAAATACTTTTTTGCCCCACTGTATTTGATCCTGTTTCCCTCAATACTATTTAATATCTAAATGCTTGATTCATCATATTATAACAAATGTGCTGTTGTAGCTACTGACAGTGAGTTTGATTCCATTTTTTCCATCTACCAAAGAGAAATAATATCTCTTAGTGGCAGGTGGATCACACGTTGATTCTAACACTTTGCATATGACTGGGTAGGATGAGCATTTTATAAGCGCTTGTGTGGTTTTTGTTTATTTAAGGAAATACATCAGTTTCCCTTGTATTTTAAATTTGAGTGAAGATCCTAAATTGGCCCCCACTCTTCACTTTGAGAAAAGGCTAATCTGTCTTATCCCCACATGAGCACAGTCAGATATAATACAGGCTTTCACTCAGGAGCAGGAAGGCTAAAGGCTGTTTAATGTTTGATCTAACTGTGTCAGACATTTGCGTTCTCACGTGCATGGACAATATCTTGAAAACTTCAGAGCTGCAGTGCATGTGTAAAAGTGGTTAGAAAGCAGTGCTTTAACACAGGTTTTGTCTCTTTGCGTAGCTGCTCGGTCCATCCAGACTCCCCTCGATATACAACAGTGATGCCAGCAACTCAAATACAAGCTCTCTCCAAGTGATTCCTTCATCATCAACATCTGCATCCATGATCCATTAGCTCAACAGCAACATCTGTCAGCTGTGCATCCAACTCGGGGGAATCGCCTGCTGTGCTCAGCCAGTGGGCCGCAATTTCTGTGCCTTGTTGATGGCCTCGCTGTATCCTGTGCTGGAGAAAGCTGGTGAGGAGACACTGCTGGTGAGCCAGGCGGCGCTGAGCTCCATGTAGGACATCAGTAAGGCCTGTGGATACACTTCCCTCAAGGAACTGATCAATGAGAACTCTGACTACCTGCTTAATGACATATCACTCAACCTTCAGAGGCTCAGCCAGCATCCACAGGTAGTTATGAGGTGTTTTTGTTTTTAGCCCAAAATGGACACAGAAATGAGTGCTGGAGGGTTTACCCGATTTCCTTCTTTGTCTGCTTAAGCCTGTGCGTCCCTTTCAGTAAGTGATTTGAATCCACCTGACATTCAGAAGGTTGTGGTAGAGCATATCGTACGAAGGCAAGATGTCAAACACATCCAGTCCCAGGTTAGACTCCGTACCTTCTCCGGTAAGGTTCCCAGACCTAACAACAAAACTGATTATGACATGTGGCGCACACAAATTAACCTGCTCCAAAATGACCCCAGCATGTCCCCGCTGCAAATATCCAGAAAGATCCATGAGAGCCTGCTCCCACCAGCAGCTGATATAGTTAAAATGTGTGACTCACAGGTGCTATAGCGTACGGCCACAGCTTCACTCTGAGCTCCATCTCCATAGAGTGCAGACAGTGATATCTGATACTCCTTAAGACACAGGACAACAGTTTATTGAGATATTGTATTTTTTATTTCATAATATGTACTCCAACAACTCAATAGTTCTTCCCCACCTGCCTCAGGTCGCCTCCACTTAGGGAGATCCACTTAATGAGGTAAGAAACATCATCATCATCTGCAGCTTCCCAGCGCACCGTGATGTCACTGTCTGAGAAATTAGTTATCCTAAGGTCTGAAGGAGGAGGCACCTTCACTAGAAGAAAAGAATAATGTGTATGGGAATTTTTTAAAAATGGGAAAGCTACATCTTTATATCTTTCATTATTAATAACATTTACAGTACTGTGCAAAAGTCATGAGCCACACGCTAAAGTATTTCATTGGACATTATCTGTTTTTTCCAATCCTTTTTAATCCAGTTCTTGTACCTGACCATTTTCTGAGTAATGTTTTTTGTTTGTTTGTTTGTGTAAACACTTGTTTGTTTGTTTGTTTGTTTGTTTGTGTAAACACTTTGCACTGACCATTATTGGAGAATTAAAAAGCACCTAATTCAAGGAATATGTGTACACATAACAGAAAACTTGGGAAAGAACCAATTTGAAATCTTTAAGCACTTTGTTACTAGCGGCCTGTCACAAAAACACATTTTGTATAGTGTTTTTTTTTTATCTTGTTAATAAAATTTATACAAATGTGTGTGATTAATCACAATGTGTTAGTGTGTAATCACCCTGAGACATGCATGCCTGTCTGTAAGAGTCAGATCTAAAGCCACTTCTTTTTTTCTTTTTTTCTTTTTTTTTTGCCTGTCCCGTTTGGCTCTTTTACCATCAGAATTGTTGTCTAAAGGCAAAGAAAGATGCCCAACGGATTTACTTTACCAAATTGACCATCCCAGCCTTGCCGTAATGGTCCATTTGATTCACCTTTTATTGTTTATTTTATTTTCACTTGCTGAATACGGGACAGACTTGACTGGGGGAAAGAAGGGGAGAAAGAAAGAGGGAAAGAGAAACAGCTGAGAAGAGGGACGGGGGAGAAGGGCAAAAAACAAAAACCAACAGAATGAGCAGAAAAAAAAAAAGAAATAAAAAATGCATATATCGATCACCTGGATCACCTGCTGAGAAAGAAAAAAGAAAACAAGCAGAAGAGAACAAGAGTAATAGAATAAACAGCATCACAATGATATATGGGAATATGACAGTAAATACTAAATATTAAACATTATTGTGCAGCACATAAGATCAACAGAACACAGTGTGCTTTGAGGTAGGAGCCAAAAAGGGTGTAGTTTGTGGGTGTGATCACCCATGTGTACACCTGTGAGCATGGATGCGCTTGTTTTTTTTAAAAAGGTTCCTTCATGTAATGATCTGCTAGAGGGTGTGGGGGGGCCACAGCCCCGTCCTCCAGGGCATGAAGCAGGTATGGAGGAGATCAAAACTCCAGACATCCAAAGGCCCCCAGAACACAAGAGACCAAGGAAGACCAACAGAGGGGCAGCCGCGCCACTGTCCCAGAAAGAGCTGAGGAGAGTCCCAGATGAGGGCTCACTCAGCAGCCGCGGAGCAGAAGCCAGGGGGAGTTGCAGTGACGCGCCCGTGAGTGGCCCGAGCGAGCCCCAGGCTCCAGGCCCCGATAAGCGGCCGCCAAGGAGTGAGCCGGTGTGTACCTGGACGCCCATCCCCGGACACAAAGAACCACCAACGCACCGATGTCTGAGGGAGTCCGCCACTGGCAGGGGAAGTGGTGGTAGGGGGAGATAGGCCTCCAAACCTTGGAGGGCCTGAGATGTCCCCAGAGAGGTGGCGCCTGACACCCAACCTGACATATAGACACAGAAATACAGGCACACACATATACAAACATCCATTCCCACCCTCATGCTCTCATATGCACTTACTCCACACTCAACCAACGTGGAGACAGACATAAAGAGACGCTGTACACACGATCACACTCCCCAAGCGTACCCTACAAACCGGGTCTAGGTACCCTTGCCCCTGGAGGGGGAACTGCACCCAGACCCAGGTGGTATTACCCTTTTCCCTGCGGTGGGGGGAGGCAGACCGCCCCGACTCCGCAGCAGCAGGGAGGCCCCACACCCCAGACCGCAGTCGGACGGCCAACTCCTCCTCCTCCTAGCCCCCCCCCCCCCCCCCCGCTCCAGCAGGTCGCAGAGAATGGGGGTGAGAGAAGACTCCAAACCTCCCTCCACCCGCTCATTGTAGTGTTGATGCATGTGTGTTCTAAGGTGCATTTAAAACCCAGGAGGGCATGGAGCTACCTGCCAGAGAGCAGCAGGTAAGCGCATGGTCCCTCCTGCTAGCCCTCAATGTCTACCGGTATGTGTATTTAACCTTGAGAGCACTTTGTTACTAGCGGCCTGTCACAAAAACACATTTTGTATAGTGTTTTTTTTTATTATCTTGTTAATAAAATGTATACAAATGTGTGTGATTAATCACAATGTGTTAGTGTGTAATCACCCTGAGACATGCATGCCTGTCTGTAAGAGTCAGATCTAAAGCCACTTGTGATTTGGAGATGCAGCCTGCAGATTCTGTCCAGATTATCCCAGCTCTCTTCACTATATATCCAGGCTTCACTTATCAAATGTGTAAAATTCAAGGCTGGTCCTTAAAAGTTGCCAACAATGCAAAAACTGCATAGCCACACAAGTCCCAGCGTTTCCCACCGCAGCAGCTGTGAAACGAAAGAGGAGAAAGGATGAATGAGTGTTTGCTTATGGGCTCTCCGCTCTCCCCCAAGCTGGCGTTGTTCTTGGTAGCCATGACAACGGAGATAGTCCCAGCTTTGTAAATACAGGCCCCAACAGGCCAAAAAAGAAAAGAAAAAAAAAGGATTGGGATTCCCTGCGCAGCCCAGGAATCCCCCTAGCAGACTGAAGACACAGATAGGACCTGAACTCAGTGAGTGTGTTCGAGCCGAGGCTCGAACCAGGGCCTGTCTGTGCTTCAAGTTGCCAGGGGCCGGCAAGTGTTCTGCGCCACCTGGCGGCCGTGTAAGCTGTACAAATTTGCTATATTTGACTTCTCTGAATATAAATTATTTTTGAAAAGGAAAAATAATAATTTTAATGTGAGGCAAAACATGTATGGTGCTCGATAAAGATGACACGCCGACTCACTTCTTCTTCTTTCTTTTTTTTGCAAAGTTTGTTTTCATATTAAACCAGTGTCAGTGACGTCATTCTATGCGACTACCACAGTAAAGGAAAAGCCTGGATCTGTACATCTTTTTCTTTTCTTTTTGTTGTCTAAAACACAAAAATCGCGAAACAGTCAGCTCACAAAGTTGCAGGTTGGTGGCAATTTGGCAGAACAGCCAATGACTTAAAACATTTAAGTGCATATATCTTGCCACAAGACATGTGCGCTAAGCTAGCCAAATGAGTTTCTGTTAGCGAATCAAGTTCAAGCTCCTCACATATCATCATCCAGGGTACAGTCATATGCTCATGAGGAGATCCCACGCAGGTAACACTACGGCAGTGCAACAAGTTAAATATGCACACATTTTAAGCTATTTCCTAATATCTAACCATTATGATAAATGTTTGCCTGCAACCGACACAACCAACACAAATGTCATTGAAAAAAACAAAACCCTGTGATCACATGTTTCTGTTTTTCTAGAACAGAAGAAGCACAATTTAAAAAGCCAGTAGTAATAAATCTTTGTTGTTACTGCATGATTCGAATGAAGTACCTGAAGTCTGGCTGGAATAAGAAGTGGTCATCTGTGTACTGTGCTAGTGATCTGCATAATTCACCTCATCTGTTTGGATGGCAGAAGTCGGCTAACTACACAGCTAATTTCATCAGGCTGCTAATGAAACATCTAAAATGATAGATGGTTAACTACACAACGGAAGTAACAGCATTACAATCACTTGATTTAATTACATTTTCCCCCCAAACATTTGATCCAAATGAGCAAAGTACTGCAGCCATCTGAACCTTCTAGGTGTTACATGTTACAGTGTTCCACTCTGGCCAGCTTTGAAAATGGAAAACTCTTTGCGTGGTTTACTCGGTTCTGTAAATAAGGCTCCTTTCATTTGTGAGACTGTATTCCACAGCCAGTTGTCTTCTCTCCCCTTTGGTCCGCCCTTACAAGGTGAAGGTGCTGCCCACCCATGATACCAGCAAGGTGCGTGCAAGTGGATCCGGCCTTAACACCACTGGAGCGCCCACCTCTCTGCCAGTGAAGGTCACCATTGATGCCAAAGATGCAGGTGAGGGACTGCTGGCAGTGCAGATCACTGTGAGTGCATGAACGTGGACCACACAATAATGTATTCAAAGCATTGATATTTAGGTAACAGTTTTTGTTTTCTCCTGAAGGACCCAGAGGGGAAGCCCAAGAAGCAGATATCTGTGACAGCCATGATGGGACCTACCTGGTGTTTTATGTGCCAGACATGACTGACAGATACACCACTCTCATTAAGTACGGAGGAGACAAGATCCCTTATTCACCCTACTGAATCAGGGCTCTGCCCACCGGAGATGCCAGCAAGTGCACTGTCACTGAATGTTGTCCAGTGGCCAGGTAGGACTCACTTCCTTGGTTGCTTATACACTTTTAGTTTTCTTTGAAAACGACCCTTTAAGTCACTTGATCCATGACTTGAGCGAGCACTCTCCATTTGTTCATTTGATAGTTATTGTAGAAAAGATAAGAAATGATGCTTTAGTCTTTTTGTAAATTATAGTCAAACATACAATAAACTGAGGTATTCCCTTTGGTTAACAGAGCAATCCGATAATAAAAGTGGACAAAGCACATCGAGTTGCCACAAATATCTTTGTATATTACGCAGTGGGGCAAAAAATGAGGTGACCAAATACTTCTTTTCCACCATAATTTGCAAATCAGTTCTTTAAAACTCGGACAAGTTAGAGGTATACCTATGATGAAAATGACAGGCCTCTCTCATATTTTTAAGTGGGAGAACGTGCACAAATGGTGGCTGACTAAATACTTTTTTGCCCCACTGTATTTGATCCTGTCTCCCTCAATACTATTTAATATCTAAATGCTTGATTCATCATATTATAACAAATGTGCTGTTGTAGCTACTGACAGTGAGTTTGATTCCATTTTTTCCATCTACCAAAGAGAAATAATATCTCTTAGTGGCAGGTGGATCACACGTTGATTCTAACACTTTGCATATGACTGGGTAGGATGAGCATTTTATAAGCGCTTGTGTGGTTTTTGTTTATTTAAGGAAATACATCAGTTTCCCTTGTATTTTAAATTTGAGTGAAGATCCTAAATTGGCCCCCACTCTTCACTTTGAGAAAAGGCTAATCTGTCTTATCCCCACATGAGCACAGTCAGATATAATACAGGCTTTCACTCAGGAGCAGGAAGGCTAAAGGCTGTTTAATGTTTGATCTAACTGTGTCAGACATTTGCGTTCTCACGTGCATGGACAATATCTTGAAAACTTCAGAGCTGCAGTGCATGTGTAAAAGTGGTTAGAAAGCAGTGCTTTAACACAGGTTTTGTCTCTTTGCGTAGCTGCTCGGTCCATCCAGACTCCCCTCGATATACAACAGTGATGCCAGCAACTCAAATACAAGCTCTCTCCAAGTGATTCCTTCATCATCAACATCTGCATCCATGATCCATTAGCTCAACAGCAACATCTGTCAGCTGTGCATCCAACTCGGGGGAATCGCCTGCTGTGCTCAGCCAGTGGGCCGCAATTTCTGTGCCTTGTTGATGGCCTCGCTGTATCCTGTGCTGGAGAAAGCTGGTGAGGAGACACTGCTGGTGAGCCAGGCGGCGCTGAGCTCCATGTAGGACATCAGTAAGGCCTGTGGATACACTTCCCTCAAGGAACTGATCAATGAGAACTCTGACTACCTGCTTAATGACATATCACTCAACCTTCAGAGGCTCAGCCAGCATCCACAGGTAGTTATGAGGTGTTTTTGTTTTTAGCCCAAAATGGACACAGAAATGAGTGCTGGAGGGTTTACCCGATTTCCTTCTTTGTCTGCTTAAGCCTGTGCGTCCCTTTCAGTAAGTGATTTGAATCCACCTGACATTCAGAAGGTCGTGGTAGAGCATATCGTACGAAGGCAAGATGTCAAACACATCCAGTCCCAGGTTAGACTCCGTACCTTCTCCGGTAAGGTTCCCAGACCTAACAACAAAACTGATTATGACACGTGGCGCACACAAATTAACCTGCTCCAAAATGACCCCAGCATGTCCCCGCTGCAAATATCCAGAAAGATCCATGAGAGCCTGCTCCCACCAGCAGCTGATATAGTTAAAATGTGTGACTCACAGGTGCTATAGCGTACGGCCACAGCTTCACTCTGAGCTCCATCTCCATAGAGTGCAGACAGTGATATCTGATACTCCTTAAGACACAGGACAACAGTTTATTGAGATATTGTATTTTTTATTTCATAATATGTACTCCAACAACTCAATAGTTCTTCCCCACCTGCCTCAGGTCGCCTCCACTTAGGGAGATCCACTTAATGAGGTAAGAAACATCATCATCATCTGCAGCTTCCCAGCGCACCGTGATGTCACTGTCTGAGAAATTAGTTATCCTAAGGTCTGAAGGAGGAGGCACCTTCACTAGAAGAAAAGAATAATGTGTATGGGAATTTTTTAAAAATGGGAAAGCTACATCTTTATATCTTTCATTATTAATAACATTTACAGTACTGTGCAAAAGTCATGAGCCACACGCTAAAGTATTTCATTGGACATTATCTGTTTTTTCCAATCCTTTTTAATCCAGTTCTTGTACCTGACCATTTTCTGAGTAATGTTTTTTGTTTGTTTGTTTGTGTAAACACTTGTTTGTTTGTTTGTTTGTTTGTTTGTGTAAACACTTTGCACTGACCATTATTGGAGAATTAAAAAGCACCTAATTCAAGGAATATGTGTACACATAACAGAAAACTTGGGAAAGAACCAATTTGAAATCTTTAAGCACTTTGTTACTAGCGGCCTGTCACAAAAACACATTTTGTATAGTGTTTTTTTTTTATCTTGTTAATAAAATGTATACAAATGTGTGTGATTAATCACAATGTGTTAGTGTGTAATCACCCTGAGACATGCATGCCTGTCTGTAAGAGTCAGATCTAAAGCCACTTCTTTTTTTCTTTTTTTCTTTTTTTTTTGCCTGTCCCGTTTGGCTCTTTTACCATCAGAATTGTTGTCTAAAGGCAAAGAAAGATGCCCAACGGATTTACTTTACCAAATTGACCATCCCAGCCTTGCCGTAATGGTCCATTTGATTCACCTTTTATTGTTTATTTTATTTTCACTTGCTGAATACGGGACAGACTTGACTGGGGGAAAGAAGGGGAGAAAGAAAGAGGGAAAGAGAAACAGCTGAGAAGAGGGACGGGGGAGAAGGGCAAAAAACAAAAACCAACAGAATGAGCAGAAAAAAAAAAAGAAATAAAAAATGCATATATCGATCACCTGGATCACCTGCTGAGAAAGAAAAAAGAAAACAAGCAGAAGAGAACAAGAGTAATAGAATAAACAGCATCACAATGATATATGGGAATATGACAGTAAATACTAAATATTAAACATTATTGTGCAGCACATAAGATCAACAGAACACAGTGTGCTTTGAGGTAGGAGCCAAAAAGGGTGTAGTTTGTGGGTGTGATCACCCATGTGTACACCTGTGAGCATGGATGCGCTTGTTTTTTTTAAAAAGGTTCCTTCATGTAATGATCTGCTAGAGGGTGTGGGGGGGCCACAGCCCCGTCCTCCAGGGCATGAAGCAGGTATGGAGGAGATCAAAACTCCAGACATCCAGAGGCCCCCAGAACACAAGAGACCAAGGAAGACCAACAGAGGGGCAGCCGCGCCACTGTCCCAGAAAGAGCTGAGGAGAGTCCCAGATGAGGGCTCACTCAGCAGCCGCGGAGCAGAAGCCAGGGGGAGTTGCAGTGACGCGCCCGTGAGTGGCCCGAGCGAGCCCCAGGCTCCAGGCCCCGATAAGCGGCCGCCAAGGAGTGAGCCGGTGTGTACCTGGACGCCCATCCCCGGACACAAAGAACCACCAACGCACCGATGTCTGAGGGAGTCCGCCACTGGCAGGGGAAGTGGTGGTAGGGGGAGATAGGCCTCCAAACCTTGGAGGGCCTGAGATGTCCCCAGAGAGGTGGCGCCTGACACCCAACCTGACATATAGACACAGAAATACAGGCACACACATATACAAACATCCATTCCCACCCTCATGCTCTCATATGCACTTACTCCACACTCAACCAACGTGGAGACAGACATAAAGAGACGCTGTACACACGATCACACTCCCCAAGCGTACCCTACAAACCGGGTCTAGGTACCCTTGCCCCTGGAGGGGGAACTGCACCCAGACCCAGGTGGTATTACCCTTTTCCCTGCGGTGGGGGGAGGCAGACCGCCCCGACTCCGCAGCAGCAGGGAGGCCCCACACCCCAGACCGCAGTCGGACGGCCAACTCCTCCTCCTCCTAGCCCCCCCCCCCCCCCCCCGCTCCAGCAGGTCGCAGAGAATGGGGGTGAGAGAAGACTCCAAACCTCCCTCCACCCGCTCATTGTAGTGTTGATGCATGTGTGTTCTAAGGTGCATTTAAAACCCAGGAGGGCATGGAGCTACCTGCCAGAGAGCAGCAGGTAAGCGCATGGTCCCTCCTGCTAGCCCTCAATGTCTACCGGTATGTGTATTTAACCTTGAGAGCACTTTGTTACTAGCGGCCTGTCACAAAAACACATTTTGTATAGTGTTTTTTTTTATTATCTTGTTAATAAAATGTATACAAATGTGTGTGATTAATCACAATGTGTTAGTGTGTAATCACCCTGAGACATGCATGCCTGTCTGTAAGAGTCAGATCTAAAGCCACTTGTGATTTGGAGATGCAGCCTGCAGATTCTGTCCAGATTATCCAGGCTTCACTTATCAAATGTGTAAAATTCAAGGCTGGTCCTTAAAAGTTGCCAACAATGCAAAAACTGCATAGCCACACAAGTCCCAGCGTTTCCCACCGCAGCAGCTGTGAAACGAAAGAGGAGAAAGGATGAATGAGTGTTTGCTTATGGGCTCTCCGCTCTCCCCCAAGCTGGCGTTGTTCTTGGTAGCCATGACAACGGAGATAGTCCCAGCTTTGTAAATACAGGCCCCAACAGGCCAAAAAAGAAAAGAAAAAAAAAGGATTGGGATTCCCTGCGCAGCCCAGGAATCCCCCTAGCAGACTGAAGACACAGATAGGACCTGAACTCAGTGAGTGTGTTCGAGCCGAGGCTCGAACCAGGGCCTGTCTGTGCTTCAAGTTGCCAGGGGCCGGCAAGTGTTCTGCGCCACCTGGCGGCCGTGTAAGCTGTACAAATTTGCTATATTTGACTTCTCTGAATATAAATTATTTTTGAAAAGGAAAAATAATAATTTTAATGTGAGGCAAAACATGTATGGTGCTCGATAAAGATGACACGCCGACTCACTTCTTCTTCTTTCTTTTTTTTGCAAAGTTTGTTTTCATATTAAACCAGTGTCAGTGACGTCATTCTATGCGACTACCACAGTAAAGGAAAAGCCTGGATCTGTACATCTTTTTCTTTTCTTTTTGTTGTCTAAAACACAAAAATCGCGAAACAGTCAGCTCACAAAGTTGCAGGTTGGTGGCAATTTGGCAGAACAGCCAATGACTTAAAACATTTAAGTGCATATATCTTGCCACAAGACATGTGCGCTAAGCTAGCCAAATGAGTTTCTGTTAGCGAATCAAGTTCAAGCTCCTCACATATCATCATCCAGGGTACAGTCATATGCTCATGAGGAGATCCCACGCAGGTAACACTACGGCAGTGCAACAAGTTAAATATGCACACATTTTAAGCTATTTCCTAATATCTAACCATTATGATAAATGTTTGCCTGCAACCGACACAACCAACACAAATGTCATTGAAAAAAACAAAACCCTGTGATCACATGTTTCTGTTTTTCTAGAACAGAAGAAGCACAATTTAAAAAGCCAGTAGTAATAAATCTTTGTTGTTACTGCATGATTCGAATGAAGTACCTGAAGTCTGGCTGGAATAAGAAGTGGTAATCTGTGTACTGTGCTAGTGATCTGCATAATTCACCTCATCTGTTTGGATGGCAGAAGTCGGCTAACTACACAGCTAATTTCATCAGGCTGCTAATGAAACATCTAAAATGATAGATGGTTAACTACACAACGGAAGTAACAGCATTACAATCACTTGATTTAATTACATTTTCCCCCCAAACATTTGATCCAAATGAGCAAAGTACTGCAGCCATCTGAACCTTCTAGGTGTTACATGTTACAGTGTTCCACTCTGGCCAGCTTTGAAAATGGAAAACTCTTTGCGTGGTTTACTCGGTTCTGTAAATAAGGCTCCTTTCATTTGTGAGACTGTATTCCACAGCCAGTTGTCTTCTCTCCCCTTTGGTCCGCCCTTACAAGGTGAAGGTGCTGCCCACCCATGATACCAGCAAGGTGCGTGCAAGTGGATCCGGCCTTAACACCACTGGAGCGCCCACCTCTCTGCCAGTGAAGGTCACCATTGATGCCAAAGATGCAGGTGAGGGACTGCTGGCAGTGCAGATCACTGTGAGTGCATGAACGTGGACCACACAATAATGTATTCAAAGCATTGATATTTAGGTAACAGTTTTTGTTTTCTCCTGAAGGACCCAGAGGGGAAGCCCAAGAAGCAGATATCTGTGACAGCCATGATGGGACCTACCTGGTGTTTTATGTGCCAGACATGACTGACAGATACACCACTCTCATTAAGTACGGAGGAGACAAGATCCCTTATTCACCCTACTGAATCAGGGCTCTGCCCACCGGAGATGCCAGCAAGTGCACTGTCACTGAATGTTGTCCAGTGGCCAGGTAGGACTCACTTCCTTGGTTGCTTATACACTTTTAGTTTTCTTTGAAAACGGCCCTTTAAGTCACTTGATCCATGACTTGAGCGAGCACTCTCCATTTGTTCATTTGATAGTTATTGTAGAAAAGATAAGAAATGATGCTTTAGTCTTTTTGTAAATTATAGTCAAACATACAATAAACTGAGGTATTCCCTTTGGTTAACAGAGCAATCCGATAATAAAAGTGGACAAAGCACATCGAGTTGCCACAAATATCTTTGTATATTACGCAGTGGGGCAAAAAATGAGGTGACCAAATACTTCTTTTCCACCATAATTTGCAAATCAGTTCTTTAAAACTCGGACAAGTTAGAGGTATACCTATGATGAAAATGACAGGCCTCTCTCATATTTTTAAGTGGGAGAACGTGCACAATTGGTGGCTGACTAAATACTTTTTTGCCCCACTGTATTTGATCCTGTCTCCCTCAATACTATTTAATATCTAAATGCTTGATTCATCATATTATAACAAATGTGCTGTTGTAGCTACTGACAGTGAGTTTGATTCCATTTTTTCCATCTACCAAAGAGAAATAATATCTCTTAGTGGCAGGTGGATCACACGTTGATTCTAACACTTTGCATATGACTGGGTAGGATGAGCATTTTATAAGCGCTTGTGTGGTTTTTGTTTATTTAAGGAAATACATCAGTTTCCCTTGTATTTTAAATTTGAGTGAAGATCCTAAATTGGCCCCCACTCTTCACTTTGAGAAAAGGCTAATCTGTCTTATCCCCACATGAGCACAGTCAGATATAATACAGGCTTTCACTCAGGAGCAGGAAGGCTAAAGGCTGTTTAATGTTTGATCTAACTGTGTCAGACATTTGCGTTCTCACGTGCATGGACAATATCTTGAAAACTTCAGAGCTGCAGTGCATGTGTAAAAGTGGTTAGAAAGCAGTGCTTTAACACAGGTTTTGTCTCTTTGCGTAGCTGCTCGGTCCATCCAGACTCCCCTCGATATACAACAGTGATGCCAGCAACTCAAATACAAGCTCTCTCCAAGTGATTCCTTCATCATCAACATCTGCATCCATGATCCATTAGCTCAACAGCAACATCTGTCAGCTGTGCATCCAACTCGGGGGAATCGCCTGCTGTGCTCAGCCAGTGGGCCGCAATTTCTGTGCCTTGTTGATGGCCTCGCTGTATCCTGTGCTGGAGAAAGCTGGTGAGGAGACACTGCTGGTGAGCCAGGCGGCGCTGAGCTCCATGTAGGACATCAGTAAGGCCTGTGGATACACTTCCCTCAAGGAACTGATCAATGAGAACTCTGACTACCTGCTTAATGACATATCACTCAACCTTCAGAGGCTCAGCCAGCATCCACAGGTAGTTATGAGGTGTTTTTGTTTTTAGCCCAAAATGGACACAGAAATGAGTGCTGGAGGGTTTACCCGATTTCCTTCTTTGTCTGCTTAAGCCTGTGCGTCCCTTTCAGTAAGTGATTTGAATCCACCTGACATTCAGAAGGTCGTGGTAGAGCATATCGTACGAAGGCAAGATGTCAAACACATCCAGTCCCAGGTTAGACTCCGTACCTTCTCCGGTAAGGTTCCCAGACCTAACAACAAAACTGATTATGACACGTGGCGCACACAAATTAACCTGCTCCAAAATGACCCCAGCATGTCCCCGCTGCAAATATCCAGAAAGATCCATGAGAGCCTGCTCCCACCAGCAGCTGATATAGTTAAAATGTGTGACTCACAGGTGCTATAGCGTACGGCCACAGCTTCACTCTGAGCTCCATCTCCATAGAGTGCAGACAGTGATATCTGATACTCCTTAAGACACAGGACAACAGTTTATTGAGATATTGTATTTTTTATTTCATAATATGTACTCCAACAACTCAATAGTTCTTCCCCACCTGCCTCAGGTCGCCTCCACTTAGGGAGATCCACTTAATGAGGTAAGAAACATCATCATCATCTGCAGCTTCCCAGCGCACCGTGATGTCACTGTCTGAGAAATTAGTTATCCTAAGGTCTGAAGGAGGAGGCACCTTCACTAGAAGAAAAGAATAATGTGTATGGGAATTTTTTAAAAATGGGAAAGCTACATCTTTATATCTTTCATTATTAATAACATTTACAGTACTGTGCAAAAGTCATGAGCCACACGCTAAAGTATTTCATTGGACATTATCTGTTTTTTCCAATCCTTTTTAATCCAGTTCTTGTACCTGACCATTTTCTGAGTAATGTTTTTTGTTTGTTTGTTTGTGTAAACACTTGTTTGTTTGTTTGTTTGTTTGTGTAAACACTTTGCACTGACCATTATTGGAGAATTAAAAAGCACCTAATTCAAGGAATATGTGTACACATAACAGAAAACTTGGGAAAGAACCAATTTGAAATCTTTAAGCACTTTGTTACTAGCGGCCTGTCACAAAAACACATTTTGTATAGTGTTTTTTTTTTATCTTGTTAATAAAATTTATACAAATGTGTGTGATTAATCACAATGTGTTAGTGTGTAATCACCCTGAGACATGCATGCCTGTCTGTAAGAGTCAGATCTAAAGCCACTTCTTTTTTTCTTTTTTTCTTTTTTTTTTGCCTGTCCCGTTTGGCTCTTTTACCATCAGAATTGTTGTCTAAAGGCAAAGAAAGATGCCCAACGGATTTACTTTACCAAATTGACCATCCCAGCCTTGCCGTAATGGTCCATTTGATTCACCTTTTATTGTTTATTTTATTTTCACTTGCTGAATACGGGACAGACTTGACTGGGGGAAAGAAGGGGAGAAAGAAAGAGGGAAAGAGAAACAGCTGAGAAGAGGGATGGGGGAGAAGGGCAAAAAACAAAAACCAACAGAATGAGCAGAAAAAAAAAAAGAAATAAAAAATGCATATATCGATCACCTGGATCACCTGCTGAGAAAGAAAAAAGAAAACAAGCAGAAGAGAACAAGAGTAATAGAATAAACAGCATCACAATGATATATGGGAATATGACAGTAAATACTAAATATTAAACATTATTGTGCAGCACATAAGATCAACAGAACACAGTGTGCTTTGAGGTAGGAGCCAAAAAGGGTGTAGTTTGTGGGTGTGATCACCCATGTGTACACCTGTGAGCATGGATGCGCTTGTTTTTTTTAAAAAGGTTCCTTCATGTAATGATCTGCTAGAGGGTGTGGGGGGGCCACAGCCCCGTCCTCCAGGGCATGAAGCAGGTATGGAGGAGATCAAAACTCCAGACATCCAGAGGCCCCCAGAACACAAGAGACCAAGGAAGACCAACAGAGGGGCAGCCGCGCCACTGTCCCAGAAAGAGCTGAGGAGAGTCCCAGATGAGGGCTCACTCAGCAGCCGCGGAGCAGAAGCCAGGGGGAGTTGCAGTGACGCGCCCGTGAGTGGCCCGAGCGAGCCCCAGGCTCCAGGCCCCGATAAGCGGCCGCCAAGGAGTGAGCCGGTGTGTACCTGGACGCCCATCCCCGGACACAAAGAACCACCAACGCACCGATGTCTGAGGGAGTCCGCCACTGGCAGGGGAAGTGGTGGTAGGGGGAGATAGGCCTCCAAACCTTGGAGGGCCTGAGATGTCCCCAGAGAGGTGGCGCCTGACACCCAACCTGACATATAGACACAGAAATACAGGCACACACATATACAAACATCCATTCCCACCCTCATGCTCTCATATGCACTTACTCCACACTCAACCAACGTGGAGACAGACATAAAGAGACGCTGTACACACGATCACACTCCCCAAGCGTACCCTACAAACCGGGTCTAGGTACCCTTGCCCCTGGAGGGGGAACTGCACCCAGACCCAGGTGGTATTACCCTTTTCCCTGCGGTGGGGGGAGGCAGACCGCCCCGACTCCGCAGCAGCAGGGAGGCCCCACACCCCAGACCGCAGTCGGACGGCCAACTCCTCCTCCTAGCCCCCCCCCCGCTCCAGCAGGTCGCAGAGAATGGGGGTGAGAGAAGACTCCAAACCTCCCTCCACCCGCTCATTGTAGTGTTGATGCATGTGTGTTCTAAGGTGCATTTAAAACCCAGGAGGGCATGGAGCTACCTGCCAGAGAGCAGCAGGTAAGCGCATGGTCCCTCCTGCTAGCCCTCAATGTCTACCGGTATGTGTATTTAACCTTGAGAGCACTTTGTTACTAGCGGCCTGTCACAAAAACACATTTTGTATAGTGTTTTTTTTTATTATCTTGTTAATAAAATGTATACAAATGTGTGTGATTAATCACAATGTGTTAGTGTGTAATCACCCTGAGACATGCATGCCTGTCTGTAAGAGTCAGATCTAAAGCCACTTGTGATTTGGAGATGCAGCCTGCAGATTCTGTCCAGATTATCCCAGCTCTCTTCACTATATATCCAGGCTTCACTTATCAAATGTGTAAAATTCAAGGCTGGTCCTTAAAAGTTGCCAACAATGCAAAAACTGCATAGCCACACAAGTCCCAGCGTTTCCCACCGCAGCAGCTGTGAAACGAAAGAGGAGAAAGGATGAATGAGTGTTTGCTTATGGGCTCTCCGCTCTCCCCCAAGCTGGCGTTGTTCTTGGTAGCCATGACAACGGAGATAGTCCCAGCTTTGTAAATACAGGCCCCAACAGGCCAAAAAAGAAAAGAAAAAAAAAGGATTGGGATTCCCTGCGCAGCCCAGGAATCCCCCTAGCAGACTGAAGACACAGATAGGACCTGAACTCAGTGAGTGTGTTCGAGCCGAGGCTCGAACCAGGGCCTGTCTGTGCTTCAAGTTGCCAGGGGCCGGCAAGTGTTCTGCGCCACCTGGCGGCCGTGTAAGCTGTACAAATTTGCTATATTTGACTTCTCTGAATATAAATTATTTTTGAAAAGGAAAAATAATAATTTTAATGTGAGGCAAAACATGTATGGTGCTCGATAAAGATGACACGCCGACTCACTTCTTCTTCTTTCTTTTTTTTGCAAAGTTTGTTTTCATATTAAACCAGTGTCAGTGACGTCATTCTATGCGACTACCACAGTAAAGGAAAAGCCTGGATCTGTACATCTTTTTCTTTTCTTTTTGTTGTCTAAAACACAAAAATCGCGAAACAGTCAGCTCACAAAGTTGCAGGTTGGTGGCAATTTGGCAGAACAGCCAATGACTTAAAACATTTAAGTGCATATATCTTGCCACAAGACATGTGCGCTAAGCTAGCCAAATGAGTTTCTGTTAGCGAATCAAGTTCAAGCTCCTCACATATCATCATCCAGGGTACAGTCATATGCTCATGAGGAGATCCCACGCAGGTAACACTACGGCAGTGCAACAAGTTAAATATGCACACATTTTAAGCTATTTCCTAATATCTAACCATTATGATAAATGTTTGCCTGCAACCGACACAACCAACACAAATGTCATTGAAAAAAACAAAACCCTGTGATCACATGTTTCTGTTTTTCTAGAACAGAAGAAGCACAATTTAAAAAGCCAGTAGTAATAAATCTTTGTTGTTACTGCATGATTCGAATGAAGTACCTGAAGTCTGGCTGGAATAAGAAGTGGTAATCTGTGTACTGTGCTAGTGATCTGCATAATTCACCTCATCTGTTTGGATGGCAGAAGTCGGCTAACTACACAGCTAATTTCATCAGGCTGCTAATGAAACATCTAAAATGATAGATGGTTAACTACACAACGGAAGTAACAGCATTACAATCACTTGATTTAATTACATTTTCCCCCCAAACATTTGATCCAAATGAGCAAAGTACTGCAGCCATCTGAACCTTCTAGGTGTTACATGTTACAGTGTTCCACTCTGGCCAGCTTTGAAAATGGAAAACTCTTTGCGTGGTTTACTCGGTTCTGTAAATAAGGCTCCTTTCATTTGTGAGACTGTATTCCACAGCCAGTTGTCTTCTCTCCCCTTTGGTCCGCCCTTACAAGGTGAAGGTGCTGCCCACCCATGATACCAGCAAGGTGCGTGCAAGTGGATCCGGCCTTAACACCACTGGAGCGCCCACCTCTCTGCCAGTGAAGGTCACCATTGATGCCAAAGATGCAGGTGAGGGACTGCTGGCAGTGCAGATCACTGTGAGTGCATGAACGTGGACCACACAATAATGTATTCAAAGCATTGATATTTAGGTAACAGTTTTTGTTTTCTCCTGAAGGACCCAGAGGGGAAGCCCAAGAAGCAGATATCTGTGACAGCCATGATGGGACCTACCTGGTGTTTTATGTGCCAGACATGACTGACAGATACACCACTCTCATTAAGTACGGAGGAGACAAGATCCCTTATTCACCCTACTGAATCAGGGCTCTGCCCACCGGAGATGCCAGCAAGTGCACTGTCACTGAATGTTGTCCAGTGGCCAGGTAGGACTCACTTCCTTGGTTGCTTATACACTTTTAGTTTTCTTTGAAAACGGCCCTTTAAGTCACTTGATCCATGACTTGAGCGAGCACTCTCCATTTGTTCATTTGATAGTTATTGTAGAAAAGATAAGAAATGATGCTTTAGTCTTTTTGTAAATTATAGTCAAACATACAATAAACTGAGGTATTCCCTTTGGTTAACAGAGCAATCCGATAATAAAAGTGGACAAAGCACATCGAGTTGCCACAAATATCTTTGTATATTACGCAGTGGGGCAAAAAATGAGGTGACCAAATACTTCTTTTCCACCATAATTTGCAAATCAGTTCTTTAAAACTCGGACAAGTTAGAGGTATACCTATGATGAAAATGACAGGCCTCTCTCATATTTTTAAGTGGGAGAACGTGCACAATTGGTGGCTGACTAAATACTTTTTTGCCCCACTGTATTTGATCCTGTCTCCCTCAATACTATTTAATATCTAAATGCTTGATTCATCATATTATAACAAATGTGCTGTTGTAGCTACTGACAGTGAGTTTGATTCCATTTTTTCCATCTACCAAAGAGAAATAATATCTCTTAGTGGCAGGTGGATCACACGTTGATTCTAACACTTTGCATATGACTGGGTAGGATGAGCATTTTATAAGCGCTTGTGTGGTTTTTGTTTATTTAAGGAAATACATCAGTTTCCCTTGTATTTTAAATTTGAGTGAAGATCCTAAATTGGCCCCCACTCTTCACTTTGAGAAAAGGCTAATCTGTCTTATCCCCACATGAGCACAGTCAGATATAATACAGGCTTTCACTCAGGAGCAGGAAGGCTAAAGGCTGTTTAATGTTTGATCTAACTGTGTCAGACATTTGCGTTCTCACGTGCATGGACAATATCTTGAAAACTTCAGAGCTGCAGTGCATGTGTAAAAGTGGTTAGAAAGCAGTGCTTTAACACAGGTTTTGTCTCTTTGCGTAGCTGCTCGGTCCATCCAGACTCCCCTCGATATACAACAGTGATGCCAGCAACTCAAATACAAGCTCTCTCCAAGTGATTCCTTCATCATCAACATCTGCATCCATGATCCATTAGCTCAACAGCAACATCTGTCAGCTGTGCATCCAACTCGGGGGAATCGCCTGCTGTGCTCAGCCAGTGGGCCGCAATTTCTGTGCCTTGTTGATGGCCTCGCTGTATCCTGTGCTGGAGAAAGCTGGTGAGGAGACACTGCTGGTGAGCCAGGCGGCGCTGAGCTCCATGTAGGACATCAGTAAGGCCTGTGGATACACTTCCCTCAAGGAACTGATCAATGAGAACTCTGACTACCTGCTTAATGACATATCACTCAACCTTCAGAGGCTCAGCCAGCATCCACAGGTAGTTATGAGGTGTTTTTGTTTTTAGCCCAAAATGGACACAGAAATGAGTGCTGGAGGGTTTACCCGATTTCCTTCTTTGTCTGCTTAAGCCTGTGCGTCCCTTTCAGTAAGTGATTTGAATCCACCTGACATTCAGAAGGTCGTGGTAGAGCATATCGTACGAAGGCAAGATGTCAAACACATCCAGTCCCAGGTTAGACTCCGTACCTTCTCCGGTAAGGTTCCCAGACCTAACAACAAAACTGATTATGACACGTGGCGCACACAAATTAACCTGCTCCAAAATGACCCCAGCATGTCCCCGCTGCAAATATCCAGAAAGATCCATGAGAGCCTGCTCCCACCAGCAGCTGATATAGTTAAAATGTGTGACTCACAGGTGCTATAGCGTACGGCCACAGCTTCACTCTGAGCTCCATCTCCATAGAGTGCAGACAGTGATATCTGATACTCCTTAAGACACAGGACAACAGTTTATTGAGATATTGTATTTTTTATTTCATAATATGTACTCCAACAACTCAATAGTTCTTCCCCACCTGCCTCAGGTCGCCTCCACTTAGGGAGATCCACTTAATGAGGTAAGAAACATCATCATCATCTGCAGCTTCCCAGCGCACCGTGATGTCACTGTCTGAGAAATTAGTTATCCTAAGGTCTGAAGGAGGAGGCACCTTCACTAGAAGAAAAGAATAATGTGTATGGGAATTTTTTAAAAACGGGAAAGCTACATCTTTATATCTTTCATTATTAATAACATTTACAGTACTGTGCAAAAGTCATGAGCCACACGCTAAAGTATTTCATTGGACATTATCTGTTTTTTCCAATCCTTTTTAATCCAGTTCTTGTACCTGACCATTTTCTGAGTAATGTTTTTTGTTTGTTTGTTTGTGTAAACACTTGTTTGTTTGTTTGTTTGTTTGTGTAAACACTTTGCACTGACCATTATTGGAGAATTAAAAAGCACCTAATTCAAGGAATATGTGTACACATAACAGAAAACTTGGGAAAGAACCAATTTGAAATCTTTAAGCACTTTGTTACTAGCGGCCTGTCACAAAAACACATTTTGTATAGTGTTTTTTTTTTATCTTGTTAATAAAATTTATACAAATGTGTGTGATTAATCACAATGTGTTAGTGTGTAATCACCCTGAGACATGCATGCCTGTCTGTAAGAGTCAGATCTAAAGCCACTTCTTTTATTCTTTTTTTCTTTTTTTTTTGCCTGTCCCGTTTGGCTCTTTTACCATCAGAATTGTTGTCTAAAGGCAAAGAAAGATGCCCAACGGATTTACTTTACCAAATTGACCATCCCAGCCTTGCCGTAATGGTCCATTTGATTCACCTTTTATTGTTTATTTTATTTTCACTTGCTGAATACGGGACAGACTTGACTGGGGGAAAGAAGGGGAGAAAGAAAGAGGGAAAGAGAAACAGCTGAGAAGAGGGACGGGGGAGAAGGGCAAAAAACAAAAACCAACAGAATGAGCAGAAAAAAAAAAGAAATAAAAAATGCATATATCGATCACCTGGATCACCTGCTGAGAAAGAAAAAAGAAAACAAGCAGAAGAGAACAAGAGTAATAGAATAAACAGCATCACAATGATATATGGGAATATGACAGTAAATACTAAATATTAAACATTATTGTGCAGCACATAAGATCAACAGAACACAGTGTGCTTTGAGGTAGGAGCCAAAAAGGGTGTAGTTTGTGGGTGTGATCACCCATGTGTACACCTGTGAGCATGGATGCGCTTGTTTTTTTTAAAAAGGTTCCTTCATGTAATGATCTGCTAGAGGGTGTGGGGGGGCCACAGCCCCGTCCTCCAGGGCATGAAGCAGGTATGGAGGAGATCAAAACTCCAGACATCCAGAGGCCCCCAGAACACAAGAGACCAAGGAAGACCAACAGAGGGGCAGCCGCGCCACTGTCCCAGAAAGAGCTGAGGAGAGTCCCAGATGAGGGCTCACTCAGCAGCCGCGGAGCAGAAGCCAGGGGGAGTTGCAGTGACGCGCCCGTGAGCTCCGCCGGCAGCCAGCCGTGCCTGAGTGACCGAGCCCCAGGCCGAGAGGCCGGGGGCACCCCACCTCCGAAGTGGCCCGAGCGAGCCCCAGGCTCCAGGCCCCGATAAGCGGCCGCCAAGGAGTGAGCCGGTGTGTACCTGGACGCCCATCCCCGGACACAAAGAACCACCAACGCACCGATGTCTGAGGGAGTCCGCCACTGGCAGGGGAAGTGGTGGTAGGGGGAGATAGGCCTCCAAACCTTGGAGGGCCTGAGATGTCCCCAGAGAGGTGGCGCCTGACACTCTGATAGTGCTGCACTGCATGTTTTTCCCTTGATGTCACTATTTTCAATGTGTTAAGGAGTGAATAGTGAACTTCTTTTAATGGTGTGTTTAATTAATTTGATTTAATAACTTGTGACCTTTGAGTCCCTTCCTTGCAAGAATTATGGCCAATGACGGAAATGTATGTATTACATTTAAGATTGGAAAACAATGTCAATGCCACAAACGTGAGTTGTCATATACATCTGTGAGTTAATCTGCACAACCGTGTGCACATGTGCTCTGTGCATGTACACACACAAAGAATTGACCTTCGTTCCTTAAATTTGTAGCATTGCCTCTGTGCTGCCTGATGGTGCTCAGTGGCTTTTGCTTCTTGCTTTTAAATCAGATGTCACTCTCAACATAAACACAAGCTACAGCAGCCAAGCAGTCTTAGCTGAGGAAACAAAGATACATTTCCTCATTTAATGTAAAATATTGTGGTGATGTTATGTTATATTAGGCAGGCAGCTGCCCAAATAACACTGTGACAATCAAAAGTACAGGGAGTGCAGAATTATTAGGCAAATGAGTATTTTGTCCACATCATCCTCTTCATGCATGTTGTCTTACTCCACGCTGTATAGGCTCGAAAGCCTACTACCAATTAAGCATATTAGGTGATGTGCATCTCTGTAATGAGAAGGGGTGTGGTCTAATGACATCAACACCCTATATCAGGTGTGCATAATTATTAGGCAACGTCCTTTCCTTTGGCAAAATGGGTCAAAAGAAGGACTTGACAGGCTGAAAGTGGCATTGGTTTTGGTGCCATAAATAGTCAAAAATAGTGAGATATCTTGCAGAGGGATGCAGCAGTCTCAAAATTGCAAAGCTTCTGAAGCGTGATCATCGAACAATCAAGCGTTTCATTCAAAATAGTCAACAGGGTCGCAAGAAGCGCGTGGAAAAACCAAGGCACAAAATAACTGCCCATGAACTGAGAAAAGTCAAGCGTGCAGCTGCCAAGATGCCACTTGCCACCAGTTTGGCCATATTTCAGAGCTGCAACATCACTGGAGTGATGTGAGATTTACAAGGAGGGAAAACAGTACACCTCTCTGAACAGTGTCTGGGAGGCTGTGGTTGCTGCTGCACGCAATGTTGATGGTGAACAGATCCAAACACTGACAGAATCCATGGATGGCAGGCTTTTGAGTGTCCTTGCAAAGAAAGGTGGCTATATTGGTCGCTGATTTGTTTTTGTTTTGTTTTTGAATGTCAGAAATGTATATTTGTGAATGTGGAGATGTTATATTGGTTTCACTGGTAAAAATAAATAATTGAAATGGGTATATATTTGTTTTTTGTTAAGTTGCCTAATAATTGTGCACAGTAATAGTCACCTGCACACACAGATATCCCCCTAAAATAGCTAAAAGTAAAAACAAACTAAAAACTACTTCCAAAAACATTCAGCTTTGATATTAATGAGTTTTTTGGGTTCATTGAAAACATGGTTGTTGTTCAATAATAACATTATTCCTCAAAAATACAACTTACCTAATAATTCTGCACTCCCTGTATATCTATTTTGAACGCCTCAGCTGGAAAAAATTCAAAATGGTTTATAAAGTTGGCCACAGGTCTGTATGTAAATGGCAGTTAAAACATTGCTTCATATTTGGATATGTATGATGTTAGTTTCTAAAATACTAAAAAATGTGTTTATTAACAAAGTAAACTAAAAATAGACATTATTAAATTTTATACTTTTAACTACTGAATTGAACATAATATGAAATAATGTGTTTCCACTGTGGGAATGATGGATCCAATGACAAATAACTTTCAGATTAGTAAAGCTATATTTTTAATTTTTCTAGTTTTCCATTTCTATTTAGATGATTTATATTTATATTTAAAATGAACAGGATCATAACAAAATAACACCACTGCAAGTGTAACAAAAATATGTTGAAATCAAATGGTATGTTATTTGAAATCAATATGAAACAATGACACATGCATTTTATCCAATTTTTTTATTTATTTCATTTTTCCCAATTGTCCAAATTAGTCTGTGATTTGTCTTATTGTCCAACAAATCATATTTATATACAAATATATGTGACTCTCAAATATGATTTAAATGGATCATTCCTCACTTGATGACGAATTATCCATTTAAATATTTGCAGAGTCCTAAACTTGATGCCAGTGAACTTATCAGCGGTTGGTTTTTAAAAAAAAAAAAGCCCAAAAAATCCCCTATGAGCAAGCACTTGGCGACGGTGGGGAGGAAAAACTCCCTTTTAAAGGGGAGAAACCTCCGACAGAACCAGGCTCAGGAAGGGGTGGCCATCTGTCGCTGCCGAGTGGGCTTAAAATGTTCACTGTCCATCCTCCTTCTGACAGGAGCTTCCTACAGACCAGGTATGAAGGATGCCTGAGTGGACATACAAAACTCACAAGTTCCTGGCTCTCACGGCTCCTATGCAGAGGGTTAGTCGAAGACGGAGGAGCATCGCAAGGGGCGTCGGGGGACGGGGGACTGTGCCTCACTGCCCTCCCCTTCTCCAAGAAACCCGTCTTCAACAGAGTCGAGAGAGCCGGGAACTTGTGAGGTGTGCATGTCCTGGTGAGCCTCCACCTTTTATAGGTGGGTGCAGCCTCGACTGTACAGAGACAGACCAGACCAGCTGCACCACACAGACACTTCAAACCTAATCTGAGTACAAAACACACACACACACACACACACACACACCTTACCATTAAAAAAATAGGGTTCCTTTACAATGTCAGAAGGAGGAAGGCACTAAGGCACCGCCTTCCGCCCCTCGACGCCCTCGCGGTGCCCCCTCCTTCTGACAGGAACTTCCTACAGACCAGGTATGAAGGATGCCTGAGTGGACATACAAAACTCACAAGTTCCTGGCTCTCACGGCTCCTATGCAGAGGGTTAGTCGAAGACGGAGGGGCATCGCGAGGGGCGTCGGGGGACGGGGGACTGTGCCTCACTGCCCTCCCCTTCTCCAAGAAACCCGTCTTCAACAGAGTCGAGAGAGCCGGGAACTTGTGAGGTGTGCATGTCCTGGTGAGCCTCCACCTTTTATAGGTGGGTGCAGCCTCGACTGTACAGAGACAGACCAGACCAGCTGCACCACACAGACACTTCAAACCTAATCTGAGTACAAAAAACACATACATACATACACACAGACACAGACACACACACACACACACACACACAAACATCTTACCATTTAAAAAAAATATGGTTCCTTTACAATGTCAGAAGGAGGAAGGCACTAAGGCACCGCCTTCCGCCCCTCGACGCCCTCGCGGTGCCCCCTCCTTCTGACAGGAACTTCCTACAGACCAGGTATGAAGGATGCCTGAGTGGACATACAAAACTCACAAGTTCCTGGCTCTCACGGCTCCTATGCAGAGGGTTAGTCGAAGACGGAGGGGCATCGCGAGGGGCGTCGGGGGACGGGGGACTGTGCCTCACTGCCCTCCCCTTCTCCAAGAAACCCGTCTTCAACAGAGTCGAGAGAGCCGGGAACTTGTGAGGTGTGCATGTCCTGGTGAGCCTCCACCTTTTATAGGTGGGTGCAGCCTCGACTGTACAGAGACAGACCAGACCAGCTGCACCACACAGACACTTCAAACCTAATCTGAGGACAAAAAACACATACATACATACACACAGACACAGACACACACACACACACAGACACAAACATACATCTCACCATTAAAAAAAAATATGGTTCCTTTACAATGTCAGAAGGAGGAAGGCACTAAGGCACCGCCTTCCGCCCCTCGACGCCCTCGCGGTGCCCCCTCCTTCTGACAGGAACTTCCTACAGACCAGGTATGAAGGATGCCTGAGTGGACATACAAAACTCACAAGTTCCTGGCTCTCACGGCTCCTATGCAGAGGGTTAGTCGAAGACGTAGGAGCATCGCGAGGGGCGTCGGGGGACGGGGGACTGTGCCTCACTGCCCTCCCCTTCTCCAAGAAACCCGTCTTCAACAGAGTCGAGAGAGCCGGGAACTTGTGAGGTGTGCATGTCCTGGTGAGCCTCCACCTTTTATAGGTGGGTGCAGCCTCGACTGTACAGAGACAGACCAGACCAGCTGCACCACACAGACACTTCAAACCTAATCTGAGTACAAAAAACACTTACATACATACATACATATACACAGACACAGACACACACACACACACAGACACAAACATACATCTCACCATTAAAAAAAAATAGGGTTCCTTTACAATGTCAGAAGGAGGAAGGCACTAAGGCACCGCCTTCCGCCCCTCGACGCCCTCGCGGTGCCCCCTCCTTCTGACAGGAACTTCCTACAGACCAGGTATGAAGGATGCCTGAGTGGACATACAAAACTCACAAGTTCCTGGCTCTCACGGCTCCTATGCAGAGGGTTAGTCGAAGACGGAGGGGCATCGCGAGGGGCGTCGGGGGACGGGGGACTGTGCCTCACTGCCCTCCCCTTCTCCAAGAAACCCGTCTTCAACAGAGTCGAGAGAGCCGGGAACTTGTGAGGTGTGCATGTCCTGGTGAGCCTCCACCTTTTATAGGTGGGTGCAGCCTCGACTGTACAGAGACAGACCAGACCAGCTGCACCACACAGACACTTCAAACCTAATCTGAGTACAAAACACACATACATACATACACACAGACACACACACACACAGACACAAACATCTTACCATTTAAAAAAAATAGGGTTCCTTTACAATGTCAGAAGGAGGAAGGCACTAAGGCACCGCCTTCCGCCCCTCGACGCCCTCGCGGTGCCCCCTCCTTCTGACAGGAACTTCCTACAGACCAGGTATGAAGGATGCCTGAGTGGACATACAAAACTCACAGGTTCCTGGCTCTCACGGCTCCTATGCAGAGGGTTAGTCGAAGACGGAGGAGCATCGCGAGGGGCGTCGGGGGACGGGGGACTGTGCCTCACTGCCCTCCCCTTCTCCAAGAAACCCGTCTTCAACAGAGTCGAGAGAGCCGGGAACTTGTGAGGTGTGCATGTCCTGGTGAGCCTCCACCTTTTATAGGTGGGTGCAGCCTCGACTGTACAGAGACAGACCAGACCAGCTGCACCACACAGACACTTCAAACCTAATCTGAGGACAAAAAACACATACATACATACACACAGACACAGACACACACACACACACACACAAACATCTTACCATTAAAAAAATAGGGTTCCTTTACAATGTCAGAAGGAGGAAGGCACTAAGGCACCGCCTTCCGCCCCTCGACGCCCTCGCGGTGCCCCCTCCTTCTGACAGGAACTTCCTACAGACCAGGTATGAAGGATGCCTGAGTGGACATACAAAACTCACAGGTTCCTGGCTCTCACGGCTCCTATGCAGAGGGTTAGTCGAAGACGGAGGGGCATCGCGAGGGGCGTCGGGGGACGGGGGACTGTGCCTCACTGCCCTCCCCTTCTCCAAGAAACCCGTCTTCAACAGAGTCGAGAGAGCCGGGAACTTGTGAGGTGTGCATGTCCTGGTGAGCCTCCACCTTTTATAGGTGGGTGCAGCCTCGACTGTACAGAGACAGACCAGACCAGCTGCACCACACAGACACTTCAAACCTAATCTGAGTACAAAAAACACATACATACATACATATACACAGACACACACACACACACAGACACAGACACAAACATACATCTCACCATTAAAAAAAAAATATGGTTCCTTTACAATGTCAGAAGGAGGAAGGCACTAAGGCACCGCCTTCCGCCCCTCGACGCCCTCGCGGTGCCCCCTCCTTCTGACAGGAACTTCCTACAGACCAGGTATGAAGGATGCCTGAGTGGACATACAAAACTCACAAGTTCCTGGCTCTCACGGCTCCTATGCAGAGGGTTAGTCGAAGACGGAGGGGCATCGCGAGGGGCGTCGGGGGACGGGGGACTGTGCCTCACTGCCCTCCCCTTCTCCAAGAAACCCGTCTTCAACAGAGTCGAGAGAGCCGGGAACTTGTGAGGTGTGCATGTCCTGGTGAGCCTCCACCTTTTATAGGTGGGTGCAGCCTCGACTGTACAGAGACAGACCAGACCAGCTGCACCACACAGACACTTCAAACCTAATCTGAGTACAAAAAACACTTACATACATACATACATATACACAGACACAGACACACACACACACACAGACACAAACATACATCTCACCATTAAAAAAAAATATGGTTCCTTTACAATGTCAGAAGGAGGAAGGCACTAAGGCACCGCCTTCCGCCCCTCGACGCCCTCGCGGTGCCCCCTCCTTCTGACAGGAACTTCCTACAGACCAGGTATGAAGGATGCCTGAGTGGACATACAAAACTCACAAGTTCCTGGCTCTCACGGCTCCTATGCAGAGGGTTAGTCGAAGACGGAGGGACATCGCGAGGGGCGTCGGGGGACGGGGGACTGTGCCTCACTGCCCTCCCCTTCTCCAAGAAACCCGTCTTCAACAGAGTCGAGAGAGCCGGGAACTTGTGAGGTGTGCATGTCCTGGTGAGCCTCCACCTTTTATAGGTGGGTGCAGCCTCGACTGTACAGAGACAGACCAGACCAGCTGCACCACACAGACACTTCAAACCTAATCTGAGGACAAAAAACACATACATACATACACACAGACACAGACACACACACACACACACAGACACAAACATACATCTCACCATTAAAAAAAAATATGGTTCCTTTACAATGTCAGAAGGAGGAAGGCACTAAGGCACCGCCTTCCGCCCCTCGACGCCCTCGCGGTGCCCCCTCCTTCTGACAGGAACTTCCTACAGACCAGGTATGAAGGATGCCTGAGTGGACATACAAAACTCACAAGTTCCTGGCTCTCACGGCTCCTATGCAGAGGGTTAGTCGAAGACTGAGGGGCATCGCGAGGGGCGTCGGGGGACGGGGGACTGTGCCTCACTGCCCTCCCCTTCTCCAAGAAACCCGTCTTCAACAGAGTCGAGAGAGCCGGGAACTTGTGAGGTGTGCATGTCCTGGTGAGCCTCCACCTTTTATAGGTGGGTGCAGCCTCGACTGTACAGAGACAGACCAGACCAGCTGCACCACACAGACACTTCAAACCTAATCTGAGTACAAAAAACACTTACATACATACATACATATACACAGACACAGACACACACACACACACAGACACAAACATACATCTCACCATTAAAAAAAAATAGGGTTCCTTTACAATGTCAGAAGGAGGAAGGCACTAAGGCACCGCCTTCCGCCCCTCGACGCCCTCGCGGTGCCCCCTCCTTCTGACAGGAACTTCCTACAGACCAGGTATGAAGGATGCCTGAGTGGACATACAAAACTCACAAGTTCCTGGCTCTCACGGCTCCTATGCAGAGGGTTAGTCGAAGACGGAGGAGCATCGCGAGGGGCGTCGGGGGACGGGGGACTGTGCCTCACTGCCCTCCCCTTCTCCAAGAAACCCGTCTTCAACAGAGTCGAGAGAGCCGGGAACTTGTGAGGTGTGCATGTCCTGGTGAGCCTCCACCTTTTATAGGTGGGTGCAGCCTCGACTGTACAGAGACAGACCAGACCAGCTGCACCACACAGACACTTCAAACCTAATCTGAGTACAAAACACACACACACACACACACACACACACCTTACCATTAAAAAAATAGGGTTCCTTTACAATGTCAGAAGGAGGAAGGCACTAAGGCACCGCCTTCCGCCCCTCGACGCCCTCGCGGTGCCCCCTCCTTCTGACAGGAACTTCCTACAGACCAGGTATGAAGGATGCCTGAGTGGACATACAAAACTCACAAGTTCCTGGCTCTCACGGCTCCTATGCAGAGGGTTAGTCGAAGACGGAGGGGCATCGCGAGGGGCGTCGGGGGACGGGGGACTGTGCCTCACTGCCCTCCCCTTCTCCAAGAAACCCGTCTTCAACAGAGTCGAGAGAGCCGGGAACTTGTGAGGTGTGCATGTCCTGGTGAGCCTCCACCTTTTATAGGTGGGTGCAGCCTCGACTGTACAGAGACAGACCAGACCAGCTGCACCACACAGACACTTCAAACCTAATCTGAGTACAAAAAACACATACATACATACACACAGACACAGACACACACACACACACACACACACAAACATCTTACCATTTAAAAAAAATATGGTTCCTTTACAATGTCAGAAGGAGGAAGGCACTAAGGCACCGCCTTCCGCCCCTCGACGCCCTCGCGGTGCCCCCTCCTTCTGACAGGAACTTCCTACAGACCAGGTATGAAGGATGCCTGAGTGGACATACAAAACTCACAAGTTCCTGGCTCTCACGGCTCCTATGCAGAGGGTTAGTCGAAGACGGAGGGGCATCGCGAGGGGCGTCGGGGGACGGGGGACTGTGCCTCACTGCCCTCCCCTTCTCCAAGAAACCCGTCTTCAACAGAGTCGAGAGAGCCGGGAACTTGTGAGGTGTGCATGTCCTGGTGAGCCTCCACCTTTTATAGGTGGGTGCAGCCTCGACTGTACAGAGACAGACCAGACCAGCTGCACCACACAGACACTTCAAACCTAATCTGAGGACAAAAAACACATACATACATACACACAGACACAGACACACACACACACACAGACACAAACATACATCTCACCATTAAAAAAAAATATGGTTCCTTTACAATGTCAGAAGGAGGAAGGCACTAAGGCACCGCCTTCCGCCCCTCGACGCCCTCGCGGTGCCCCCTCCTTCTGACAGGAACTTCCTACAGACCAGGTATGAAGGATGCCTGAGTGGACATACAAAACTCACAAGTTCCTGGCTCTCACGGCTCCTATGCAGAGGGTTAGTCGAAGACGTAGGAGCATCGCGAGGGGCGTCGGGGGACGGGGGACTGTGCCTCACTGCCCTCCCCTTCTCCAAGAAACCCGTCTTCAACAGAGTCGAGAGAGCCGGGAACTTGTGAGGTGTGCATGTCCTGGTGAGCCTCCACCTTTTATAGGTGGGTGCAGCCTCGACTGTACAGAGACAGACCAGACCAGCTGCACCACACAGACACTTCAAACCTAATCTGAGTACAAAAAACACTTACATACATACATACATATACACAGACACAGACACACACACACACACAGACACAAACATACATCTCACCATTAAAAAAAAATAGGGTTCCTTTACAATGTCAGAAGGAGGAAGGCACTAAGGCACCGCCTTCCGCCCCTCGACGCCCTCGCGGTGCCCCCTCCTTCTGACAGGAACTTCCTACAGACCAGGTATGAAGGATGCCTGAGTGGACATACAAAACTCACAAGTTCCTGGCTCTCACGGCTCCTATGCAGAGGGTTAGTCGAAGACGGAGGGGCATCGCGAGGGGCGTCGGGGGACGGGGGACTGTGCCTCACTGCCCTCCCCTTCTCCAAGAAACCCGTCTTCAACAGAGTCGAGAGAGCCGGGAACTTGTGAGGTGTGCATGTCCTGGTGAGCCTCCACCTTTTATAGGTGGGTGCAGCCTCGACTGTACAGAGACAGACCAGACCAGCTGCACCACACAGACACTTCAAACCTAATCTGAGTACAAAACACACATACATACATACACACAGACACACACACACACAGACACAAACATCTTACCATTTAAAAAAAATAGGGTTCCTTTACAATGTCAGAAGGAGGAAGGCACTAAGGCACCGCCTTCCGCCCCTCGACGCCCTCGCGGTGCCCCCTCCTTCTGACAGGAACTTCCTACAGACCAGGTATGAAGGATGCCTGAGTGGACATACAAAACTCACAGGTTCCTGGCTCTCACGGCTCCTATGCAGAGGGTTAGTCGAAGACGGAGGAGCATCGCGAGGGGCGTCGGGGGACGGGGGACTGTGCCTCACTGCCCTCCCCTTCTCCAAGAAACCCGTCTTCAACAGAGTCGAGAGAGCCGGGAACTTGTGAGGTGTGCATGTCCTGGTGAGCCTCCACCTTTTATAGGTGGGTGCAGCCTCGACTGTACAGAGACAGACCAGACCAGCTGCACCACACAGACACTTCAAACCTAATCTGAGGACAAAAAACACATACATACATACACACAGACACAGACACACACACACACACACACAAACATCTTACCATTAAAAAAATAGGGTTCCTTTACAATGTCAGAAGGAGGAAGGCACTAAGGCACCGCCTTCCGCCCCTCGACGCCCTCGCGGTGCCCCCTCCTTCTGACAGGAACTTCCTACAGACCAGGTATGAAGGATGCCTGAGTGGACATACAAAACTCACAGGTTCCTGGCTCTCACGGCTCCTATGCAGAGGGTTAGTCGAAGACGGAGGGGCATCGCGAGGGGCGTCGGGGGACGGGGGACTGTGCCTCACTGCCCTCCCCTTCTCCAAGAAACCCGTCTTCAACAGAGTCGAGAGAGCCGGGAACTTGTGAGGTGTGCATGTCCTGGTGAGCCTCCACCTTTTATAGGTGGGTGCAGCCTCGACTGTACAGAGACAGACCAGACCAGCTGCACCACACAGACACTTCAAACCTAATCTGAGTACAAAAAACACATACATACATACATATACACAGACACACACACACACACAGACACAGACACAAACATACATCTCACCATTAAAAAAAAAATATGGTTCCTTTACAATGTCAGAAGGAGGAAGGCACTAAGGCACCGCCTTCCGCCCCTCGACGCCCTCGCGGTGCCCCCTCCTTCTGACAGGAACTTCCTACAGACCAGGTATGAAGGATGCCTGAGTGGACATACAAAACTCACAAGTTCCTGGCTCTCACGGCTCCTATGCAGAGGGTTAGTCGAAGACGGAGGGGCATCGCGAGGGGCGTCGGGGGACGGGGGACTGTGCCTCACTGCCCTCCCCTTCTCCAAGAAACCCGTCTTCAACAGAGTCGAGAGAGCCGGGAACTTGTGAGGTGTGCATGTCCTGGTGAGCCTCCACCTTTTATAGGTGGGTGCAGCCTCGACTGTACAGAGACAGACCAGACCAGCTGCACCACACAGACACTTCAAACCTAATCTGAGTACAAAAAACACTTACATACATACATACATATACACAGACACAGACACACACACACACACAGACACAAACATACATCTCACCATTAAAAAAAAATATGGTTCCTTTACAATGTCAGAAGGAGGAAGGCACTAAGGCACCGCCTTCCGCCCCTCGACGCCCTCGCGGTGCCCCCTCCTTCTGACAGGAACTTCCTACAGACCAGGTATGAAGGATGCCTGAGTGGACATACAAAACTCACAAGTTCCTGGCTCTCACGGCTCCTATGCAGAGGGTTAGTCGAAGACGGAGGGACATCGCGAGGGGCGTCGGGGGACGGGGGACTGTGCCTCACTGCCCTCCCCTTCTCCAAGAAACCCGTCTTCAACAGAGTCGAGAGAGCCGGGAACTTGTGAGGTGTGCATGTCCTGGTGAGCCTCCACCTTTTATAGGTGGGTGCAGCCTCGACTGTACAGAGACAGACCAGACCAGCTGCACCACACAGACACTTCAAACCTAATCTGAGGACAAAAAACACATACATACATACACACAGACACAGACACACACACACACACACAGACACAAACATACATCTCACCATTAAAAAAAAATATGGTTCCTTTACAATGTCAGAAGGAGGAAGGCACTAAGGCACCGCCTTCCGCCCCTCGACGCCCTCGCGGTGCCCCCTCCTTCTGACAGGAACTTCCTACAGACCAGGTATGAAGGATGCCTGAGTGGACATACAAAACTCACAAGTTCCTGGCTCTCACGGCTCCTATGCAGAGGGTTAGTCGAAGACTGAGGGGCATCGCGAGGGGCGTCGGGGGACGGGGGACTGTGCCTCACTGCCCTCCCCTTCTCCAAGAAACCCGTCTTCAACAGAGTCGAGAGAGCCGGGAACTTGTGAGGTGTGCATGTCCTGGTGAGCCTCCACCTTTTATAGGTGGGTGCAGCCTCGACTGTACAGAGACAGACCAGACCAGCTGCACCACACAGACACTTCAAACCTAATCTGAGTACAAAAAACACTTACATACATACATACATATACACAGACACAGACACACACACACACACAGACACAAACATACATCTCACCATTAAAAAAAAATAGGGTTCCTTTACAATGTCAGAAGGAGGAAGGCACTAAGGCACCGCCTTCCGCCCCTCGACGCCCTCGCGGTGCCCCCTCCTTCTGACAGGAACTTCCTACAGACCAGGTATGAAGGATGCCTGAGTGGACATACAAAACTCACAAGTTCCTGGCTCTCACGGCTCCTATGCAGAGGGTTAGTCGAAGACGGAGGAGCATCGCGAGGGGCGTCGGGGGACGGGGGACTGTGCCTCACTGCCCTCCCCTTCTCCAAGAAACCCGTCTTCAACAGAGTCGAGAGAGCCGGGAACTTGTGAGGTGTGCATGTCCTGGTGAGCCTCCACCTTTTATAGGTGGGTGCAGCCTCGACTGTACAGAGACAGACCAGACCAGCTGCACCACACAGACACTTCAAACCTAATCTGAGGACAAAAAACACATACATACATACATACATACACACAGACACAGACACAGACACACACAGACACAAACATCTTACCATTTAAAAAAATAGGGTTCCTTTACAATGTCAGAAGGAGGAAGGCACTAAGGCACCGCCTTCCGCCCCTCGACGCCCTCGCGGTGCCCCCTCCTTCTGACAGGAACTTCCTACAGACCAGGTATGAAGGATGCCTGAGTGGACATACAAAACTCACAAGTTCCTGGCTCTCACGGCTCCTATGCAGAGGGTTAGTCGAAGACGGAGGGGCATCGCGAGGGGCGTCGGGGGACGGGGGACTGTGCCTCACTGCCCTCCCCTTCTCCAAGAAACCCGTCTTCAACAGAGTCGAGAGAGCCGGGAACTTGTGAGGTGTGCATGTCCTGGTGAGCCTCCACCTTTTATAGGTGGGTGCAGCCTCGACTGTACAGAGACAGACCAGACCAGCTGCACCACACAGACACTTCAAACCTAATCTGAGTACAAAACACACATACATACATACACACAGACACAGACACAGACACACACACAGACACAAACATCTTACCATTTAAAAAAAATAGGGTTCCTTTACAATGTCAGAAGGAGGAAGGCACTAAGGCACCGCCTTCCGCCCCTCGACGCCCTCGCGGTGCCCCCTCCTTCTGACAGGAACTTCCTACAGACCAGGTATGAAGGATGCCTGAGTGGACATACAAAACTCACAGGTTCCTGGCTCTCACGGCTCCTATGCAGAGGGTTAGTCGAAGACGGAGGAGCATCGCGAGGGGCGTCGGGGGACGGGGGACTGTGCCTCACTGCCCTCCCCTTCTCCAAGAAACCCGTCTTCAACAGAGTCGAGAGAGCCGGGAACTTGTGAGGTGTGCATGTCCTGGTGAGCCTCCACCTTTTATAGGTGGGTGCAGCCTCGACTGTACAGAGACAGACCAGACCAGCTGCACCACACAGACACTTCAAACCTAATCTGAGGACAAAAAACACATACATACATACATACACACAGACACAGACACACACACACACACACACACACACACACATCTTACCATTTAAAAAAATAGGGTTCCTTTACAATGTCAGAAGGAGGAAGGCACTAAGGCACCGCCTTCCGCCCCTCGACGCCCTCGCGGTGCCCCCTCCTTCTGACAGGAACTTCCTACAGACCAGGTATGAAGGATGCCTGAGTGGACATACAAAACTCACAAGTTCCTGGCTCTCACGGCTCCTATGCAGAGGGTTAGTCGAAGACGTAGGAGCATCGCGAGGGGCGTCGGGGGACGGGGGACTGTGCCTCACTGCCCTCCCCTTCTCCAAGAAACCCGTCTTCAACAGAGTCGAGAGAGCCGGGAACTTGTGAGGTGTGCATGTCCTGGTGAGCCTCCACCTTTTATAGGTGGGTGCAGCCTCGACTGTACAGAGACAGACCAGACCAGCTGCACCACACAGACACTTCAAACCTAATCTGAGTACAAAAAACACTTACATACATACATACATATACACAGACACAGACACACACACACACACAGACACAAACATACATCTCACCATTAAAAAAAAATAGGGTTCCTTTACAATGTCAGAAGGAGGAAGGCACTAAGGCACCGCCTTCCGCCCCTCGACGCCCTCGCGGTGCCCCCTCCTTCTGACAGGAACTTCCTACAGACCAGGTATGAAGGATGCCTGAGTGGACATACAAAACTCACAAGTTCCTGGCTCTCACGGCTCCTATGCAGAGGGTTAGTCGAAGACGGAGGGGCATCGCGAGGGGCGTCGGGGGACGGGGGACTGTGCCTCACTGCCCTCCCCTTCTCCAAGAAACCCGTCTTCAACAGAGTCGAGAGAGCCGGGAACTTGTGAGGTGTGCATGTCCTGGTGAGCCTCCACCTTTTATAGGTGGGTGCAGCCTCGACTGTACAGAGACAGACCAGACCAGCTGCACCACACAGACACTTCAAACCTAATCTGAGTACAAAACACACATACATACATACACACAGACACACACACACACAGACACAAACATCTTACCATTTAAAAAAAATAGGGTTCCTTTACAATGTCAGAAGGAGGAAGGCACTAAGGCACCGCCTTCCGCCCCTCGACGCCCTCGCGGTGCCCCCTCCTTCTGACAGGAACTTCCTACAGACCAGGTATGAAGGATGCCTGAGTGGACATACAAAACTCACAGGTTCCTGGCTCTCACGGCTCCTATGCAGAGGGTTAGTCGAAGACGGAGGAGCATCGCGAGGGGCGTCGGGGGACGGGGGACTGTGCCTCACTGCCCTCCCCTTCTCCAAGAAACCCGTCTTCAACAGAGTCGAGAGAGCCGGGAACTTGTGAGGTGTGCATGTCCTGGTGAGCCTCCACCTTTTATAGGTGGGTGCAGCCTCGACTGTACAGAGACAGACCAGACCAGCTGCACCACACAGACACTTCAAACCTAATCTGAGGACAAAAAACACATACATACATACACACAGACACAGACACACACACACACACACACAAACATCTTACCATTAAAAAAATAGGGTTCCTTTACAATGTCAGAAGGAGGAAGGCACTAAGGCACCGCCTTCCGCCCCTCGACGCCCTCGCGGTGCCCCCTCCTTCTGACAGGAACTTCCTACAGACCAGGTATGAAGGATGCCTGAGTGGACATACAAAACTCACAGGTTCCTGGCTCTCACGGCTCCTATGCAGAGGGTTAGTCGAAGACGGAGGGGCATCGCGAGGGGCGTCGGGGGACGGGGGACTGTGCCTCACTGCCCTCCCCTTCTCCAAGAAACCCGTCTTCAACAGAGTCGAGAGAGCCGGGAACTTGTGAGGTGTGCATGTCCTGGTGAGCCTCCACCTTTTATAGGTGGGTGCAGCCTCGACTGTACAGAGACAGACCAGACCAGCTGCACCACACAGACACTTCAAACCTAATCTGAGTACAAAAAACACATACATACATACATATACACAGACACACACACACACACAGACACAGACACAAACATACATCTCACCATTAAAAAAAAAATATGGTTCCTTTACAATGTCAGAAGGAGGAAGGCACTAAGGCACCGCCTTCCGCCCCTCGACGCCCTCGCGGTGCCCCCTCCTTCTGACAGGAACTTCCTACAGACCAGGTATGAAGGATGCCTGAGTGGACATACAAAACTCACAAGTTCCTGGCTCTCACGGCTCCTATGCAGAGGGTTAGTCGAAGACGGAGGGGCATCGCGAGGGGCGTCGGGGGACGGGGGACTGTGCCTCACTGCCCTCCCCTTCTCCAAGAAACCCGTCTTCAACAGAGTCGAGAGAGCCGGGAACTTGTGAGGTGTGCATGTCCTGGTGAGCCTCCACCTTTTATAGGTGGGTGCAGCCTCGACTGTACAGAGACAGACCAGACCAGCTGCACCACACAGACACTTCAAACCTAATCTGAGTACAAAAAACACTTACATACATACATACATATACACAGACACAGACACACACACACACACAGACACAAACATACATCTCACCATTAAAAAAAAATATGGTTCCTTTACAATGTCAGAAGGAGGAAGGCACTAAGGCACCGCCTTCCGCCCCTCGACGCCCTCGCGGTGCCCCCTCCTTCTGACAGGAACTTCCTACAGACCAGGTATGAAGGATGCCTGAGTGGACATACAAAACTCACAAGTTCCTGGCTCTCACGGCTCCTATGCAGAGGGTTAGTCGAAGACGGAGGGACATCGCGAGGGGCGTCGGGGGACGGGGGACTGTGCCTCACTGCCCTCCCCTTCTCCAAGAAACCCGTCTTCAACAGAGTCGAGAGAGCCGGGAACTTGTGAGGTGTGCATGTCCTGGTGAGCCTCCACCTTTTATAGGTGGGTGCAGCCTCGACTGTACAGAGACAGACCAGACCAGCTGCACCACACAGACACTTCAAACCTAATCTGAGGACAAAAAACACATACATACATACACACAGACACAGACACACACACACACACACAGACACAAACATACATCTCACCATTAAAAAAAAATATGGTTCCTTTACAATGTCAGAAGGAGGAAGGCACTAAGGCACCGCCTTCCGCCCCTCGACGCCCTCGCGGTGCCCCCTCCTTCTGACAGGAACTTCCTACAGACCAGGTATGAAGGATGCCTGAGTGGACATACAAAACTCACAAGTTCCTGGCTCTCACGGCTCCTATGCAGAGGGTTAGTCGAAGACTGAGGGGCATCGCGAGGGGCGTCGGGGGACGGGGGACTGTGCCTCACTGCCCTCCCCTTCTCCAAGAAACCCGTCTTCAACAGAGTCGAGAGAGCCGGGAACTTGTGAGGTGTGCATGTCCTGGTGAGCCTCCACCTTTTATAGGTGGGTGCAGCCTCGACTGTACAGAGACAGACCAGACCAGCTGCACCACACAGACACTTCAAACCTAATCTGAGTACAAAAAACACTTACATACATACATACATATACACAGACACAGACACACACACACACACAGACACAAACATACATCTCACCATTAAAAAAAAATAGGGTTCCTTTACAATGTCAGAAGGAGGAAGGCACTAAGGCACCGCCTTCCGCCCCTCGACGCCCTCGCGGTGCCCCCTCCTTCTGACAGGAACTTCCTACAGACCAGGTATGAAGGATGCCTGAGTGGACATACAAAACTCACAAGTTCCTGGCTCTCACGGCTCCTATGCAGAGGGTTAGTCGAAGACGGAGGAGCATCGCGAGGGGCGTCGGGGGACGGGGGACTGTGCCTCACTGCCCTCCCCTTCTCCAAGAAACCCGTCTTCAACAGAGTCGAGAGAGCCGGGAACTTGTGAGGTGTGCATGTCCTGGTGAGCCTCCACCTTTTATAGGTGGGTGCAGCCTCGACTGTACAGAGACAGACCAGACCAGCTGCACCACACAGACACTTCAAACCTAATCTGAGGACAAAAAACACATACATACATACATACATACACACAGACACAGACACAGACACACACAGACACAAACATCTTACCATTTAAAAAAATAGGGTTCCTTTACAATGTCAGAAGGAGGAAGGCACTAAGGCACCGCCTTCCGCCCCTCGACGCCCTCGCGGTGCCCCCTCCTTCTGACAGGAACTTCCTACAGACCAGGTATGAAGGATGCCTGAGTGGACATACAAAACTCACAAGTTCCTGGCTCTCACGGCTCCTATGCAGAGGGTTAGTCGAAGACGGAGGGGCATCGCGAGGGGCGTCGGGGGACGGGGGACTGTGCCTCACTGCCCTCCCCTTCTCCAAGAAACCCGTCTTCAACAGAGTCGAGAGAGCCGGGAACTTGTGAGGTGTGCATGTCCTGGTGAGCCTCCACCTTTTATAGGTGGGTGCAGCCTCGACTGTACAGAGACAGACCAGACCAGCTGCACCACACAGACACTTCAAACCTAATCTGAGTACAAAACACACATACATACATACACACAGACACAGACACAGACACACACACAGACACAAACATCTTACCATTTAAAAAAAATAGGGTTCCTTTACAATGTCAGAAGGAGGAAGGCACTAAGGCACCGCCTTCCGCCCCTCGACGCCCTCGCGGTGCCCCCTCCTTCTGACAGGAACTTCCTACAGACCAGGTATGAAGGATGCCTGAGTGGACATACAAAACTCACAGGTTCCTGGCTCTCACGGCTCCTATGCAGAGGGTTAGTCGAAGACGGAGGAGCATCGCGAGGGGCGTCGGGGGACGGGGGACTGTGCCTCACTGCCCTCCCCTTCTCCAAGAAACCCGTCTTCAACAGAGTCGAGAGAGCCGGGAACTTGTGAGGTGTGCATGTCCTGGTGAGCCTCCACCTTTTATAGGTGGGTGCAGCCTCGACTGTACAGAGACAGACCAGACCAGCTGCACCACACAGACACTTCAAACCTAATCTGAGGACAAAAAACACATACATACATACATACACACAGACACAGACACACACACACACACACACACACACACACACACACACACACATCTTACCATTTAAAAAAATAGGGTTCCTTTACAATGTCAGAAGGAGGAAGGCACTAAGGCACCGCCTTCCGCCCCTCGACGCCCTCGCGGTGCCCCCTCCTTCTGACAGGAACTTCCTACAGACCAGGTATGAAGGATGCCTGAGTGGACATACAAAACTCACAAGTTCCTGGCTCTCACGGCTCCTATGCAGAGGGTTAGTCGAAGACGTAGGAGCATCGCGAGGGGCGTCGGGGGACGGGGGACTGTGCCTCACTGCCCTCCCCTTCTCCAAGAAACCCGTCTTCAACAGAGTCGAGAGAGCCGGGAACTTGTGAGGTGTGCATGTCCTGGTGAGCCTCCACCTTTTATAGGTGGGTGCAGCCTCGACTGTACAGAGACAGACCAGACCAGCTGCACCACACAGACACTTCAAACCTAATCTGAGTACAAAAAACACTTACATACATACATACATATACACAGACACAGACACACACACACACACAGACACAAACATACATCTCACCATTAAAAAAAAATAGGGTTCCTTTACAATGTCAGAAGGAGGAAGGCACTAAGGCACCGCCTTCCGCCCCTCGACGCCCTCGCGGTGCCCCCTCCTTCTGACAGGAACTTCCTACAGACCAGGTATGAAGGATGCCTGAGTGGACATACAAAACTCACAAGTTCCTGGCTCTCACGGCTCCTATGCAGAGGGTTAGTCGAAGACGGAGGGGCATCGCGAGGGGCGTCGGGGGACGGGGGACTGTGCCTCACTGCCCTCCCCTTCTCCAAGAAACCCGTCTTCAACAGAGTCGAGAGAGCCGGGAACTTGTGAGGTGTGCATGTCCTGGTGAGCCTCCACCTTTTATAGGTGGGTGCAGCCTCGACTGTACAGAGACAGACCAGACCAGCTGCACCACACAGACACTTCAAACCTAATCTGAGTACAAAACACACATACATACATACACACAGACACACACACACACAGACACAAACATCTTACCATTTAAAAAAAATAGGGTTCCTTTACAATGTCAGAAGGAGGAAGGCACTAAGGCACCGCCTTCCGCCCCTCGACGCCCTCGCGGTGCCCCCTCCTTCTGACAGGAACTTCCTACAGACCAGGTATGAAGGATGCCTGAGTGGACATACAAAACTCACAGGTTCCTGGCTCTCACGGCTCCTATGCAGAGGGTTAGTCGAAGACGGAGGAGCATCGCGAGGGGCGTCGGGGGACGGGGGACTGTGCCTCACTGCCCTCCCCTTCTCCAAGAAACCCGTCTTCAACAGAGTCGAGAGAGCCGGGAACTTGTGAGGTGTGCATGTCCTGGTGAGCCTCCACCTTTTATAGGTGGGTGCAGCCTCGACTGTACAGAGACAGACCAGACCAGCTGCACCACACAGACACTTCAAACCTAATCTGAGGACAAAAAACACATACATACATACACACAGACACAGACACACACACACACACACACAAACATCTTACCATTAAAAAAATAGGGTTCCTTTACAATGTCAGAAGGAGGAAGGCACTAAGGCACCGCCTTCCGCCCCTCGACGCCCTCGCGGTGCCCCCTCCTTCTGACAGGAACTTCCTACAGACCAGGTATGAAGGATGCCTGAGTGGACATACAAAACTCACAGGTTCCTGGCTCTCACGGCTCCTATGCAGAGGGTTAGTCGAAGACGGAGGGGCATCGCGAGGGGCGTCGGGGGACGGGGGACTGTGCCTCACTGCCCTCCCCTTCTCCAAGAAACCCGTCTTCAACAGAGTCGAGAGAGCCGGGAACTTGTGAGGTGTGCATGTCCTGGTGAGCCTCCACCTTTTATAGGTGGGTGCAGCCTCGACTGTACAGAGACAGACCAGACCAGCTGCACCACACAGACACTTCAAACCTAATCTGAGTACAAAAAACACATACATACATACATATACACAGACACACACACACACACAGACACAGACACAAACATACATCTCACCATTAAAAAAAAAATATGGTTCCTTTACAATGTCAGAAGGAGGAAGGCACTAAGGCACCGCCTTCCGCCCCTCGACGCCCTCGCGGTGCCCCCTCCTTCTGACAGGAACTTCCTACAGACCAGGTATGAAGGATGCCTGAGTGGACATACAAAACTCACAAGTTCCTGGCTCTCACGGCTCCTATGCAGAGGGTTAGTCGAAGACGGAGGGGCATCGCGAGGGGCGTCGGGGGACGGGGGACTGTGCCTCACTGCCCTCCCCTTCTCCAAGAAACCCGTCTTCAACAGAGTCGAGAGAGCCGGGAACTTGTGAGGTGTGCATGTCCTGGTGAGCCTCCACCTTTTATAGGTGGGTGCAGCCTCGACTGTACAGAGACAGACCAGACCAGCTGCACCACACAGACACTTCAAACCTAATCTGAGTACAAAAAACACTTACATACATACATACATATACACAGACACAGACACACACACACACACAGACACAAACATACATCTCACCATTAAAAAAAAATATGGTTCCTTTACAATGTCAGAAGGAGGAAGGCACTAAGGCACCGCCTTCCGCCCCTCGACGCCCTCGCGGTGCCCCCTCCTTCTGACAGGAACTTCCTACAGACCAGGTATGAAGGATGCCTGAGTGGACATACAAAACTCACAAGTTCCTGGCTCTCACGGCTCCTATGCAGAGGGTTAGTCGAAGACGGAGGGACATCGCGAGGGGCGTCGGGGGACGGGGGACTGTGCCTCACTGCCCTCCCCTTCTCCAAGAAACCCGTCTTCAACAGAGTCGAGAGAGCCGGGAACTTGTGAGGTGTGCATGTCCTGGTGAGCCTCCACCTTTTATAGGTGGGTGCAGCCTCGACTGTACAGAGACAGACCAGACCAGCTGCACCACACAGACACTTCAAACCTAATCTGAGGACAAAAAACACATACATACATACACACAGACACAGACACACACACACACACACAGACACAAACATACATCTCACCATTAAAAAAAAATATGGTTCCTTTACAATGTCAGAAGGAGGAAGGCACTAAGGCACCGCCTTCCGCCCCTCGACGCCCTCGCGGTGCCCCCTCCTTCTGACAGGAACTTCCTACAGACCAGGTATGAAGGATGCCTGAGTGGACATACAAAACTCACAAGTTCCTGGCTCTCACGGCTCCTATGCAGAGGGTTAGTCGAAGACTGAGGGGCATCGCGAGGGGCGTCGGGGGACGGGGGACTGTGCCTCACTGCCCTCCCCTTCTCCAAGAAACCCGTCTTCAACAGAGTCGAGAGAGCCGGGAACTTGTGAGGTGTGCATGTCCTGGTGAGCCTCCACCTTTTATAGGTGGGTGCAGCCTCGACTGTACAGAGACAGACCAGACCAGCTGCACCACACAGACACTTCAAACCTAATCTGAGTACAAAAAACACTTACATACATACATACATATACACAGACACAGACACACACACACACACAGACACAAACATACATCTCACCATTAAAAAAAAATAGGGTTCCTTTACAATGTCAGAAGGAGGAAGGCACTAAGGCACCGCCTTCCGCCCCTCGACGCCCTCGCGGTGCCCCCTCCTTCTGACAGGAACTTCCTACAGACCAGGTATGAAGGATGCCTGAGTGGACATACAAAACTCACAAGTTCCTGGCTCTCACGGCTCCTATGCAGAGGGTTAGTCGAAGACGGAGGAGCATCGCGAGGGGCGTCGGGGGACGGGGGACTGTGCCTCACTGCCCTCCCCTTCTCCAAGAAACCCGTCTTCAACAGAGTCGAGAGAGCCGGGAACTTGTGAGGTGTGCATGTCCTGGTGAGCCTCCACCTTTTATAGGTGGGTGCAGCCTCGACTGTACAGAGACAGACCAGACCAGCTGCACCACACAGACACTTCAAACCTAATCTGAGGACAAAAAACACATACATACATACATACATACACACAGACACAGACACAGACACACACAGACACAAACATCTTACCATTTAAAAAAATAGGGTTCCTTTACAATGTCAGAAGGAGGAAGGCACTAAGGCACCGCCTTCCGCCCCTCGACGCCCTCGCGGTGCCCCCTCCTTCTGACAGGAACTTCCTACAGACCAGGTATGAAGGATGCCTGAGTGGACATACAAAACTCACAAGTTCCTGGCTCTCACGGCTCCTATGCAGAGGGTTAGTCGAAGACGGAGGGGCATCGCGAGGGGCGTCGGGGGACGGGGGACTGTGCCTCACTGCCCTCCCCTTCTCCAAGAAACCCGTCTTCAACAGAGTCGAGAGAGCCGGGAACTTGTGAGGTGTGCATGTCCTGGTGAGCCTCCACCTTTTATAGGTGGGTGCAGCCTCGACTGTACAGAGACAGACCAGACCAGCTGCACCACACAGACACTTCAAACCTAATCTGAGTACAAAACACACATACATACATACACACAGACACAGACACAGACACACACACAGACACAAACATCTTACCATTTAAAAAAAATAGGGTTCCTTTACAATGTCAGAAGGAGGAAGGCACTAAGGCACCGCCTTCCGCCCCTCGACGCCCTCGCGGTGCCCCCTCCTTCTGACAGGAACTTCCTACAGACCAGGTATGAAGGATGCCTGAGTGGACATACAAAACTCACAGGTTCCTGGCTCTCACGGCTCCTATGCAGAGGGTTAGTCGAAGACGGAGGAGCATCGCGAGGGGCGTCGGGGGACGGGGGACTGTGCCTCACTGCCCTCCCCTTCTCCAAGAAACCCGTCTTCAACAGAGTCGAGAGAGCCGGGAACTTGTGAGGTGTGCATGTCCTGGTGAGCCTCCACCTTTTATAGGTGGGTGCAGCCTCGACTGTACAGAGACAGACCAGACCAGCTGCACCACACAGACACTTCAAACCTAATCTGAGGACAAAAAACACATACATACATACATACACACAGACACAGACACAGACACACACACACACACACACACACACACACACACACACACACATCTTACCATTTAAAAAAATAGGGTTCCTTTACAATGTCAGAAGGAGGAAGGCACTAAGGCACCGCCTTCCGCCCCTCGACGCCCTCGCAGTGCCCCCTCCTTCTGACAGGAACTTCCTACAGACCAGGTATGAAGGATGCCTGAGTGGACATACAAAACTCACAAGTTCCTGGCTCTCACGGCTCCTATGCAGAGGGTTAGTCGAAGACGGAGGGGCATCACGAGGGGCGTCGGGGGACGGGGGACTGTACCTCACTGCCCTCCCCTTCTCCAAGAAACCCGTCTTCAACAGAGTCGAGAGAGCCGGGAACTTGTGAGGTGTGCATGTCCTGGTGAGCCTCCACCTTTTATAGGTGGGTGCAGCCTCGACTGTACAGAGACAGACCAGACCAGCTGCACCACACAGACACTTCAAACCTAATCTGAGTACAAAAAACACATACATACATACATATACACACACACACACACAGACACAAACATACATCTCACCATTAAAAAAAAAATATGGTTCCTTTACAATGTCAGAAGGAGGAAGGCACTAAGGCACCGCCTTCCGCCCCTCGACGCCCTCGCGGTGCCCCCTCCTTCTGACAGGAACTTCCTACAGACCAGGTATGAAGGATGCCTGAGTGGACATACAAAACTCACAAGTTCCTGGCTCTCACGGCTCCTATGCAGAGGGTTAGTCGAAGACGGAGGGGCATCGCGAGGGGCGTCGGGGGACGGGGGACTGTGCCTCACTGCCCTCCCCTTCTCCAAGAAACCCGTCTTCAACAGAGTCGAGAGAGCCGGGAACTTGTGAGGTGTGCATGTCCTGGTGAGCCTCCACCTTTTATAGGTGGGTGCAGCCTCGACTGTACAGAGACAGACCAGACCAGCTGCACCACACAGACACTTCAAACCTAATCTGAGGACAAAAAACACATACATACATACATACACACAGACACAGACACACACACACACAGACACAAACATCTTACCATTTAAAAAAATAGGGTTCCTTTACAATGTCAGAAGGAGGAAGGCACTAAGGCACCGCCTTCCGCCCCTCGACGCCCTCGCGGTGCCCCCTCCTTCTGACAGGAACTTCCTACAGACCAGGTATGAAGGATGCCTGAGTGGACATACAAAACTCACAAGTTCCTGGCTCTCACGGCTCCTATGCAGAGGGTTAGTCGAAGACGGAGGGGCATCGCGAGGGGCGTCGGGGGACGGGGGACTGTGCCTCACTGCCCTCCCCTTCTCCAAGAAACCCGTCTTCAACAGAGTCGAGAGAGCCGGGAACTTGTGAGGTGTGCATGTCCTGGTGAGCCTCCACCTTTTATAGGTGGGTGCAGCCTCGACTGTACAGAGACAGACCAGACCAGCTGCACCACACAGACACTTCAAACCTAATCTGAGTACAAAACACACACACACACACACACACACAGAGACACACACACACACACAGACACAAACATACATCTCACCATTAAAAAAAAATATGGTTCCTTTACAATGTCAGAAGGAGGAAGGCACTAAGGCACCGCCTTCCGCCCCTCGACGCCCTCGCGGTGCCCCCTCCTTCTGACAGGAACTTCCTACAGACCAGGTATGAAGGATGCCTGAGTGGACATACAAAACTCACAAGTTCCTGGCTCTCACGGCTCCTATGCAGAGGGTTAGTCGAAGACGGAGGAGCATCGCGAGGGGCGTCGGGGGACGGGGGACTGTGCCTCACTGCCCTCCCCTTCTCCAAGAAACCCGTCTTCAACAGAGTCAAGAGAGCCGGGAACTTGTGAGGTGTGCATGTCCTGGTGAGCCTCCACCTTTTATAGGTGGGTGCAGCCTCGACTGTACAGAGACAGACCAGACCAGCTGCACCACACAGACACTTCAAACCTAATCTGAGTACAAAACACACATACATACATACACACAGACACAGACACACACACACACAGACACAAACATCTTACCATTTAAAAAAAATAGGGTTCCTTTACAATGTCAGAAGGAGGAAGGCACTAAGGCACCGCCTTCCGCCCCTCGACGCCCTCGCGGTGCCCCCTCCTTCTGACAGGAACTTCCTACAGACCAGGTATGAAGGATGCCTGAGTGGACATACAAAACTCACAGGTTCCTGGCTCTCACGGCTCCTATGCAGAGGGTTAGTCGAAGACGGAGGAGCATCGCGAGGGGCGTCGGGGGACGGGGGACTGTGCCTCACTGCCCTCCCCTTCTCCAAGAAACCCGTCTTCAACAGAGTCGAGAGAGCCGGGAACTTGTGAGGTGTGCATGTCCTGGTGAGCCTCCACCTTTTATAGGTGGGTGCAGCCTCGACTGTACAGAGACAGACCAGACCAGCTGCACCACACAGACACTTCAAACCTAATCTGAGGACAAAAAACACATACATACATACACACAGACACAGACACACACACACACACACACAAACATCTTACCATTAAAAAAATAGGGTTCCTTTACAATGTCAGAAGGAGGAAGGCACTAAGGCACCGCCTTCCGCCCCTCGACGCCCTCGCGGTGCCCCCTCCTTCTGACAGGAACTTCCTACAGACCAGGTATGAAGGATGCCTGAGTGGACATACAAAACTCACAAGTTCCTGGCTCTCACGGCTCCTATGCAGAGGGTTAGTCGAAGACGGAGGGGCATCGCGAGGGGCGTCGGGGGACGGGGGACTGTGCCTCACTGCCCTCCCCTTCTCCAAGAAACCCGTCTTCAACAGAGTCGAGAGAGCCGGGAACTTGTGAGGTGTGCATGTCCTGGTGAGCCTCCACCTTTTATAGGTGGGTGCAGCCTCGACTGTACAGAGACAGACCAGAACAGCTGCACCACACAGACACTTCAAACCTAATCTGAGTACAAAAAACACTTACATACATACATATACACAGACACAGACACACACACAGACACAAACATACATCTCACCATTAAAAAAAAATATGGTTCCTTTACAATGTCAGAAGGAGGAAGGCACTAAGGCACCGCCTTCCGCCCCTCGACGCCCTCGCGGTGCCCCCTCCTTCTGACAGGAACTTCCTACAGACCAGGTATGAAGGATGCCTGAGTGGACATACAAAACTCACAAGTTCCTGGCTCTCACGGCTCCTATGCAGAGGGTTAGTCGAAGACGGAGGGGCATCGCGAGGGGCGTCGGGGGACGGGGGACTGTGCCTCACTGCCCTCCCCTTCTCCAAGAAACCCGTCTTCAACAGAGTCGAGAGAGCCGGGAACTTGTGAGGTGTGCATGTCCTGGTGAGCCTCCACCTTTTATAGGTGGGTGCAGCCTCGACTGTACAGAGACAGACCAGACCAGCTGCACCACACAGACACTTCAAACCTAATCTGAGTACAAAACACACACACACACACACACACACACAGAGACACACACACACACACAGACACAAACATACATCTCACCATTAAAAAAAAATATGGTTCCTTTACAATGTCAGAAGGAGGAAGGCACTAAGGCACCGCCTTCCGCCCCTCGACGCCCTCGCGGTGCCCCCTCCTTCTGACAGGAACTTCCTACAGACCAGGTATGAAGGATGCCTGAGTGGACATACAAAACTCACAAGTTCCTGGCTCTCACGGCTCCTATGCAGAGGGTTAGTCGAAGACGGAGGAGCATCGCGAGGGGCGTCGGGGGACGGGGGACTGTGCCTCACTGCCCTCCCCTTCTCCAAGAAACCCGTCTTCAACAGAGTCAAGAGAGCCGGGAACTTGTGAGGTGTGCATGTCCTGGTGAGCCTCCACCTTTTATAGGTGGGTGCAGCCTCGACTGTACAGAGACAGACCAGACCAGCTGCACCACACAGACACTTCAAACCTAATCTGAGTACAAAACACACATACATACATACACACAGACACAGACACACACACACACAGACACAAACATCTTACCATTTAAAAAAAATAGGGTTCCTTTACAATGTCAGAAGGAGGAAGGCACTAAGGCACCGCCTTCCGCCCCTCGACGCCCTCGCGGTGCCCCCTCCTTCTGACAGGAACTTCCTACAGACCAGGTATGAAGGATGCCTGAGTGGACATACAAAACTCACAGGTTCCTGGCTCTCACGGCTCCTATGCAGAGGGTTAGTCGAAGACGGAGGAGCATCGCGAGGGGCGTCGGGGGACGGGGGACTGTGCCTCACTGCCCTCCCCTTCTCCAAGAAACCCGTCTTCAACAGAGTCGAGAGAGCCGGGAACTTGTGAGGTGTGCATGTCCTGGTGAGCCTCCACCTTTTATAGGTGGGTGCAGCCTCGACTGTACAGAGACAGACCAGACCAGCTGCACCACACAGACACTTCAAACCTAATCTGAGGACAAAAAACACATACATACATACACACAGACACAGACACACACACACACACACACAAACATCTTACCATTAAAAAAATAGGGTTCCTTTACAATGTCAGAAGGAGGAAGGCACTAAGGCACCGCCTTCCGCCCCTCGACGCCCTCGCGGTGCCCCCTCCTTCTGACAGGAACTTCCTACAGACCAGGTATGAAGGATGCCTGAGTGGACATACAAAACTCACAGGTTCCTGGCTCTCACGGCTCCTATGCAGAGGGTTAGTCGAAGACGGAGGGGCATCGCGAGGGGCGTCGGGGGACGGGGGACTGTGCCTCACTGCCCTCCCCTTCTCCAAGAAACCCGTCTTCAACAGAGTCGAGAGAGCCGGGAACTTGTGAGGTGTGCATGTCCTGGTGAGCCTCCACCTTTTATAGGTGGGTGCAGCCTCGACTGTACAGAGACAGACCAGACCAGCTGCACCACACAGACACTTCAAACCTAATCTGAGTACAAAAAACACATACATACATACATATACACAGACACACACACACACACACACAGACACAGACACAAACATACATCTCACCATTAAAAAAAAAATATGGTTCCTTTACAATGTCAGAAGGAGGAAGGCACTAAGGCACCGCCTTCCGCCCCTCGACGCCCTCGCGGTGCCCCCTCCTTCTGACAGGAACTTCCTACAGACCAGGTATGAAGGATGCCTGAGTGGACATACAAAACTCACAAGTTCCTGGCTCTCACGGCTCCTATGCAGAGGGTTAGTCGAAGACGGAGGGGCATCGCGAGGGGCGTCGGGGGACGGGGGACTGTGCCTCACTGCCCTCCCCTTCTCCAAGAAACCCGTCTTCAACAGAGTCGAGAGAGCCGGGAACTTGTGAGGTGTGCATGTCCTGGTGAGCCTCCACCTTTTATAGGTGGGTGCAGCCTCGACTGTACAGAGACAGACCAGACCAGCTGCACCACACAGACACTTCAAACCTAATCTGAGTACAAAACACACACACACACACACACACACAGAGACACACACACACACACAGACACAAACATACATCTCACCATTAAAAAAAAATATGGTTCCTTTACAATGTCAGAAGGAGGAAGGCACTAAGGCACCGCCTTCCGCCCCTCGACGCCCTCGCGGTGCCCCCTCCTTCTGACAGGAACTTCCTACAGACCAGGTATGAAGGATGCCTGAGTGGACATACAAAACTCACAAGTTCCTGGCTCTCACGGCTCCTATGCAGAGGGTTAGTCGAAGACGGAGGAGCATCGCGAGGGGCGTCGGGGGACGGGGGACTGTGCCTCACTGCCCTCCCCTTCTCCAAGAAACCCGTCTTCAACAGAGTCGAGAGAGCCGGGAACTTGTGAGGTGTGCATGTCCTGGTGAGCCTCCACCTTTTATAGGTGGGTGCAGCCTCGACTGTACAGAGACAGACCAGACCAGCTGCACCACACAGACACTTCAAACCTAATCTGAGTACAAAACACACATACATACATACACACAGACACAGACACACACACACACAGACACAAACATCTTACCATTTAAAAAAAATAGGGTTCCTTTACAATGTCAGAAGGAGGAAGGCACTAAGGCACCGCCTTCCGCCCCTCGACGCCCTCGCGGTGCCCCCTCCTTCTGACAGGAACTTCCTACAGACCAGGTATGAAGGATGCCTGAGTGGACATACAAAACTCACAGGTTCCTGGCTCTCACGGCTCCTATGCAGAGGGTTAGTCGAAGACGGAGGAGCATCGCGAGGGGCGTCGGGGGACGGGGGACTGTGCCTCACTGCCCTCCCCTTCTCCAAGAAACCCGTCTTCAACAGAGTCGAGAGAGCCGGGAACTTGTGAGGTGTGCATGTCCTGGTGAGCCTCCACCTTTTATAGGTGGGTGCAGCCTCGACTGTACAGAGACAGACCAGACCAGCTGCACCACACAGACACTTCAAACCTAATCTGAGGACAAAAAACACATACATACATACACACAGACACAGACACACACACACACACACACAAACATCTTACCATTAAAAAAATAGGGTTCCTTTACAATGTCAGAAGGAGGAAGGCACTAAGGCACCGCCTTCCGCCCCTCGACGCCCTCGCGGTGCCCCCTCCTTCTGACAGGAACTTCCTACAGACCAGGTATGAAGGATGCCTGAGTGGACATACAAAACTCACAAGTTCCTGGCTCTCACGGCTCCTATGCAGAGGGTTAGTCGAAGACGGAGGGGCATCGCGAGGGGCGTCGGGGGACGGGGGACTGTGCCTCACTGCCCTCCCCTTCTCCAAGAAACCCGTCTTCAACAGAGTCGAGAGAGCCGGGAACTTGTGAGGTGTGCATGTCCTGGTGAGCCTCCACCTTTTATAGGTGGGTGCAGCCTCGACTGTACAGAGACAGACCAGAACAGCTGCACCACACAGACACTTCAAACCTAATCTGAGTACAAAAAACACTTACATACATACATATACACAGACACAGACACACACACAGACACAAACATACATCTCACCATTAAAAAAAAATATGGTTCCTTTACAATGTCAGAAGGAGGAAGGCACTAAGGCACCGCCTTCCGCCCCTCGACGCCCTCGCGGTGCCCCCTCCTTCTGACAGGAACTTCCTACAGACCAGGTATGAAGGATGCCTGAGTGGACATACAAAACTCACAAGTTCCTGGCTCTCACGGCTCCTATGCAGAGGGTTAGTCGAAGACGGAGGAGCATCGCGAGGGGCGTCGGGGGACGGGGGACTGTGCCTCACTGCCCTCCCCTTCTCCAAGAAACCCGTCTTCAACAGAGTCAAGAGAGCCGGGAACTTGTGAGGTGTGCATGTCCTGGTGAGCCTCCACCTTTTATAGGTGGGTGCAGCCTCGACTGTACAGAGACAGACCAGACCAGCTGCACCACACAGACACTTCAAACCTAATCTGAGTACAAAACACACATACATACATACACACAGACACAGACACACACACACACAGACACAAACATCTTACCATTTAAAAAAAATAGGGTTCCTTTACAATGTCAGAAGGAGGAAGGCACTAAGGCACCGCCTTCCGCCCCTCGACGCCCTCGCGGTGCCCCCTCCTTCTGACAGGAACTTCCTACAGACCAGGTATGAAGGATGCCTGAGTGGACATACAAAACTCACAGGTTCCTGGCTCTCACGGCTCCTATGCAGAGGGTTAGTCGAAGACGGAGGAGCATCGCGAGGGGCGTCGGGGGACGGGGGACTGTGCCTCACTGCCCTCCCCTTCTCCAAGAAACCCGTCTTCAACAGAGTCGAGAGAGCCGGGAACTTGTGAGGTGTGCATGTCCTGGTGAGCCTCCACCTTTTATAGGTGGGTGCAGCCTCGACTGTACAGAGACAGACCAGACCAGCTGCACCACACAGACACTTCAAACCTAATCTGAGGACAAAAAACACATACATACATACACACAGACACAGACACACACACACACACACACAAACATCTTACCATTAAAAAAATAGGGTTCCTTTACAATGTCAGAAGGAGGAAGGCACTAAGGCACCGCCTTCCGCCCCTCGACGCCCTCGCGGTGCCCCCTCCTTCTGACAGGAACTTCCTACAGACCAGGTATGAAGGATGCCTGAGTGGACATACAAAACTCACAGGTTCCTGGCTCTCACGGCTCCTATGCAGAGGGTTAGTCGAAGACGGAGGGGCATCGCGAGGGGCGTCGGGGGACGGGGGACTGTGCCTCACTGCCCTCCCCTTCTCCAAGAAACCCGTCTTCAACAGAGTCGAGAGAGCCGGGAACTTGTGAGGTGTGCATGTCCTGGTGAGCCTCCACCTTTTATAGGTGGGTGCAGCCTCGACTGTACAGAGACAGACCAGACCAGCTGCACCACACAGACACTTCAAACCTAATCTGAGTACAAAAAACACATACATACATACATATACACAGACACACACACACACACACAGACACAGACACAAACATACATCTCACCATTAAAAAAAAAATATGGTTCCTTTACAATGTCAGAAGGAGGAAGGCACTAAGGCACCGCCTTCCGCCCCTCGACGCCCTCGCGGTGCCCCCTCCTTCTGACAGGAACTTCCTACAGACCAGGTATGAAGGATGCCTGAGTGGACATACAAAACTCACAAGTTCCTGGCTCTCACGGCTCCTATGCAGAGGGTTAGTCAAAGACGGAGGAGCATCGCGAGGGGCGTCGGGGGACGGGGGACTGTGCCTCACTGCCCTCCCCTTCTCCAAGAAACCCGTCTTCAACAGAGTCGAGAGAGCCGGGAACTTGTGAGGTGTGCATGTCCTGGTGAGCCTCCACCTTTTATAGGTGGGTGCAGCCTCGACTGTACAGAGACAGACCAGACCAGCTGCACCACACAGACACTTCAAACCTAATCTGAGTACAAAACACACACACACACACACACACACACAGAGACACACACACACACACAGACACAAACATACATCTCACCATTAAAAAAAAATATGGTTCCTTTACAATGTCAGAAGGAGGAAGGCACTAAGGCACCGCCTTCCGCCCCTCGACGCCCTCGCGGTGCCCCCTCCTTCTGACAGGAACTTCCTACAGACCAGGTATGAAGGATGCCTGAGTGGACATACAAAACTCACAAGTTCCTGGCTCTCACGGCTCCTATGCAGAGGGTTAGTCGAAGACGGAGGAGCATCGCGAGGGGCGTCGGGGGACGGGGGACTGTGCCTCACTGCCCTCCCCTTCTCCAAGAAACCCGTCTTCAACAGAGTCAAGAGAGCCGGGAACTTGTGAGGTGTGCATGTCCTGGTGAGCCTCCACCTTTTATAGGTGGGTGCAGCCTCGACTGTACAGAGACAGACCAGACCAGCTGCACCACACAGACACTTCAAACCTAATCTGAGTACAAAACACACATACATACATACACACAGACACAGACACACACACACACAGACACAAACATCTTACCATTTAAAAAAAATAGGGTTCCTTTACAATGTCAGAAGGAGGAAGGCACTAAGGCACCGCCTTCCGCCCCTCGACGCCCTCGCGGTGCCCCCTCCTTCTGACAGGAACTTCCTACAGACCAGGTATGAAGGATGCCTGAGTGGACATACAAAACTCACAGGTTCCTGGCTCTCACGGCTCCTATGCAGAGGGTTAGTCGAAGACGGAGGAGCATCGCGAGGGGCGTCGGGGGACGGGGGACTGTGCCTCACTGCCCTCCCCTTCTCCAAGAAACCCGTCTTCAACAGAGTCGAGAGAGCCGGGAACTTGTGAGGTGTGCATGTCCTGGTGAGCCTCCACCTTTTATAGGTGGGTGCAGCCTCGACTGTACAGAGACAGACCAGACCAGCTGCACCACACAGACACTTCAAACCTAATCTGAGGACAAAAAACACATACATACATACACACAGACACAGACACACACACACACACACACAAACATCTTACCATTAAAAAAATAGGGTTCCTTTACAATGTCAGAAGGAGGAAGGCACTAAGGCACCGCCTTCCGCCCCTCGACGCCCTCGCGGTGCCCCCTCCTTCTGACAGGAACTTCCTACAGACCAGGTATGAAGGATGCCTGAGTGGACATACAAAACTCACAGGTTCCTGGCTCTCACGGCTCCTATGCAGAGGGTTAGTCGAAGACGGAGGGGCATCGCGAGGGGCGTCGGGGGACGGGGGACTGTGCCTCACTGCCCTCCCCTTCTCCAAGAAACCCGTCTTCAACAGAGTCGAGAGAGCCGGGAACTTGTGAGGTGTGCATGTCCTGGTGAGCCTCCACCTTTTATAGGTGGGTGCAGCCTCGACTGTACAGAGACAGACCAGACCAGCTGCACCACACAGACACTTCAAACCTAATCTGAGTACAAAAAACACATACATACATACATATACACAGACACACACACACACACACACAGACACAGACACAAACATACATCTCACCATTAAAAAAAAAATATGGTTCCTTTACAATGTCAGAAGGAGGAAGGCACTAAGGCACCGCCTTCCGCCCCTCGACGCCCTCGCGGTGCCCCCTCCTTCTGACAGGAACTTCCTACAGACCAGGTATGAAGGATGCCTGAGTGGACATACAAAACTCACAAGTTCCTGGCTCTCACGGCTCCTATGCAGAGGGTTAGTCGAAGACGGAGGGGCATCGCGAGGGGCGTCGGGGGACGGGGGACTGTGCCTCACTGCCCTCCCCTTCTCCAAGAAACCCGTCTTCAACAGAGTCGAGAGAGCCGGGAACTTGTGAGGTGTGCATGTCCTGGTGAGCCTCCACCTTTTATAGGTGGGTGCAGCCTCGACTGTACAGAGACAGACCAGACCAGCTGCACCACACAGACACTTCAAACCTAATCTGAGTACAAAACACACACACACACACACACACACAGAGACACACACACACACACAGACACAAACATACATCTCACCATTAAAAAAAAATATGGTTCCTTTACAATGTCAGAAGGAGGAAGGCACTAAGGCACCGCCTTCCGCCCCTCGACGCCCTCGCGGTGCCCCCTCCTTCTGACAGGAACTTCCTACAGACCAGGTATGAAGGATGCCTGAGTGGACATACAAAACTCACAAGTTCCTGGCTCTCACGGCTCCTATGCAGAGGGTTAGTCGAAGACGGAGGAGCATCGCGAGGGGCGTCGGGGGACGGGGGACTGTGCCTCACTGCCCTCCCCTTCTCCAAGAAACCCGTCTTCAACAGAGTCGAGAGAGCCGGGAACTTGTGAGGTGTGCATGTCCTGGTGAGCCTCCACCTTTTATAGGTGGGTGCAGCCTCGACTGTACAGAGACAGACCAGACCAGCTGCACCACACAGACACTTCAAACCTAATCTGAGTACAAAACACACATACATACATACACACAGACACAGACACACACACACACAGACACAAACATCTTACCATTTAAAAAAAATAGGGTTCCTTTACAATGTCAGAAGGAGGAAGGCACTAAGGCACCGCCTTCCGCCCCTCGACGCCCTCGCGGTGCCCCCTCCTTCTGACAGGAACTTCCTACAGACCAGGTATGAAGGATGCCTGAGTGGACATACAAAACTCACAGGTTCCTGGCTCTCACGGCTCCTATGCAGAGGGTTAGTCGAAGACGGAGGAGCATCGCGAGGGGCGTCGGGGGACGGGGGACTGTGCCTCACTGCCCTCCCCTTCTCCAAGAAACCCGTCTTCAACAGAGTCGAGAGAGCCGGGAACTTGTGAGGTGTGCATGTCCTGGTGAGCCTCCACCTTTTATAGGTGGGTGCAGCCTCGACTGTACAGAGACAGACCAGACCAGCTGCACCACACAGACACTTCAAACCTAATCTGAGGACAAAAAACACATACATACATACACACAGACACAGACACACACACACACACACACAAACATCTTACCATTAAAAAAATAGGGTTCCTTTACAATGTCAGAAGGAGGAAGGCACTAAGGCACCGCCTTCCGCCCCTCGACGCCCTCGCGGTGCCCCCTCCTTCTGACAGGAACTTCCTACAGACCAGGTATGAAGGATGCCTGAGTGGACATACAAAACTCACAAGTTCCTGGCTCTCACGGCTCCTATGCAGAGGGTTAGTCGAAGACGGAGGGGCATCGCGAGGGGCGTCGGGGGACGGGGGACTGTGCCTCACTGCCCTCCCCTTCTCCAAGAAACCCGTCTTCAACAGAGTCGAGAGAGCCGGGAACTTGTGAGGTGTGCATGTCCTGGTGAGCCTCCACCTTTTATAGGTGGGTGCAGCCTCGACTGTACAGAGACAGACCAGAACAGCTGCACCACACAGACACTTCAAACCTAATCTGAGTACAAAAAACACTTACATACATACATATACACAGACACAGACACACACACAGACACAAACATACATCTCACCATTAAAAAAAAATATGGTTCCTTTACAATGTCAGAAGGAGGAAGGCACTAAGGCACCGCCTTCCGCCCCTCGACGCCCTCGCGGTGCCCCCTCCTTCTGACAGGAACTTCCTACAGACCAGGTATGAAGGATGCCTGAGTGGACATACAAAACTCACAAGTTCCTGGCTCTCACGGCTCCTATGCAGAGGGTTAGTCGAAGACGGAGGAGCATCGCGAGGGGCGTCGGGGGACGGGGGACTGTGCCTCACTGCCCTCCCCTTCTCCAAGAAACCCGTCTTCAACAGAGTCAAGAGAGCCGGGAACTTGTGAGGTGTGCATGTCCTGGTGAGCCTCCACCTTTTATAGGTGGGTGCAGCCTCGACTGTACAGAGACAGACCAGACCAGCTGCACCACACAGACACTTCAAACCTAATCTGAGTACAAAACACACATACATACATACACACAGACACAGACACACACACACACAGACACAAACATCTTACCATTTAAAAAAAATAGGGTTCCTTTACAATGTCAGAAGGAGGAAGGCACTAAGGCACCGCCTTCCGCCCCTCGACGCCCTCGCGGTGCCCCCTCCTTCTGACAGGAACTTCCTACAGACCAGGTATGAAGGATGCCTGAGTGGACATACAAAACTCACAGGTTCCTGGCTCTCACGGCTCCTATGCAGAGGGTTAGTCGAAGACGGAGGAGCATCGCGAGGGGCGTCGGGGGACGGGGGACTGTGCCTCACTGCCCTCCCCTTCTCCAAGAAACCCGTCTTCAACAGAGTCGAGAGAGCCGGGAACTTGTGAGGTGTGCATGTCCTGGTGAGCCTCCACCTTTTATAGGTGGGTGCAGCCTCGACTGTACAGAGACAGACCAGACCAGCTGCACCACACAGACACTTCAAACCTAATCTGAGGACAAAAAACACATACATACATACACACAGACACAGACACACACACACACACACACAAACATCTTACCATTAAAAAAATAGGGTTCCTTTACAATGTCAGAAGGAGGAAGGCACTAAGGCACCGCCTTCCGCCCCTCGACGCCCTCGCGGTGCCCCCTCCTTCTGACAGGAACTTCCTACAGACCAGGTATGAAGGATGCCTGAGTGGACATACAAAACTCACAGGTTCCTGGCTCTCACGGCTCCTATGCAGAGGGTTAGTCGAAGACGGAGGGGCATCGCGAGGGGCGTCGGGGGACGGGGGACTGTGCCTCACTGCCCTCCCCTTCTCCAAGAAACCCGTCTTCAACAGAGTCGAGAGAGCCGGGAACTTGTGAGGTGTGCATGTCCTGGTGAGCCTCCACCTTTTATAGGTGGGTGCAGCCTCGACTGTACAGAGACAGACCAGACCAGCTGCACCACACAGACACTTCAAACCTAATCTGAGTACAAAAAACACATACATACATACATATACACAGACACACACACACACACACAGACACAGACACAAACATACATCTCACCATTAAAAAAAAAATATGGTTCCTTTACAATGTCAGAAGGAGGAAGGCACTAAGGCACCGCCTTCCGCCCCTCGACGCCCTCGCGGTGCCCCCTCCTTCTGACAGGAACTTCCTACAGACCAGGTATGAAGGATGCCTGAGTGGACATACAAAACTCACAAGTTCCTGGCTCTCACGGCTCCTATGCAGAGGGTTAGTCAAAGACGGAGGAGCATCGCGAGGGGCGTCGGGGGACGGGGGACTGTGCCTCACTGCCCTCCCCTTCTCCAAGAAACCCGTCTTCAACAGAGTCGAGAGAGCCGGGAACTTGTGAGGTGTGCATGTCCTGGTGAGCCTCCACCTTTTATAGGTGGGTGCAGCCTCGACTGTACAGAGACAGACCAGACCAGCTGCACCACACAGACACTTCAAACCTAATCTGAGGACAAAAAACACATACATACATACACACAGACACAGACACACACACACACACACACACACACACACACACACATCTTACCATTTAAAAAAATAGGGTTCCTTTACAATGTCAGAAGGAGGAAGGCACTAAGGCACCGCCTTCCGCCCCTCGACGCCCTCGCAGTGCCCCCTCCTTCTGACAGGAACTTCCTACAGACCAGGTATGAAGGATGCCTGAGTGGACATACAAAACTCACAAGTTCCTGGCTCTCACGGCACCTATGCAGAGGGTTAGTCGAAGACGGAGGGGCATCACGAGGGGCGTCGGGGGACGGGGGACTGTACCTCACTGCCCTCCCCTTCTCCAAGAAACCCGTCTTCAACAGAGTCGAGAGAGCCGGGAACTTGTGAGGTGTGCATGTCCTGGTGAGCCTCCACCTTTTATAGGTGGGTGCAGCCTCGACTGTACAGAGACAGACCAGACCAGCTGCACCACACAGACACTTCAAACCTAATCTGAGTACAAAAAACACATACATACATACATATACACACACACACACACAGACACAAACATACATCTCACCATTAAAAAAAAAATATGGTTCCTTTACAATGTCAGAAGGAGGAAGGCACTAAGGCACCGCCTTCCGCCCCTCGACGCCCTCGCGGTGCCCCCTCCTTCTGACAGGAACTTCCTACAGACCAGGTATGAAGGATGCCTGAGTGGACATACAAAACTCACAAGTTCCTGGCTCTCACGGCTCCTATGCAGAGGGTTAGTCGAAGACGGAGGGGCATCACGAGGGGCGTCGGGGGACGGGGGACTGTGCCTCACTGCCCTCCCCTTCTCCAAGAAACCCGTCTTCAACAGAGTCGAGAGAGCCGGGAACTTGTGAGGTGTGCATGTCCTGGTGAGCCTCCACCTTTTATAGGTGGGTGCAGCCTCGACTGTACAGAGACAGACCAGACCAGCTGCACCACACAGACACTTCAAACCTAATCTGAGTACAAAACACACATACATACATACACACAGACACAGACACACACACACACAGACACAAACATCTTACCATTTAAAAAAATAGGGTTCCTTTACAATGTCAGAAGGAGGAAGGCACTAAGGCACCGCCTTCCGCCCCTCGACGCCCTCGCGGTGCCCCCTCCTTCTGACAGGAACTTCCTACAGACCAGGTATGAAGGATGCCTGAGTGGACATACAAAACTCACAAGTTCCTGGCTCTCACGGCTCCTATGCAGAGGGTTAGTCGAAGACGGAGGGGCATCGCGAGGGGCGTCGGGGGACGGGGGACTGTGCCTCACTGCCCTCCCCTTCTCCAAGAAACCCGTCTTCAACAGAGTCGAGAGAGCCGGGAACTTGTGAGGTGTGCATGTCCTGGTGAGCCTCCACCTTTTATAGGTGGGTGCAGCCTCGACTGTACAGAGACAGACCAGACCAGCTGCACCACACAGACACTTCAAACCTAATCTGAGTACAAAACACACACACACACACACACACACACAGAGACACACACACACACACACAGACACAGACACAAACATACATCTCACCATTAAAAAAAAAATATGGTTCCTTTACAATGTCAGAAGGAGGAAGGCACTAAGGCACCGCCTTCCGCCCCTCGACGCCCTCGCGGTGCCCCCTCCTTCTGACAGGAACTTCCTACAGACCAGGTATGAAGGATGCCTGAGTGGACATACAAAACTCACAAGTTCCTGGCTCTCACGGCTCCTATGCAGAGGGTTAGTCAAAGACGGAGGAGCATCGCGAGGGGCGTCGGGGGACGGGGGACTGTGCCTCACTGCCCTCCCCTTCTCCAAGAAACCCGTCTTCAACAGAGTCGAGAGAGCCGGGAACTTGTGAGGTGTGCATGTCCTGGTGAGCCTCCACCTTTTATAGGTGGGTGCAGCCTCGACTGTACAGAGACAGACCAGACCAGCTGCACCACACAGACACTTCAAACCTAATCTGAGGACAAAAAACACATACATACATACACACAGACACAGACACACACACACACACACACACACACACACACACATCTTACCATTTAAAAAAATAGGGTTCCTTTACAATGTCAGAAGGAGGAAGGCACTAAGGCACCGCCTTCCGCCCCTCGACGCCCTCGCAGTGCCCCCTCCTTCTGACAGGAACTTCCTACAGACCAGGTATGAAGGATGCCTGAGTGGACATACAAAACTCACAAGTTCCTGGCTCTCACGGCTCCTATGCAGAGGGTTAGTCGAAGACGGAGGGGCATCACGAGGGGCGTCGGGGGACGGGGGACTGTACCTCACTGCCCTCCCCTTCTCCAAGAAACCCGTCTTCAACAGAGTCGAGAGAGCCGGGAACTTGTGAGGTGTGCATGTCCTGGTGAGCCTCCACCTTTTATAGGTGGGTGCAGCCTCGACTGTACAGAGACAGACCAGACCAGCTGCACCACACAGACACTTCAAACCTAATCTGAGTACAAAAAACACATACATACATACATATACACACACACACACACACACAGACACAAACATACATCTCACCATTAAAAAAAACAATATGGTTCCTTTACAATGTCAGAAGGAGGAAGGCACTAAGGCACCGCCTTCCGCCCCTCGACGCCCTCGCGGTGCCCCCTCCTTCTGACAGGAACTTCCTACAGACCAGGTATGAAGGATGCCTGAGTGGACATACAAAACTCACAAGTTCCTGGCTCTCACGGCTCCTATGCAGAGGGTTAGTCGAAGACGGAGGGGCATCGCGAGGGGCGTCGGGGGACGGGGGACTGTGCCTCACTGCCCTCCCCTTCTCCAAGAAACCCGTCTTCAACAGAGTCGAGAGAGCCGGGAACTTGTGAGGTGTGCATGTCCTGGTGAGCCTCCACCTTTTATAGGTGGGTGCAGCCTCGACTGTACAGAGACAGACCAGACCAGCTGCACCACACAGACACTTCAAACCTAATCTGAGGACAAAAAACACATACATACATACACACAGACACAGACACACACACACACAGACACAAACATCTTACCATTTAAAAAAATAGGGTTCCTTTACAATGTCAGAAGGAGGAAGGCACTAAGGCACCGCCTTCCGCCCCTCGACGCCCTCGCGGTGCCCCCTCCTTCTGACAGGAACTTCCTACAGACCAGGTATGAAGGATGCCTGAGTGGACATACAAAACTCACAAGTTCCTGGCTCTCACGGCTCCTATGCAGAGGGTTAGTCGAAGACGGAGGGGCATCACGAGGGGCGTCGGGGGACGGGGGACTGTGCCTCACTGCCCTCCCCTTCTCCAAGAAACCCGTCTTCAACAGAGTCGAGAGAGCCGGGAACTTGTGAGGTGTGCATGTCCTGGTGAGCCTCCACCTTTTATAGGTGGGTGCAGCCTCGACTGTACAGAGACAGACCAGACCAGCTGCACCACACAGACACTTCAAACCTAATCTGAGTACAAAAAACACATACATACATACATATACACAGACACAGACACACACACACACACACACACAGACACAAACATACATCTCACCATTAAAAAAAAATATGGTTCCTTTACAATGTCAGAAGGAGGAAGGCACTAAGGCACCGCCTTCCGCCCCTCGACGCCCTCGCGGTGCCCCCTCCTTCTGACAGGAACTTCCTACAGACCAGGTATGAAGGATGCCTGAGTGGACATACAAAACTCACAAGTTCCTGGCTCTCACGGCTCCTATGCAGAGGGTTAGTCGAAGACGGAGGGGCATCGCGAGGGGCGTCGGGGGACGGGGGACTGTGCCTCACTGCCCTCCCCTTCTCCAAGAAACCCGTCTTCAACAGAGTCGAGAGAGCCGGGAACTTGTGAGGTGTGCATGTCCTGGTGAGCCTCCACCTTTTATAGGTGGGTGCAGCCTCGACTGTACAGAGACAGACCAGAACAGCTGCACCACACAGACACTTCAAACCTAATCTGAGTACAAAAAACACTTACATACATACATATACACAGACACAGACACACACACAGACACAAACATACATCTCACCATTAAAAAAAAATATGGTTCCTTTACAATGTCAGAAGGAGGAAGGCACTAAGGCACCGCCTTCCGCCCCTCGACGCCCTCGCGGTGCCCCCTCCTTCTGACAGGAACTTCCTACAGACCAGGTATGAAGGATGCCTGAGTGGACATACAAAACTCACAAGTTCCTGGCTCTCACGGCTCCTATGCAGAGGGTTAGTCGAAGACGGAGGGGCATCGCGAGGGGCGTCGGGGGACGGGGGACTGTGCCTCACTGCCCTCCCCTTCTCCAAGAAACCCGTCTTCAACAGAGTCGAGAGAGCCGGGAACTTGTGAGGTGTGCATGTCCTGGTGAGCCTCCACCTTTTATAGGTGGGTGCAGCCTCGACTGTACAGAGACAGACCAGACCAGCTGCACCACACAGACACTTCAAACCTAATCTGAGGACAAAAAACACATACATACATACACACAGACACAGACACACACACACACAGACACAAACATCTTACCATTTAAAAAAATAGGGTTCCTTTACAATGTCAGAAGGAGGAAGGCACTAAGGCACCGCCTTCCGCCCCTCGACGCCCTCGCGGTGCCCCCTCCTTCTGACAGGAACTTCCTACAGACCAGGTATGAAGGATGCCTGAGTGGACATACAAAACTCACAAGTTCCTGGCTCTCACGGCTCCTATGCAGAGGGTTAGTCGAAGACGGAGGGGCATCGCGAGGGGCGTCGGGGGACGGGGGACTGTGCCTCACTGCCCTCCCCTTCTCCAAGAAACCCGTCTTCAACAGAGTCGAGAGAGCCGGGAACTTGTGAGGTGTGCATGTCCTGGTGAGCCTCCACCTTTTATAGGTGGGTGCAGCCTCGACTGTACAGAGACAGACCAGACCAGCTGCACCACACAGACACTTCAAACCTAATCTGAGTACAAAACACACATACATACATACACACAGACACAGACATACACACACACAGACACAAACATCTTACCATTTAAAAAAATAGGGTTCCTTTACAATGTCAGAAGGAGGAAGGCACTAAGGCACCGCCTTCCGCCCCTCGACGCCCTCGCGGTGCCCCCTCCTTCTGACAGGAACTTCCTACAGACCAGGTATGAAGGATGCCTGAGTGGACATACAAAACTCACAAGTTCCTGGCTCTCACGGCTCCTATGCAGAGGGTTAGTCGAAGACGGAGGGGCATCGCGAGGGGCGTCGGGGGACGGGGGACTGTGCCTCACTGCCCTCCCCTTCTCCAAGAAACCCGTCTTCAACAGAGTCGAGAGAGCCGGGAACTTGTGAGGTGTGCATGTCCTGGTGAGCCTCCACCTTTTATAGGTGGGTGCAGCCTCGACTGTACAGAGACAGACCAGACCAGCTGCACCACACAGACACTTCAAACCTAATCTGAGGACAAAAAACACATACATACATACACACACACACAGACACACACACACACACAGACACAAACATCTTACCATTTAAAAAAATAGGGTTCCTTTACAATGTCAGAAGGAGGAAGGTACTAAGGCACCGCCTTCCGCCCCTCGACGCCCTCGCGGTGCCCCCTCCTTCTGACAGGAACTTCCTACAGACCAGGTATGAAGGATGCCTGAGTGGACATACAAAACTCACAAGTTCCTGGCTCTCACGGCTCCTATGCAGAGGGTTAGTCGAAGACGGAGGGGCATCGCGAGGGGCGTCGGGGGACGGGGGACTGTGCCTCACTGCCCTCCCCTTCTCCAAGAAACCCGTCTTCAACAGAGTCGAGAGAGCCGGGAACTTGTGAGGTGTGCATGTCCTGGTGAGCCTCCACCTTTTATAGGTGGGTGCAGCCTCGACTGTACAGAGACAGACCAGACCAGCTGCACCACACAGACACTTCAAACCTAATCTGAGTACAAAACACACACACACACACACACACACACAGAGACACACACACACACACACACACACACACAGACACAAACATACATCTCACCATTAAAAAAAAAAAATGGTTCCTTTACAATGTCAGAAGGAGGAAGGCACTAAGGCACCGCCTTCCGCCCCTCGACGCCCTCGCGGTGCCCCCTCCTTCTGACAGGAACTTCCTACAGACCAGGTATGAAGGATGCCTGAGTGGACATACAAAACTCACAAGTTCCTGGCTCTCACGGCTCCTATGCAGAGGGTTAGTCGAAGACGGAGGAGCATCGCGAGGGGCGTCGGGGGACGGGGGACTGTGCCTCACTGCCCTCCCCTTCTCCAAGAAACCCGTCTTCAACAGAGTCGAGAGAGCCGGGAACTTGTGAGGTGTGCATGTCCTGGTGAGCCTCCACCTTTTATAGGTGGGTGCAGCCTCGACTGTACAGAGACAGACCAGACCAGCTGCACCACACAGACACTTCAAACCTAATCTGAGGACAAAAAACACATACATACATACATACACACAGACACACAGACACAGACACACACACACACACACACACACACACACACACACACGAAGCGCTGCCTGAGGAAAGCGGGGAGGATCATCGAGGAATCCAGTCACCCCAGCCATAAACTGTTGCGACTACTTCCCACAGGAAGGAGGTTCTGCAGCATCCGGTCCCGTACCAGCAGACTGAGAGACAGATTCTTCCATCAGGCCTTCAGACTGCTGAACACTGTACCTGCACATGTGATGTGACAATAAAAGTGATTTGATTTGATTTGACATGTATATTCAAACCTCAAGGACAAAAACCAGAGGACAAAAACTACAAGAACAATATAAATATGGAGAAAACTAACCTTAGAAACATGCAGGGTGACCGGAGACAGCAGCACTGCAGACATGAGGACAGGCAGACAGTTAAGGCTGTGTGAGAGTCAAGTTCACTCCTATATATGACCTCCTATCGCAGAATGCGTTACTGTGACAACGCAGGCTTTGTGCTTTGAAGTGTGGTGATTGGTGACGTCATTGGAACGGCCTGTGATCTTACGTCACACTAGCCCGGATCAATTTGAAAAAGGCGTTTTTGTCTGAAAATGCTCGTGTCCAAACTACCGTTTTCACAGAGTTGTGTGTCCACATTGAAACGGCCGAAAACGCTTACGTTCCAGTACTGCGCATGCGTGAAACGCAAGGTGACTGGACCTGCCTCATTTCTGTCTGCCGTTTATTTACTTTCCGGCTCTTTGAAACGTGCAGGAAAATGAAAAGGAAAAGCGACGAGTTTTTTAAATGGACTAACAATGAGGTGGAGTTGTTGCTGCAAGTAATACAAAAGTACAAAGTTGCAAAAGCGATTGAGAATTAAAGAATTTGAAGAAAAGCTATCTGCTATCTTTGTGTTTTGCAGCAGAGAAAAAATATAGTTTATGTCAATAAAGCCTTTGATCCGGAGAAGAAAAGGATGTCAGGAGGGGACCTGGATCTTTGTGTTTACGCCTGCGTGTTCTGACGCCATGACATCTTGAAGATGCCGTTACCACAGAAACTGATTTTTGGGCATTTTACAAATTTTAGTCCATTAAGCTATTTTTAACCATTTCATTTTAAAGAAAAGTGTCAAATTTGAAGCCTTCAAATCAAAGTAACACCTTTTTTTCATATTCATACACCAGTCGTTAATAATTTCTACACCTCTCCCGGAAAATTTAAAACATACAAACAATTTACGGGAAACAATCTTGGAATACACATATTTGATCACGTTAGAACTTGATATTCACACTGGAACTTGTTAAATTATTACAGTAATTTACATTTAAAGAAATTTTCAAATGTACCTGCAGCGAAGTCCAGGTGACAGTCGGGGAGTCCGGGTCCACGGCGAGCCATCTTCAAACTTGAAAAACAAAAACAAGTACAAACGATCCACAGATGAAGTACTTGTTGTGCTCTCAAATTAAATCCGCTTTTAGTAAAATGTTTTGCAAAACTTAGCTTTCCACAGGCTGAGGTTGGAGCAGGTCGAAACAAGTCCACGAGCAAGTGTAAACGGACGTTTGGAACCTTGTGCAGCATTTATATACCCTCGGCGACCATGGTTACGGTTGTCAACGTGTACACGTGCACGTGATAGAACTATCCGATTGTTCAGCCGTGTCTGGGTCTAAACTCCGCTGCAGGTCCATATATCAAACGATCACTATGGCATTACTGAGAGTTGAAAAACTGTCTAAAGTCTTTCATCTTTAATAAAATGATCAGCGTTCTGCTCTACCAGGTGTAACAATTGAGTTTAACATCCAGGCATCCATGAAAACGGAATTTATGACATTTAACGGAGTTAGAAGTTAGCAGGGAGTTAGCTCGCTAGCTTCTATCTAAATACAATATAACATGTCCTGACTGCGGGGTTTTGGAAACAAGTTAAAACGTACAGCTCTGCTATCACTTCCAACATAAATGAAGACAGAAAACTAAACAGCAGTGACGTTTGTCGCGCGGGAGCCTGGGATTGTTTAGCTAAACGGCCTAAACCGTTTCCCATTCATTCTCTATGGTAGTGCTAAACCACTACGGATGTAATATATTTTTGGCCACTACGGTCTTCCGGCGCTGTAACGAGTTTGAGATGCGGCGGCACTTTTAAAAAATCTCCTCTTTTACGTTTCGGGAGAGAAAACAAGTAACTCAACGCTCGCAACACATCCCAACGCTCCTCATTCATTGATCAAAGGTAAGAAACGTCGTTTGAAATAACAGTAAACCAAACAGAATACATTTACAGGTGTATATTACAGGTAATAGGCGTGTTGCGATTGCATTTACGAAGCATCCATCGCTCAGTTAAAGACAGTGGGAGTTTATCTGCTGTTGTAAAGTGGCACGGTAAAAAATGAATGAACGTGATCCTTAAACAAAATTGATTCCAAACACAAACAAAGACATTTCAGGTTATAATCTTGCTGCTGGGTTTACACAGCAGGATGCAGGAGAACAATAACGAGACTCAATTTGAAAGAACATTGACAACATTTGGGATAAAAGTGTTTTTTCCTCCAGGTATAACAAACTGTTCTGTCTGTAAATAAAAACCTTTCATGGTTGAATGATTATTGGCATATCTGCAAAATTTGTGGTAACTGCTTAGTAGTCATGGCACATAAGAATTGCTGGTAGATTAACAACATATATGTATTTAAGCTATCGTGTTTATTCATACACGAGTGGGCATTGCTCATGTTAGAGATATCAAAACAGATTTTCGCATTGATAAGGTGACTGACCATTACAACATGAAAGCAATACATTTTCTTTTAAAGCAGGTTCAGTCATTTAGCATGTCATCTCATAACAAGACACTTATTGGTTATTTAATTGTACCACATTATAGTAATGTCAGTGTCACAGCAGTCGGAAACCTACAAAGTTTATTTAATGGCAAAACACGTCAATGAAACACGTAATTTATTTAATATAATTGTTTATTTTTTCACTGCTTGTCAAGATGCAGAAGAAAGTTGCGCCATATCCAGGGAAAATCTCTGTGGTTGTTCCGCAAGGGGCCACTTGGATACCTTCTCCAGGACCCGTCAAAAGAAGCTCGACGGATTAAAAATGACCCCAAACTGCAGGACAAGTCTGCACCTGTGAGGGATGATGTTGTACATCAGAATGCTCTGACTGTCATCTATCAGAGAGGAGGGGATGAGTCTGACATGAAGGAAGTGCAGGGAGAGTACATTCTGCAGTTTGGAAAGTATAAAGGGAAATCTTTCCGGTGGCTTCTGGGGAATGATGTCGGGTACACCATGTACCTGATCAAAGATCTCCAGAAGGAAGAGGCTGCAGGGACCTCTGTGGAAGAAGGGCATGGCAAGGAGAGCTTGCATTCATTTGTACAGTATGCCCTCAGCTTTACAGAGATAAAGACTCTTCTGAACTGCAAGACCAGCAGAGTGAGGGTTGCTGCAGAAGCCTCTGAGGATGATCAGCTGGTTGGCTTTGGCTCATGAGCCAAGAGCACCTGGAAGGAGATTCAGGAGTCTCCTTTCTACGAGGCAGAGAGACAAAGATGGGTGGAAGAAAAGAGGAAATAGGGGAGAAACTGTTGATATTGTACATAAGATAGTTTTGTTCTAGTTTTGTAATGTTTATTTTGTTTATATAAATAAAAACTGATTGTAAATATAAAAATGTGAATAAATTGTGTTCTGTAAGATAAGATAAGATAAGATAACCTTTATTAGTCCCACACGTGGGAAATTTGTTTTGTCACAGCAGGAAGTGGACAGTGCAAAAGTTATGAGGCAAAAATTAGGATACAATAAGAATAAATACAGTACACAACTGTACAGAATAGAATAAAATAAAATACTATATACAGTAGAATAAAATAAAATAAATATACAATAAGATAAAAATAGAATACAAATACAAATGCTATATACAACTGAGTAAAAATACAACGATGACAGAAAGGATTATTGCACTTAGTATTATTGCATATGTATGGATGTGTGTGTTTGATCAGTTAAAGTCTTTATTATGGAGTCTGACAGCAGTGGGGAGGAAAGACCTGCGAAATCTCTCCGTCCCACACCGTGGGTGCCGCAGTCTCCCACTGAAGGAGCTGCTTAGTGCTGTCACAGTCTGCTGCATGGGGTGGGAGATGTTGTCCAACAGTGATGACAGCTTAGCCACCATTCTCCTGTCACTCACCACCTCCACTGGGTCCAGAGGACATCCTAGAACAGAGCTGGCCCTTCGGATCACCCTGTTCAGTCTCTTCCTGTCCCCAGCAGAGATGCTGCCGCCCCAGCAGACCACACCATAAAAGATAGCAGAAGCCACGACAGAGTCATAGAAGGTCTTCAGGAGTGGGGCCTCCACTCCAAATGACCTGAGTCTCCGCAGCAGGTACAGCCTGCTCTGCCCTTTCCTGTAGAGGGCGTCTGAGTTATGAGTCCAGTCCAGTCTGTTGTTCAGATGAACACCAAGGTATCTGTAGCTGTCCACAGCCTCAATGTCCATACCTTGGATGTTCAGTGGTTGCAGTGGAGAATGCTTGTGCCTGCGGAAGTCTACCACCAGTTCCTTGGTTTTACTGGCGTTGATCTGGAGGTAGTTCAGCTGGCACCAGTCCACAAAGTCTTGGGTCAGACCTCTGTACTCCTTGTCGTCCCCATCAGTGATGAGGCCGACTATTGCAGAGTCATCAGAGAACTTCTGCAGGAAGCACTGGGTGGAATTGTGGGAGAAGTCTGCAGTGTAGATGGTGAAGAGGAACGGAGCCAGAACCGTTCCCTGTGGGGCCCCCGTACTGCAGACGACCCTGTCCGACACACAGCCCTGAGTCCTCACATACTGTGGTCGGTCGGTGAGGTAGTCCAAAATCCAGGTAGTGAGGTGATGGTCCACTCCAGAGTTCACCAGCTTGTCCTTTAGAACCGAGGGAAGAATGGTGTTGAAGGCACTGGAGAAATCAAAGAACATAATTCTCACAGTGCTTCCAGCGGTCTCCAGGTGAGCGAGGGAACGATGTAGGAGGTGAATGACGGCATCATCCGCTCCAATGCCAGGCTGGTAGGCAAACTGAAGTGGGTCCAGTGATGAGCTTATTAGGCGCCGAAGCTGAGCCAGGACCAACCGCTCCAGGGTCTTCATCAGGTGGGATGTCAGAGCCACCGGCCTGTAGCTGTTGAGGTCCTTGGGGCGTGAAGTCTTTGGCACTGGTACAACACAGGAGGTTTTCCAGAGCTGTGGGACTCTTCCCAACCTCAGGCTCAGGTTGAAGAGGTGCTCCATCACCCCACACAGTTGGTCCGCGCAGGACCTGACGACCCTCGAGCTGATGCCATCTGGACCCGCTGCCTTCTTGCCATTAATCCTCCTCAGTTCCCTCCTAACCTGGGTGGTTGAGAGAGACAGGCTGGAGCTTTGTGTTGAGTGTGTATTGGATGCTGTAGTTGGGGGTGGGGGGGAGTGAGCAGGGTGAATAGCTGCTAAAAATAGCAGCACAGCTCTCTTCTTTATAACCTCTTAGAGTTCACCTGTATGTTTATATACCTGTGTGTGCTCACCATCAGGTAATCAGTTTTAAAAAGCTATGAGTGCAGCCCTGAAAGCTTACATATTATTTCTAAATCACTTCATGTAATGATAACAAGCCATCCTTTCTCTAGTGGGGTCTCACAGCTTTTATCTTTATAATCTTTCTGGTTGATTTGTAATATTAGAAACATGACTGCTGTCTTTTATCTGTGTGACTATACAGCCTGTTTCAGACATGACAACCAGACAGTGTCTGAAGTTATCTTTAATACATGCAACACAGCTGGAGATAGTCCAGACACTTTCTCACTTCTGATGATAATATTTTTGGTTTAGGTATTGTTGCTTTCTGGCTTGAAGCTTATCTACAAAAGCAGTTCAATAAGGAGAGATCATGTGGAAAAACCGAACATGATTTATTGAGATACAGAAATAAATGTAACTGTTAGGCAGTTAGACTCCAATGACCCATCATAGCAGAAGAAATCTCAGCAGTGACAGGATTTTGCATAAGCCACACCCCAGAGTCAAAATGCTGGTAGTGATGAAGATGGAGGCTGGGACAGGGTTCTGAGTGACCACGGTGAGGAGGAGAAAGGAGAGGAGGCGGGCTGCATAGCTGAGGATCTGAAACACAGAATGGTAGAAGCAGAAGAGCAACAGATTTAAAGCATGCAGAGTGGAGGCTGGCAAGAGCATGACTGGAATAAAGTAATGATGTCAGAACTGAGTTTGTGCTGGAAAATGAATAGATATAAACTAACAGCCACCAGGAAGCAGACAGATGACTTATTACAGACATGCCTTGTTTAAATTATGTATAAGCATCATTTTCTATGTCATCAGAATGTATCTGTATTATAGTTTTAGCTTTAGTCTTTTTATTAAAAGTTGGATGTCTGCATAATTGTAGACTATATGTCTGGTATGTATCATCTCAAGACTGTCATGATACAGTCTGAGTTATGACAGTATAGGTACGTAATGCAGAAAAATTGCTCCACAGGCCATAACACTATATAATCTAAATAAAATGATAATGAAATAAAAATTAAAAGCAAAGTGAAAAATAAATGTTATCCACAATAAGTAAATTGAAAATGGTGTTTAACTTTTGATAATGTAACACAACCTTTGTCCCAACCAGGACTCGAACCCGCGCTCAGACAGTTCAGTGTAAAAAAAAACAACCCATTTTTTTCCAATGCCCGAAAAGCTGCGATTTGATTGGCTGTTTCTCCGTTACACCTATACGCGAGGAGAACAACTGAGATAATCCATCCAAAATACGAGGTTAGTCATTCATATACTGCTGCATGGGCTGGGCTGTAGTTACATCCTAAGGTTTTAAAAACTGAGCTTAAATAAATGATTAGCGGTAATAAAAGCCGAGGGAGGTCAACAGGGATCACTGACAGTCAGTGATCCCTGTTGACCTCCCTTTCTTTTGAGATCAAATAGAAGAAAATACATAACATTAAACATGTTAACAACACAAAAGCCATATTAAACGCAGACTACTTTAGACCCGGAAGTAGGATTCGTGGCGTCATCACTGAACAACCGGATATGAATGGAGCTCACCGCAGTGTAATTTACAGTTAATTTATGGTCATTTACTGTCAGGGGTGGAAGTAATGAATTACAAATACTCACGTTACTGTAATTAAGTAGATTTTTTGGGTACTTGTACTTTTATGAGTAATTTTTCAAGTGTGTAATTTTACTCATACTTGAGTACAACTTACACCATGTAATCTACTGAGTACGCCCACAATTTGAATTAATATTCAAACCTTTCGTCTGCATTTTTGCAGCCAATAAAGCCGTGCAATCCCGACCGGCCAATTTAAGACGTAAGCAAAGAATAAACTCTGATGCAGCAGCAGGCACAGGTGTCTGGAGGTGCTACATGGTGGAGTACAAACTACTTTATAGACGGAAGATGTGGAGACAAAGAAGCCAAAATGGAGACAGAGGACAACTGTCAACCATGAAAACGACGTAGAAAAGACGGAGGACGTGTGCCCGTGGCCATACCTGGAGGAATTTTTCATGTGCAGAGGGAGAAAAGGAGACAGCGTCCAGATGCAGTGCAAACTTTGACCTCTACAGTCATTTCAGCTTACAAGACTTCAGCGTCTAATCTAAAAAAAAAAAACACATTGAGGTAAGAGGTTTTACAACTATACGTGTACAATATTGCCTTCTTATTTTTCATGTGTGTTAAGGTTATTAGTTTGGCTGAGATATTGTCACCGCCATTGGTTAGCCTGATATTAAAATAAGACGGAGCTAGCTAATGTGCGTGTGTGCATGCATAATTGAGCTAAATTCGTAGGAATGTTTTAGCTTATTATTTGGATAACCACCGTCATTACAATAAATTAAATTTGTAGTCATTTAAAACTCACAGGCCTACAATCAGCTGGCCTATATAAAAAACAAAAACAAAATTTGAACACAGTGCTGAGCTGCATCTCAAATTAATCTTCCAGCTCTCAGCTGACATGTACCAGAGCCCGCTTGATGGATCAGTTGATCAGGATCATTGGCCTGATATAGGTCTATCATAGTGACGTGGCTCTTAATCAGTAGGGTTATATGTTTCCCAATATGATATATTTTTTTAAAGAACATAATGTGGATTGTTTTTATTTGTTAGCTGTATGGGCAGCATTTTTGTGTATGTGATCCCTTTCCTTAAATTACATTTGCTATATACACATATTTTGCTCTCTTAGTATTTTTAGAACCTGACTAATACTGAAAACTTTAGGGTGATACTGATAAAAAGGACTTAAAAATTTAGATACTGATACATTGGTCGATACTCTTTTTACAGATAGTATACAGATTACAGAACTTGGAATGTATACAGAAATTCATGTTTTTCGCAATGATCGTTCAAAATTGGTTTACATTTGTAAATAAATACAGCAATATATCTGCAAGATTTGACCAAATTCACCACTCTTTTATACTATGCTAAACAATCAAAGATTAGCTCATGTCTAGTTGAATGATGTTTTAAAAATGTTTTCCTGTAGTGTTAATCACAGTGATGTTATGAAGTAATGTATGAACCTGACGTATGATAATATTTATCTCTACAGAGGAAACATCCATCGAAGATTGAGCAGTACAATATCACTGTGGCATCAACATCTCGTCAGCGAAAGGCCACAGCCACACCAAACAAGCTCTCAGCAAATACACAAGCCAAGTTACCAGACCTGATGTTGAGAGCTGCAAACAAACATGTTCCACAAGCAACTGTTGACATGCTTGTCATCAATTTCATATGTGAGGGTCTACAGCCATTTGCAGTGGTAGAACAGCCATCTTTCAAAGAATTGGTTACCACATTACAACCTCAAGCCAAAGTCCTCTCCAGACCCACTGTCCGTGCCAGAATCTGTGAAGCTGCTGATCACATGAAGATGACTTTGGTTGCAGCATTGGATAAAGTCAAATTTGTTGCTACCACTACTGATTGTTGGTCAGTTCATCAGAAAAGTTACCTTGGAGTCACATGCCATTGGAGGAAGAGTCCCTGGAAAGAAGATCTGCAGCACCAGCATGCAAAAGATTGAGAGGGTCTCACACATTTGACATGCTTGCTGGTGCGCTTGATGATATCCATTGCCAATACAAGATTAGAGGCAAAGTTGTAAGAACCACAACTGATATGTGGAAGGCCTTGACAAAGTTGGATCCACTGTTTGGGGCACAAAATGATGCAGATGAAGCTGAAGATGAAACAGACCCAGAAACTATTGACCTGACTGACCATATTGACTACCATGAGGCAAGTGCAATTCTTGATGAAGACTCTGGTTTGGAGTATCAACTCCCGTCTCATCAGCGATGTGCATGTCACCTGCTAAACCTTGTGGCAACATCTGATGCTGCCCTAGCAGAGAGCATGAAGGAAACCTACGAGAGGCTCTCCCGTGCATGCTTTGCAAAATGCCAGGCCATTTGGAACAAAACTCATTTGGCTAATGAAGTGGTAGAGGACAAGTGTGAACTACAGATCATTCGTCCCAATGCAACACAATGGAATTCAACCTACCTTGCCATTGAAAGGATAATACGCATCATTGATGAGAAGGGGGAAAATGCCATCAGGAGCATTTGTGAGGAGTTCAAGGTGAAAATGTGAGTAAAATTGGACACCTACCAATATGGTTGCAAATCTTGTGAATTTTCCTTAATGGATGGTTAAAAACGTGAGCAGACTCTTAATATTAAATCAGAAGATCCCTGTTATAGTCATGGTGGGTTTTGTTGTTGTGTCTTACAGGTTGAGTCCTGCAGAAGTTGCATTCCTTAGGGAGTACTGTACCACCATGAAGCCACTGGTGAAAGCTTCAAACATTCTTCAGTCTGAGTCCACTTCCTTTATGGGATGGCTCCTGCCAGTAATCCAACAACTACTGTTCAAACTTAGCAGGCTGGAGACATCAAGCAAGACATGCGTGCCACTCATCAGAGTCCTGCAAAATGGCCTTCAAAAGCGTTTTGGAGCGATGATGGAGGATCCAGAGTTGGCTGCAGCTGCAGTCCTCTTACCCAAGTTCAAGACTTCCTGGACTGACAGAGCAGATGTAACAGAGGCTGGTAAGGATTCATGTGATCCCATTTTTGTGTATTTTTACATTTGAACACATGCTTAAGTGAGTATTTCACCTAATACATTGTAAGTTATTGATGGTCTGTCCCGAATACTAAACAATCCTTTTTGAGAATTTGCCGTTTTTAAATTTGTGTTCAGGAATAATCACTGAAATGTAAATAACAAAATTGTGTTATCTACTTGCAATTACAGCCTTGACATACATCAAACAACATCTTGAAACGACAGAGCATGAGAGTGAGGATCAGCAAAGAGAGTCATCTGATGAAGATGAATTCTTCTCCAGACCAATCTCCAGAAGGCTGCAAAGTGCAGTTGAGCTTGATGGTTACCTTGCTTGTGCCACAGACACCATGGAGCTGCTGCACTCCTTCTCAGGTATCAAAAACCTCTCTCTTAAACTGAACACAGCTCTGCCTGCTTCTGCTGCGTGTGAACGACTTTTTAGCTGTGCTGGTCTACTCTTCACAGCCAAACGAAGTCGGATTGCCTCTGTTAATTTAGAAAACCAGCTCTTGCTGAAACTGAACAAAAGGTTCAGAAAGTAAAGTGTGCTTGAATGTCCAGCTTGAATGAAAAAAAAAATACACAAAGCTGGAGTTCTTCTGTGTCTTTACGTGGCCAGCTGCCTCTTCTTCTCCCATTCTCTCTCCCTCTCCTGTTGCTACTTAAATGATGAAACTGATCAATGATCAGCTGATCGCTTTTCTCTCTTGTTTGTTTATCGTGCATTTCGAGCCAGAAAGAGGAAACCAGCGGTGGTCGCTCTAAACAACAGCAGCAGGTTAAAACTTGATCAGCTGCTATTAGAATTTATTTAATATTACTTTCTAGTATCAGCTGATGTTGGCTGGAGCCACAGCTGTAACAGCTGCTGGTCATGATATCGGTTTGGATATATGGTGAGAGGGAAACGTGAAGATGAAACCAGGAGATGTCCTTACTGAATCATCAGAGCTGAACAGGTGATGGAGAAACAGGTTTACCTTTTAGGTGACATGAATAAGTTGAAGGGAAGTTATGAACTGTTTCTGAGAGACAAATAACATCAGGATCCTTTTTTACTGACAGCTGGTAACTGTGCAGGGACGGGTCTAGCAAAGTTTTGCAAGGGGGCAGGTAACCATATACATGCACTGTTTATAAGATTGGGGAAACCTGCAGTCAGCTGAGACTGAAGAAGTCAATTGGATGAGTGACGAAACGTTTTTCCCACAAAACGTAAAGTCCAGATGAACAGAATCAACTTTTGGAGATACTATATAGCTCATGCTAATATCACATCTTCACATTTTTCTTTTTAGAGGTAACAATAACTTTGCATTCTCGCTACTCACCATGCTCTAAAACAGGTATATGTTAGCAATGACATCATTTAACAAATGTTTTTAAAATTCTAGCCGTGCTAATTAGCCTTAGGATTGGTTGAGGTCTGTGCAAGCCTTTGGAACAAAATCAGTCTTTTAAAGCTCACTATTTTCCAGGTGAGCCTATAGCACATTTGTTAAAGTCAGTCCGGATTGTACAGCTTCTAATCAGAAACAATTAAAGTTTGTTTCCCTTTTTTTGTGGTTTTTTTTTTTTGTGCTCATCAATCTTTTTCTGTAAGTAGTTACCGAAATACAGTCAACCTTTCTTCATTTTCCTAAGTGTGTGTGTGTGTGTATATATATATATATATATATATATATATATATATATATATATATATATATATAACAAAAAAAAAAAACAAACCACAACGCCCCCCAGTCCCACACAGATCAACACAACCATCAAACATATTAGAGGAATATAACAGTAACAAAAGTAGATTTAAACAGGCAATACCTCTAGACTAGCAAAATAAGAGATAAAGGGTTGCCACTTGTGAAAAAATTTGGCTGTGCAACCTCTCAACGTATATTTAATTTTTTCAAGTTTTAAAAAAAACATGACATCTTCAAGCCACCGGGAAACAGTAGGATACTTAACAGACTTCCAATGCAACAATATTAGACGTCTCGCTAATAGGGATGTGAAGGCTATAATATCCTTTTGTGTGGAATCAAGTGTAAGTGAGCGAACAGGAATCCCAAATACAGCAATCAGAGGACAAGGATGAAGAGTTACCCCAAGAACAGTTGACATAATAGCAAAATACCCTGTCCAGAAACCTTGTAGCTCAGGACACAGAAAAAACATGTGGCTAAGGTACGACCAGTACTTTTAACATTTTATCAATTATTTACCAAATTAAAAAACATGTGGTAACTTATTTTTAATTTTGCTGCATACAAGTTGAATGAATGCTTACTGGATCTAGAACACCATTTAGATCATAACAGCTCCTGATCAGGATGAATTTCATTTTCAAATCAAATTTCATGTCGCAGTTTCACACTTTTGTAACATATTATTTCAAAGCTTGCTTATGGGCTTGTTTTGGAGCAGACCAACAGTCAGGCTCGTCTTCACCCTTACTGTCAGACTCTGAATTGATGGTTCTGCTATATCTCACCTGGCTGAGTGGGGACACATGTACTAAACGTTAGAGTTCCCACTGCAGGAGCTTGGGTTTGAGTCTGCCCTCGACCGTGTCCTGTGTGCCATACCGCCTCACTCTCTCCCCACCTTCCTGCCTCATGTTCTGAAATCTCTTCCTCTCCATCAACTTTGAGTTTCTTTGAGTGGAGCTTCTTTTGCAGCTGTGACAAAATATAGAATGGTTTCTGCAACCAGGGGAGTAAAATGTGCTGCAGTGTGAGGGCGCACAGGTGTAGGTGTGGAATTTTACATATAAATATTATAGTTTACTTCATGCACAAGAAATGTAAACATTTAATCTAACCCACTTTTCATCAACTACATAACCTTTATTGGAGAGTACATTCATAAATTGTGTGTATCACACACACAAACACACATCCACTAAACTCTCTCGTTTTATATCTCTCCCTCTCTCTTGTGAATGATGGGAGTTTGGTGGACTGTGTGGTTTGTCTGGCTGAAAGTTGTGTTTTTTTTTATGTGTGGTGTGTTGTGAGGCTGATTATGAGTTAGTGTAATTGTGTATGGTGTTGTTAGTGTAGTTTATGTGGCGTTAGTGGTTTTTCCTGGATGCAGAGCAGGTCAGTATGCCGTGGACTTTTACACCACCATGTTAGGGATGGAGTAAAGTAATAAAGCTTGAGTGGAGAAGCTGCTGCAGGGGCTTCCTCAGCTGAGCTCTGAGGACAGAGCTGTCCTGGATGCTAACTTTTCTTTGGAGGAGATTAGTGCTGCTGCTGGTCAGCTGGCTCCTGCACAGGGTGGGCTGCCTGCAGACTTCTGTAAAAGACTGTTACTGGCATCGAGCCATCATGTGGGGCTCTCTCTTCTCCCTAAAAAACAGAGATTTGTCTCTGCTTAGAAATGGAGACGTGGCTCTGTTATGCACAGATTACTAACTTCCTTCAAAAGTACTGGCCACCAGGCCGAAACACTTTGTGAAATGAATCACTCACAGGGATCAGTCGTACTGTGTACCACACAGCTCTAATGTGAACAAGAGTTTTCTCATGAGAGACTTGGTAGTTATTTGTAAATTGTACAGTTTGATGTTGGAATAATTTCTTTAGATTAAGAGAAAGTGTTTGATAGGATTGACAATCTTTTTTGTTTTTCCATTATGAGAAGTTTTGCTTTTTGGAGGTGGATTTTTGTCACTTTTGGGGCTGTTGTATCAGGCGGCTTTCTGTTTTGTAAAAGTGGATGATGGGCTGAGCTGCCCAGTATAAGTTTGGAGAGGATCTAACTGGAATGTCCTGTTTCTGGAATATATATTTATATTGGTATATTTGTTAGAATTTTTAATCTTTGTTGAATGTTTTAAGAGATAAATAAGCAAAGTTATCTAGATTTATGTTGCCAGGTTTATGTCGGAGGCCTCTGCTGGTGTTGTCATTGTTTTTCTGTTTTCATTACAGATCAGAGTGATGTGGACTTTCTCAAAAGATGTTTAGATTTGTATGAGAACCTTCAGCAAAGGTGAGCTGGTGAAAAAATATGGTGTAACAGGTTTGTTGGTGGTCATATAGAGACTTTTTTTTTTTTTTTAGGAAAAGAAGAGTCTCGGAGGTTGCCATGGAGACGGTCTGTGTCAGACTGTCTAAACCAAAAATGGATGCTGTACATACACTGATAAATGTCATTTCAGGAGTGGCCAGATTGAAATCCAGAGAAAACTATGCTAGAGGTGAAAGGTCAAACATTGGTCATCATGTTGAGATTTTTTTTAATACCACAGACTGACAAAGAAAACTGAAATTTGTGAATTTTAAAGGTGTGCAAGATGTGCTGTGTTCAGTCGCAGGGCCTTGCCCTTTTATTTCATTTGTCTTTGGTTTCGAGTTTTTATTTGTGCTCTTGTAATTATTTTGTGATAAAACTTTTTCTATTTTGAGATCAAGATTCAAGTGGAAATCTTTGTGTGTCTGTCTCTCCCTTGGTTTCTGTAGAGGTGCAGTGTGGGGGCGCCTGGATAAATGTTAAACAGAAGCTAGATGTAGTGTTCCTCCACTGTCCGTTAAGGATATGAGGAAAAGAAATGGTCAAGAACAAAGTGTATGGTGTATTTATAAAAGAAAATGGCTTTTAAATTGTATACCAAAACCACCACCAGAAAGTCAACTACAACTTGTTACATAATCATCATGATTGTTGTATCAGTTTAACAGTTTATGGGTTGACTTCTTTCGGTTCATTCACTGTTTACATCATGAAGGAAAAAGAAGGCAACAGGCTGAGAAATGAAGCTGTTGTGTGTCTTTGTGGCCACACAGGGGCAGTGCTGCATAAATAGTAGAATCTCTTCCTGGACACTTTTTCTGGACCTCTTTTTAAATGACTAATAAAGACAACAACAACATGAATTACATCAGGATCTGATATGGTTGTCTTTTTTTGTTGAGCTTTATATATTTCAGAATGCCTAGAGTTTGTTTGTTTCCCATGTTTTGTGATACAGAACATCTCCTCTCAGACGGCTGTTGTCTCATAATGGGTCATTACCTGGTCTGATGGGGTGTTTGTTCCATTTATAAATCAAGTGATTGATTTGTGAAATGAGAGATGGCCTCTGACCTGCTGACTGGTGTCTGATCTTCTCTGCTCCCCTCAAATTTGACAACTACTCGGCTAATGTGATGGTGGACAGGAAGTCACTAAACCTGGGACTCTGGAAACACATTTCTAGGGATAAAAAGTTAATGTAGATCGTTTCAGGAGATAAATATTAAATGATCGATTTGGCGATTATACTAATATAGTAAGAAAAGAATGTATGAAGAAAAGATTTTTTATCTATACACTTAAGCAACGACCAGAGTCTTAGAATTGCGCTTTCACCAGGTTTTACTTGACTGAACAACAGAACTTCTCTGTCTCCTTTATAAGGGGTCACATCCTGAGTTACACAATGAGTCTTTCAAATGTGTGCGCTAACCCACTGCATGTGTAGTCGTGCTGAGACCGCGTGGTCTTATTTTTATTACCCCTTGATTCAGCTGTGACCTGCTTATCAAGTCTTTTTACAAGTACATCATAATTATCTGCTCTCATGCAGACATAAGTTGAGCAATGGTTTAACAAACTTTCCCATCAAAAACATGAAGGTTTAGCTTTAAGCTTATTTGTCCAAACAACAAAGGATAAACTGCCAGCACCTGGACTGAAACAGAACATAGTAGTGTTGGATGTAAGTAAAGGAAATACAAGTATAACTGTGACTATGGAACAAATCTCCTTCAATGTTAAACCTTAATGTTAACCTGATTGTGTTTATTAGAAAAATCAGCCATTACAGTGTCTGTGATTGCTTCACATAGTTAACTCTGGTTGTCTGTGGGGTTGTGTCAAACTTGGAGTGGAAAAAAAGCATAAAAACTGTGGAAGATGCAGACTGTGAAAGTCTAGTTTATTTCATGAATACAATTTTTTTTTTTTACAGTCGCTAGAACAAAGTAGCGTACATTCATGATAAAGTAAATACCACAACACAACATGGACAGTAAGAAGTAAACTGAATTGTCTTAGAACTTATTATATTCTTTAAGCTTAAAAGCAACACCTAGGATTCGACTGTTTGTGTTTTAAACCTTTTATTCAAAACTAGTATGTGTCAACACTTCTTTCTCCCAGCAGCATTATTGAAGTGACACTTTAACGACACTTTACCTGCTGATGCTTCACATCACAATCTTTATGATGAAAAAGCTCAGATGTCTGTGCTGTCACTTGTTATGAAAATGGACAGAACCTGGGCTCAGGCTTCCTCTTCTTCTTTCCTTCCTCTTTAATAATAACCATAGATCAGTAAAATAGCCATATTTTTAAACAAATGATTGTGATGAAGAGAATTTTTTTTCTAGTGTGCATGAACTCAAAATCTTTTAAGTTTAAATCTTTTTTGTTTATCAATAACTGGGGAAATCCAAACTTGATGTACCAGGTCAACTCAGCGAGCTCCTGTCTTGACCTCCCCTCTGCGCGCACGCACGCACGCACGCACACACACAGTATCATCATAAATGCCATGATATCTTTCTTGTTCAAATAGTTTATTCACTTAACAAAGAGGTAGCTTGGAAACTCAGTAAGAAGGAGGAAAAATAGTTTAAGGACATTTTCTCAAATAAAGAGGATTTCATCATCTTTCTGTTCATAATGTGGCGATTGTGGCTCAAGAGTTGGGAGTTCGCCTTGTAACCGGAAGGTTGCCGGTTCGAGCCCCGGCTTGTACGGCCGCGGTCGTTGTGTCCTTGGGCAAGATACTTCCCCCGTTGCCTACTGGTGGCGCCAGTGTCCGGCAGCCTCGCCTCTGTCAGTGCGCTCCAGGGTGGCTGTGGCTACAATGTAGCTTGCCATCACCAGTGTGTGAATGGGTGGATGACTGGTTGTGTAAAGCGCTTTGGGGACCTTAGGGACTAGTAAAGCACTATACAAATACAGGCTAAATAAAAGAAGAGATACATCAGAAACAAATCAGTAGATCCAGAAATTATAGAGTCAAACTCTTTTCAGCTGTAGAGGTACACTTCATGCACTCCTTAGCGTACAGTTCAAATGCCTGTGTTAGGGTGCATTGTTTCAGTTTCATTAAGTCTTCTTGCAGTTACATGATAATTATTATGCTGGAGTGATCAAAGCTCATAAACATCTGAGTTACACAATGAGTCTTTCAAATGTGTGGAATATCCCAGCTGTAACCTTTGCTTTCAATTTGGTTAAATTTGGCATTCAGATCACAGACTAAACAACAAGTACAGTAGGTCTTCCACTCCACAATTAAAAATAGCAACACTCATGCAAGGCTTTATTCTCCATAGAGTCAACATAAAGCAACATTAAATAATGGATCTTTCATCTGAAAAAATTACAGTTTGTATAAATTTACACTGAAGACCAAAATACACACACATACATAAAACCCATAAATCACTAAAACCTATTAAAACACATGGAAAATTACCTCATTTGTTGTGCTATTCAAAGATGTGTATGTGTGTGTATTCAGGCCAAGTCATAAAGAAAGCAATAGAGGTCAATATACTTTATGTTCTACAGTCGCTGCAGATTAATGAATTATAGTGGAAACTTGAAGATCCTAGGTATAGTAGTTTGTGGGAAATAAATACAGTGAAGTGACCATTTAGCTCTTGTGGCATGAAACTGCTTAGTGCATTATTATTTGCTTTTCTACAATATGATATTTGTTTAATAATTGATTGATTTAGTGCATAAAATAGTTGATAAATAAAATGTTAAATATCTAATCTAAGGGAGTGTCTTTGACACATGCTGACTGCATTCTTCTTATAACCAGAACAGGAAGTGAGATCAGAGGAGAACAAGAGTGAGCAGTTTGGTGAAAGGAACAGGAAGGATGAAGAAGAGGTGAATATCCACACAGTTTAAAAGGAGACATCATGGCACAATAAGAGCACAAGCTCTAAGATGAAGACTGGTAATGATTAAAAACTGCACTAAATAGTATCATTCTGTGACTTCACACTTTAGGTAGTGCATAACATGTACCACTTTATATTAATTTTACTATATGTTTAAATAAATAAAAACAAATAACTTTAAAAGGTGCTGTTATTGAGTGAAAATTCAAAAGACTTCATGGCTGGGGAGAAAAAGGGAGAAAGATGGAGGAACACAGCACACATAAGAAACAGGTAAGAGTGGACATGAAGTCAAAGTCAGGGACATGTCCGATAATAAAGACCTTCCACCTGGCTACATATATGTCACTTCTGCTTTGCCCACATTCATCTATGGTGATCGCTCATAACTAAGCAGGGTGCTATGCTCTTATCAAACGATGATCCGAAACTGCTCTTAAAATAATTATTACAAGAATATATACATATTTTTTTTGTTATTTTTTTTAGTTGAATATAAAATGTTTGTGTGTGATTGTCAGTACAAAGAGGAAGCGCGGACAGAGAGACTGGAACTAACAGAGATCAGGTGGATTTTTCACAACATCTACATGCATTAAATGGATGCGTTGTGTGCTTTTCAGTAGCACTCTGCTATTAATGTGAATAATAGCATTTAGCAACATTCACATCACTGTAAACTTGAACAGGATGAATGCCACTATACTGATGTGACAGACTACAAATCTGTTCTCCACTCTCTGAATTGGTGTACACGAGTCTCTGTGCTGAGTCTGCACAACAAAGTGTTTGGGTTTGCATGAATTCAAAAGCTGTCATTTAAAATCAGCTCTATTACCAGTTTGCTTCTTGTGCAGGTACGTGGAGTCGCAGGGGGATTTTGAACTGTCTGTATTGTATAATGGTACTTTAAATACTTGATGATTTGGTGGACCTGCCTCTATGTGGTTAAGAGACTGAAACAATGCCGTGCAGGTTTCTCCTCTGATCTGCTTTTTCTTAAACTGTTTTTGAAATTTACTGTCAACATGACTGTGCCATTGCATCGGGTTTTAAACTAAAGTGACCACCGTAAAGCTGATGTATTATATTAAAATCTGTTATTCTTAGACACTGCTGTAGGTCATCCAAAAATTACATTTCTTTTGAAGGCAACACTAAAAGCATGACATTAAGACTGAGCTGAGCCCTCCTAAAGGTTTGATGCTGGAGTCGCCCCTGATTGAGTGCTTCTCACACATTTATGATTTTGAACAATTTACAGAAAATAATATCAACAGTAAGTACTTTTAAAGACTTAACATATAATAATAGTTGCTGAATTCATGCAAGTCAAATAACTGATTGATCAACTACAGAAACAAAATTGTACTTCATGCGTTTCATGAGCACAAATCTTCATCTGTAAAATAACAACTAAAGATGTCAGATAATTGTAGTGAAGTCAAATGTACCAATTTCCACTTAGAAGCAGCGGAGAAGAAGCCACAAATGTGATGGAAAGAGTAATAGAATAAACAGCATCACAATGATATATGGGAATATGACAGTAAATACTAAATATTAAACATTATTGTGCAGCACATAAGATCAACAGAACACAGTGTGCTTTGAGGTAGGAGCCAAAAAGGGTGTAGTTTGTGGGTGTGATCACCCATGTGTACACCTGTGAGCATGGATGCGCTTGTTTTTTTTAAAAAGGTTCCTTCATGTAATGATCTGCTAGAGGGTGTGGGGGTGGGGGTGGGGGGGTGGGGGGGGGCCACAGCCCCGTCCTCCAGGGCATGAAGCAGGTATGGAGGAGATCAAAACTCCAGACATCCAGAGGCCCCCAGAACACAAGAGACCAAGGAAGACCAACAGAGGGGCAGCCGCGCCACTGTCCCAGAAAGAGCTGAGGAGAGTCCCAGATGAGGGCTCACTCAGCAGCCGCGGAGCAGAAGCCAGGGGGAGTTGCAGTGACGCGCCCGTGAGCTCCGCCGGCAGCCAGCCGTGCCTGAGTGACCGAGCCCCAGGCCGAGAGGCCGGGGGCACCCCACCTCCGAAGTGGCCCGAGCGAGCCCCAGGCTCCAGGCCCCGATAAGCGGCCGCCAAGGAGTGAGCCGGTGTGTACCTGGACGCCCATCCCCGGACACAAAGAACCACCAACGCACCGATGTCTGAGGGAGTCCGCCACTGGCAGGGGAAGTGGTGGTAGGGGGAGATAGGCCTCCAAACCTTGGAGGGCCTGAGATGTCCCCAGAGAGGTGGCGCCTGACACCCAACCTGACATATAGACACAGAAATACAGGCACACACATATACAAACATCCATTCCCACCCTCATGCTCTCATATGCACTTACTCCACACTCAACCAACGTGGAGACAGACATAAAGAGACGCTGTACACACGATCACACTCCCCAAGCGTACCCTACAAACCGGGTCTAGGTACCCTTGCCCCTGGAGGGGGAACTGCACCCAGACCCAGGTGGTATTACCCTTTTCCCTGCGGTGGGGGGAGGCAGACCGCCCCGACTCCGCAGCAGCAGGGAGGCCCCACACCCCAGACCGCAGTCGGACGGCCAACTCCTCCTCCTAGCCCCCCCCCGCTCCAGCAGGTCGCAGAGAATGGGGGTGAGAGAAGACTCCAAACCTCCCTCCACCCGCTCATTGTAGTGTTGATGCATGTGTGTTCTAAGGTGCATTTAAAACCCAGGAGGGCATGGAGCTACCTGCCAGAGAGCAGCAGGTAAGCGCATGGTCCCTCCTGCTAGCCCTCAATGTCTACCGGTATGTGTATTTAACCTTGAGAGCACTTTGTTACTAGCGGCCTGTCACAAAAACACATTTTGTATAGTGTTTTTTTTATTATCTTGTTAATAAAATGTATACAAATGTGTGTGATTAATCACAATGTGTTAGTGTGTAATCACCCTGAGACATGCATGCCTGTCTGTAAGAGTCAGATCTAAAGCCACTTGTGATTTGGAGATGCAGCCTGCAGATTCTGTCCAGATTATCCCAGCTCTCTTCACTATATATCCAGGCTTCACTTATCAAATCTGTAAAATTCAAGGCTGGTCCTTAAAAGTTGCCAACAATGCAAAAACTGCATAGCCACACAAGTCCCAGCGTTTCCCACCGCAGCAGCTGTGAAACGAAAGAGGAGAAAGGATGAATGAGTGTTTGCTTATCGGCTCTCCGCTCTCCCCCAAGCTGGCGTTGTTCTTGGTAGCCATGACAACGGAGATAGTCCCAGCTTTGTAAATACAGGCCCCAACAGGCCAAAAAAGAAAAGAAAAAAAAAAGGATTGGGATTCCCTGCGCAGACCAGGAATCCCCCTAGCAGACTGAAGACACAGAGAGGATTTGAAGTCAGTGAGTGTGTGAGTGAGTGTGTAAGTGTTCGAGCCTCGACTCGAACCAGCGCCTGTCTGTGCTTCAAGTTGCCAGGGGCCGGCAAGTGTTCTGCGCCACCTGGCGGCCGTGTAAGCCGTACAAATTTGCTATATTTGACTTCTCTGAATATAAATTATTTTTGAAAAGGCAAAATAATAATTTTAATGTGAGGCAAAACATGTATGGTGCTCGATAAAGATGACACGCCGACTCACTTCTTCTTCTTTCTTTTTTTTGCAAAGTTTGTTTTCATATTAAACCAGTGTCAGTGACGTCATTCTATGCGACTACCACAGTAAAGGAAAAGCCTGGATCTGTACATCTTTTTCTTTTATTTTTGTTGTCTAAAACACAAAAATCGCGAAACAGTCAGCTCACAAAGTTGCAGGTTGGTGGCAATTTGGCAGAACAGCCAATGACTTAAAACATTTAAGTGCATATATCTTGCCACAAGACATGTGCGCTAAGCTAGCCAAATTAGTTTCTGTTAGCGAATTATGTTGAAGCTCCTCACATATCATCATCCAGGGTACAGTCATATGCTCATGAGGAGATCCCACGCAGGTAACACTACGGCAGTGCAACAAGTTAAATATGCACACATTTTAAGCTATTTCCTAATATCTAACCATTATGATAAATGTTTGCCTGCAACCGACACAACCAACACAAATGTCATTGAAAAAAACAAAACCCTGTGATCACATGTTTCTGTTTTTCTAGAACAGAAGAAGCACAATTTAAAAAGCCAGTAGTAATAAATCTTTGTTGTTACTGCATGATTCGAATGAAGTACCTGAAGTCTGGCTGGAATAAGAAGTGGTCATCTGTGTACTGTGCTAGTGATCTGCATAATTCACCTCATCTGTTTGGATGGCAGAAGTCGGCTAACTACACAGCTAATTTCATCAGGCTGCTAATGAAACATCTAAAATGATAGATGGTTAACTACACAACGGAAGTGTTGGAGCCAAGTCCAGGCCAATAATTTCACTCAGTTACATCATGCCATATTTAAGTATTTGTCATGATCTTTAAGTTTCCATTATAATCTTGATCATTTTATGTTATAATATAATATGCTGTGCTCCATAAATTAATCCTGCTTTATTAGTCTGTTGTTGTTGTAAAGTGTTGGTAGATGTCGTAAAGGGGTGTGTATTTGGCCCGCATGCGGAGGGGTGTGGGTAAAAAAGGTTAGGTAAGCAAGCAGGACGTGGAGCAACAGTTTTCTGACCGTCGCCGTTCTGACCGTCGCCGTTTTAGTTCGTTATCTGTTTGATTTGTTGTTCTGAACAATATATAGATGTATGTATAAGAGTAATTGTTTTGTGGCTCACAAGAACAATTAGGGGCCAGGATGTTGGAGCCAAGTCCAGGCCAATAATTTCACTCAGTTACATCATGCCATATTTAAGTATTTGTCATGATCTTTAAGTTTCCATTATAATCTTGATCATTTTATGTTATAATATAATATGCTGTGCTCCATAAATTAATCCTGCTTTATTAGTCTGTTGTTGTTGTAAAGTGTTGGTAGATGTCGTAAAGGGGTGTGTATTTGGCCCGCATGCGGAGGGGTGTGGGTAAAAAAGGTTAGGTAAGCAAGCAGGACGTGGAGCAACAGTTTTCTGACCGTCGCCGTTCTGACCGTCGCCGTTTTAATGTTATTTTTTGTAGCCACACAAAGGGAATATAAACGGAGCTCCCACCAGAGGCATTTGTTTTGTACCTTTCGTTTTGTAAGGAAAATAAATGTTTTGCCCCTTTTTTCCTTCGCCTCGTTTTTTGCTACCGGAAGGCATCCAAGCGACTGAACAAGAGCACGAGTCAGAAACTTTACGTTCTGCAAAAGCGGCAAAGAAGGACCGAAGGTTGCCGCTACAGGAAGTAACAGCATTACAATCACTTGATTTAATTACATTTTCCCCCCAAACTTTTGATCCAAATTAGCAAAGTACTGCAGCCATCTGAACCTTCTAGGTGTTACATGTTACAGTGTTCCACTCTGGCCAGCTTTGAAAATGGAAAACTCTTTGCGTGGTTTACTCGGTTCTGTAAATAAGGCTCCTTTCATTTGTGAGACTGTATTCCACAGCCAGTTGTCTTCTCTCCCCTTTGGTCCGCCCTTACAAGGTGAAGGTGCTGCCCACCCATGATACCAGCAAGGTGCGTGCAAGTGGATCCGGCCTTAACACCACTGGAGCGCCCACCTCTCTGCCAGTGAAGGTCACCATTGATGCCAAAGATGCAGGTGAGGGACTGCTGGCAGTGCAGATCACTGTGAGTGCATGAACGTGGACCACACAATAATGTATTCAAAGCATTGATATTTAGGTAACAGTTTTTGTTTTCTCCTGAAGGACCCAGAGGGGAAGCCCAAGAAGCAGATATCTGTGACAGCCATGATGGGACCTACCTGGTGTTTTATGTGCCAGACATGACTGACAGATACACCACTCTCATTAAGTACGGAGGAGACAAGATCCCTTATTCACCCTACTGAATCAGGGCTCTGCCCACTGGAGATGCCAGCAAGTGCACTGTCACTGAATGTTGTCCAGTGGCCAGGTAGGACTCACTTCCTTGGTTGCTTATACACTTTTAGTTTTCTTTGAAAACGGCCCTTTAAGTCACTTGATCCATGACTTGAGCGAGCACTCTCCATTTGTTCATTTGATAGTTATTGTAGAAAAGATAAGAAATGATGCTTTAGTCTTTTTGTAAATTATAGTCAAACATACAATAAACTGAGGTATTCCCTTTGGTTAACAGAGCAATCCGATAATAAAAGTGGACAAAGCACATCGAGTTGCCACAAATATCTTTGTATATTACGCAGTGGGGCAAAAAATGAGGTGACCAAATACTTCTTTTCCACCATAATTTGCAAATCAGTTCTTTAAAACTCGGACAAGTTAGAGGTATACCTATGATGAAAATGACAGGCCTCTCTCATATTTTTAAGTGGGAGAACGTGCACAAATGGTGGCTGACTAAATACTTTTTTGCCCCACTGTATTTGATCCTGTCTCCCTCAATACTATTTAATATCTAAATGCTTGATTCATCATATTATAACAAATGTGCTGTTGTAGCTACTGACAGTGAGTTTGATTCCATTTTTTCCATCTACCAAAGAGAAATAATATCTCTTAGTGGCAGGTGGATCACACGTTGATTCTAACACTTTGCATATGACTGGGTAGGATGAGCATTTTATAAGCGCTTGTGTGGTTTTTGTTTATTTAAGGAAATACATCAGTTTCCCTTGTATTTTAAATTTGAGTGAAGATCCTAAATTGGCCCCCACTCTTCACTTTGAGAAAAGGCTAATCTGTCTTATCCCCACATGAGCACAGTCAGATATAATACAGGCTTTCACTCAGGAGCAGGAAGGCTAAAGGCTGTTTAATGTTTGATCTAACTGTGTCAGACATTTGCGTTCTCACGTGCATGGACAATATCTTGAAAACTTCAGAGCTGCAGTGCATGTGTAAAAGTGGTTAGAAAGCAGTGCTTTAACACAGGTTTTGTCTCTTTGCGTAGCTGCTCGGTCCATCCAGACTCCCCTCGATATACAACAGTGATGCCAGCAACTCAAATACAAGCTCTCTCCAAGTGATTCCTTCATCATCAACATCTGCATCCATGATCCATTAGCTCAACAGCAACATCTGTCAGCTGTGCATCCAACTCGGGGGAATCGCCTGCTGTGCTCAGCCAGTGGGCCGCAATTTCTGTGCCTTGTTGATGGCCTCGCTGTATCCTGTGCTGGAGAAAGCTGGTAAGGAGACACTGCTGGTGAGCCAGGCGGCGCTAAGCTCCATGTAGGACATCAGTAAGGCCTGTGGATACACTTCCCTCAAGGAACTGATCAATGAGAACTCTGACTACCTGCTTAATGACATATCACTCAACCTTCAGAGGCTCAGCCAGCATCCACAGGTAGTTATGAGGTGTTTTTGTTTTTAGCCCAAAATGGACACAGAAATGAGTGCTGGAGGGTTTACCCGATTTCCTTCTTTGTCTGCTTAAGCCTGTGCGTCCCTGAGCTTTTACTGTATTTCATTGTAATCCTGTCTTGTTGGCCAGGCTCCACGGGTGTTGACAGTTATGTTGACTCACTCTGACTGCAGCCCGTGGTCGGGGACATCGTTCAGGATGTGCTGACGGCTCTGGATCTCAGCTACGAGCACACAGCTGCTCTTTTCTGCTCCGTGCTGCACGCGCTCATGGAGGCACTGGGTAAGATTTCAACAGTGATGTCAGCTTGAGTCTCACGTATACTGGGAGTCAAAGAGGATAAGGAAGAAAATGTGACTCAAGGCATTCTCTACCGCATTTTTCTGTGTTGCCTTTCAAAGTTTCTATCAATGAGTACATTTCAGGATATATAACTTTGCTTGTTATCAAATTATCAGTGTCTTTGGAAACATTTAATACATCGTGATGGTTTAAATGCTGAGTCGTTTTCTGTTGTAGAATTAATATTCATAATAATATTCATACAGAAGTTTTACAAGCCCTCACAGTAAAAATGTATAAATTAAATGTCACTAATGGGCTCTTTCCAAAAACATCATTGTCTGTGTCACACTGATTTTGATCAACTGACTTATTTTATTGTAACCAAGCCTATGTTCATATTGTTGTCTTGTTTTTCCTTTAGCGAGGTGGTTTCCTTCCACTTGTAGCGGGACCAGTAAGTCTGCCAGCTCCAGGCAAAGCTCCAGTGACCAGGAAGTCCTCAGCATTGGCCAATTCCTGCTGAATTACTGCAAACAGAAAGAACTGGCAGAGAGCTTTGGAATAGAGGATGATGACACTGAAGACCGAGGTAATAGGTCTGTCTACGGGCCAGTGGAATATAAGCTATAGGTTGTAGTGGTGGTGAGATTAGATTCAGAGTGTAGAGGAGATGGATCATTGTAATTAAGAGTCATAGAAATCTGAACCTCACTGCTAAACTGGCGGTCTAACTGTACATGTGCTGCCATTGCAGAGGTCCCTCCCACTGAGTGTGAGGATGTGGAAGATATTGGTAGTCCTGATGTGAAAGCAGAGCTTCCCTCCCACCTCAGCATCACTAAGGATGTTACGGAGCGCTGCATTCATCTGCTGTCTGATCCCAGCCTCAGGCTCCGACTCAAGGTACTGTATCAGTAGTTTTATGTAGAGTCAACTTCACAGTGTCAGCAGGAAAAATAGTGATTTTAATCAACATTAATAGTAAACAGCAACCTGCTATTTAGGTTAGGGTGATGGATTTGAACATAGTGTGATGAAGCATGTTTTCTGCCCTTGCTGTACAATCAGAACATGGTATTGCATTAATAGAAGTCATTTGTGAAGGCAGTGATTTATTAGTCATGTTGTTTATTTTTCTTTTTGGTCCAAGAACGTTATGATGTGCACCAGGCGACATACAGATGTCAAACATGCCAGCAGCAGTGCAGCCCTGAGTTAAAGGACCTGATTAGGAGTGGATATTGGCCAGCATCTGTCAACATGTCTACTCTTTACACTTAGACCCTTGAGCTCTTTCCAGGAACTAAAAGTATTTTCTCCATGATTCTCCAGGGAAGCTTTTGCAAAACTGTTGGAGTGTGGTACTAGGTGTGGGGGAAGGGTGAGTGAAGTATTTCTTTGATATTGTTTTTCAATAAGCAGATGCAAATATTTATTTCTCTGTTATATTTCTGTACGTACAGACTGGGCGTGCCAACAGCGATGCAGTGCAGCACAGCTTTCTTGATGAGGAAGAGCAGCTGTGCTGTGATGTCAGCTTCAGCTGCCCAGCATGCTCACCTGAAATGTTGGCGCTTTCAGTTGATGGGAACAGAAAGCTATATCACTTTCAGCAAAACTAAAGGTGCTCATTGTTGATGTTATTTGTTTTTGTGTTTTTATGCATATGTTTCTATATACCTTCCATGGTTAGACTTTATTGTTTCTCCGATGTTGCTCTGATGACTGTGACTTTTTTGATGGTGTTTTTCTTGCTGAAGACAGCCAAGTGTCTGCATTTGTTGACTCTTTTTCTTTTTGGTTAATTTGACATAATAGTTTTTACTATAGTAACCAAATGTCTGTCTTCTGCAAAATGACTACTGTTAAATTAAACTAAATGGAAAATCTTGTCATTTACTTTATAATTCCTTGCTATTTTATTATATTTGTTACATGTCATAGACATTGGGAAGAGGCACCATGGGGATTCCCAGTGGACAGCAGCACGAGAGACTTCCAGGAAGTGGAGGTCGCTGTGTGTCGACATGGATTAATGTGTCTTTTGTGTCACTTTCACTTCAGGGACAGCAAACAGGTCACCGTGGTGTATTTCAGGAACGGTTACATGCCTGACAACTACACTTCTGAACAGGTCCAACTTTTGATTTGCACTCAGGATGATTACATCAAAGAGTTTAATTAAAAACACTAAAATGAAACCTGCAGACTTGCTTAAAGTGATTCGTATTCATGAGAAACTGGAACGTCATTATCACTGAGTTTATTTCTTTCCCTGCTTAGCAACACCAAGTCTAGCCCTGATTGGCTGATATAAGTGACAACAGACCTCTGTCGCTATGTCAGTTTGAATGGGTGATTAGAGACCAACACATGTTTGTTGCTGCTCCATGTTCTCTGCAACATTGTGTGTAGTTACTGCAGCTGTGTGTGCATTCTGCTGGCAGGAACAGGAAACAAGTGAAAGAAAACTGCCGAGCAGCCTGGAAGGAAAAGTTATCGGACATAACAAGTTAAAACAGTTTGCAAGTTTCAAGCCAAACTGCTGAATCTAGCGTCCAAGTTCTCCTTGATAGCGTGACTCTGTGTTGTTGTCCTTCATTCTTCTGTCTCTGTCTGTCAAATCTCAGCGGAATATAAACCAACTATTGTCACGCTCTGCTGGTTGGTGTGCTTGCAAGCAGAGAATTCATTGTCTGTTTTCAATTGCAGAGCTGGGATGCTCGTCGTCTGATGGAGCGCTCTCGAGCTGTGAAGTGTCCAGATATCAGGGCTTACCTGGCTGGTTCCAAGAAGGTTCAGCAAGTGCTCGCCAGACCTGGAGTCCTGGAGAGGTTCTTCCCAGACCAGCCTCAAGCTGTGCAGCAGATCCGAGCGGCATTCGCTGACCTCTACACTATACATGGGGAGAAAAAGGACACGATTTTTTCATTGTTTGGAAAATTTGGCATTAGATAATCCTCACCTGGGTTTTGCTGTCCAGTGTAGGCAATATCATTCACATTTTATTCCTGTGATTTATTTTCTGTGGTTGCGCTCGTCTACAGGGTCCAGAGATCTATAAAACAGTATCAATGGCCTTGCAGCAGCAGAACGGTTTGTCTCGAAGCCTCAGTGAGAAGGAGGAGGTACAGCGGGGGGACAAAAGCATCTTTAAAAATGTTGGCAATGCAGCAAATGCTGAAACTTCTGTTTGTTTCTCACCATTTGTTAAACTAGGGAAGCTTAAGCAGTGCATGGATCTGCACACACATGCAGCATTTTCTTGCATTCCATGTATGAGCTAGCCTCAGTCAAAACAGTGACGACACAAACATGACTGCCTGCTGTTTTGCATTACTGTGTATCTACTTTGATTCATAGATGCTGTACTGTGACTGAGATAATAGTGTATACGAGACACACTTGACAACAACATTGATTAAGATGTGAAAAAGCTACGGCTGACTAACCACCCTGCCTTACATCACTCTGGGCTAATACTGTAAAAAGCAATAATTAGTTTTCTTTGTAATATCAGATCATTTGTTTTGATAAATACATAGTTCAGTATCAGGGTTCACATGAGCTATTTTAGCAGTAATTTTACACTCCACTATGATAGTATTTCGCTGTTAATCATATTAGCAAGGAAGCTAGGGTTTGTAATTCATTCTTAATTTAGCCACGCTGCATGAATTTGGATGATAACACTTTTGAAAATGGCAGTTTAATTTATTGGGCAATTATAAAATCGTATTTCTTAGGCTGGCTTTTAAGGAAGCCTGGGAAGAAAGATGGAGGTGGAAAGGATGTGCAAGCTATGGGACAAAGTTGCTGAGACTAGGTTAAAAAGAGGTGAGGATCAGTGAGCAGGAGTGTGGCTTCGTGGTGAAAAGAGCACAACAGATTCTCTGGAGAGAAGGTGAAGGAAAGTCAGCTGAAGCAAGACAGTTTGTGGAGTTTGTGCTGGACTGTATGTTATGCTGGGAGCCTGGGGATTAGTGGACTTTGATTCCAAGTTAATACTAGCTAGTGTTTCTCACTGGTCTTTGGGCGGTGGAGTAAAAGGGATTGGTTGGTGGCTGTTTCTAATGTTAGTCTTTTCTTTGTTTTCTTACAGGCAGGGTAAAGACATGGTGATAAATGAGTGTGTGGGCCATCTGCTGAGGACCAAGAGCTCAGGACACTCAGACGGGGGCGTCGCAGCAGGAGTCACCGTGCTCGACAATCCGCTGCTGTTCTGAGATGTCACACTCCTGCCTGCACATACAAACCACAGTGAAGTCAAAGTTCCACCTGCACCTCCACCTGTTCCTGTAACAGCATGAACACTGACAGAGGTGAGACAGCAGAAAAGTCTTTGTTTATTTTTGTAATAAGTTAAGGAATTAAGTTACGAACAGTGATTAAATAAATAGTTTCTTGCATTTTTGATTTAATGATTGTGTTTAGGATTATTTCAGAAACATGTTTAGAGGATCTTTGTAAGCCTGCATTTACTTTAAAAGAAGGGAAGCACTTCATTCTACAGAAAAGGTGACACATTACAGATGAGTTCATAAAAAGTGTCACTCACTCTTTCAAGGCTCTGTCACTTTTTCTTTTTTACTGGAACAGCATGGTAAAGTAGGTGTAGGGTGCCATCTTGTGGCAGTGTGTTGTTACTACAACATATGAAATTGTGTTTCTTCAGCGCCACCGAGCTGCTCTCTCAGTCACAAACTGAACCTGTTTTGTTTAGACAGATAAATCACTAAGTACAGTGAAGCTTTTGGTTTTGTAAAAGTGTTTCTTATTCAAAATGCATGTTGATTTTTACAAGGTTGAAGAGCAGTTAGCAGTGCATTCATGGACATCTTTAAACTATTAATTGAAGAATCTTTGGTCATGATGGCATGAACTAGAAATGTGAGCTCCAGGTGAGACTGCACTGAAGAACAAGTGTCCTTAAACTGCATCAACTGATGACTTCTTACAATTTTATTCTACTGTGTGTTTTTATCATTGAACGTTTATGTCTTTGTGTACACATACGAACACAAGCTACTGTAACTTAGAGAAGCTCAGCAATATATTATTAAGTACACAAACAGTTCCAGGTGCTGGACTGTTTGAAGACCCCACTTTGGATCATGTGAAGGACATTTCGTTTTTTGTTACAGGCATTGAAGGGTTAATGCTGTTAATTGCATAGTGCAGTGATAGATAACTTGGTAGAGCTGGTCCAGCTTGTGAACCAAAGAATAATATCTAGTATGTTGTGAATGAAAAAAATAAATGGTATGACTGTTCATTTACCGAACCCTAACCTGTGAGATCAGGCTCACATCTCTGATCATAGAAATGGGGAACTTTTCAGGAAATGTACTTCAAAAAATAAAAACAAGAGTAAGATGGGAAAGTCAGAAGGAAAGACACTTTCTCAATTGTGAGAAATTCTGTGAGAATTTTAGCTGGATTGTCTGTGGTATAACTGGCATGTAACAAGAGGAGTCACCCACTGCTGCCCATTACAAAGGAAGAGGTTTTAGGACTTCCAAACCATCTTCACTGTTCCCATCAGGAGGCATCCATTTCTTTGTTACACCCTATGCTTTGAGAAATACACTATTATCACACCACAGTGAGCCAGTTGCATGAACAAACTAGACGGAGAACTTGATTTGTACATGCGGTCTGTTCTGGGATCAGTGTGGTAGTTAACCCTCATTTAACACATTCCTCTCTGCTCGTCTAGCTTGCTCTAACTCACATTTATTTCTTTATTTTTTAACCTTATTTTGCACATTAACACATATCTATAGCAAGGACAGAGACACAGCCACATATGTTGACTCCAGGATTGTATTTGAGCATCAGGAACAAATGATAAGAGCACATATCAGGAGTACACTGGATAGCTGTTTCTCAAAGGGTTTAATAGAAGGAAAGAAGTTAAAGGGACTACATATTCAAAGGTCCAATTTCTGATACTACCCTATGAAAATATTTGCTCTGTGTGCCCTGCTGCAGCTGCTACATTTGGCTCCAGATTCACTTTTTGGCTCCTACGCCTCTCGAGATGTGTTAATGTAGACAGGCATTAAAAAACTTTGGTCAACCAACCAGCAGTATGCCTGCTATGTCGTATGAAATGCGTGGAAGGAGAGGAACCGACTGTCTGTTACATATAGATAGAAAACAAAGCTCTGACGTGACCTCGGGTCAGCCAGCCTGACGGTCAGAGAAACGGAAACGTGCTGGATTGTGGATCTCTGAGCTGCACGTCAAAGATGCACCTATGCACAGATCAAATCTCAAAAGTGCAATGTACCTCATATACATGTTGATGCGAAGCGCCGCCAGAGCAAACTTTTCCACTTCATTTGCAGAGGTGTTTTTATTTTGGAATGTGTATTTATTGTTTGCAGTGTATGTATGTGTGTATGTATGTGTATGTATGTATGTATATATTAGGGGTGCAACGATACTCGTATTGAACCGTTCGATACAGTGCTTTCAGTTCGGTACGCATATGTATCGAACAATACAACATTTGTAATTTATTTTATCAACTTTCCTTCTGACGACGCTGTCTGTGTTGAGCGCTCAGTGAATCTGCGTTCGACTACTCCGCCTAGGCTGCACTGTCGAGCGCAGATCCACTGAGCGCTCAACACAGACAGCATCGTCAGAAGGAAGAGCGCAGGGCAAGCTAGCGAGACAGAAGTTAAGCTCTCCTTGCAACATGGCAAATTGAACCTCCCCCATCCTCATTCAGATCTGGCGTTTGGAATTATTTTGGTTTTCATGAAGGAGGACGAGGAGGAACAGAGAGTCCAAGGTCCTCACTTAGTCTGGTTTACGCAAACACTGCCCTCTGTAAAGCTAAGCGTTTGCAAGCTCGGCGCAGGAGAACCGAGGAGAAGGAGGAAGAAGAAGATGATGATGTGAAGTTGAGAGTTGTTTGCCCCGGCGCTTGGGGGTCCCTCGATGTTTGCCATCGTAACTTACGAATGTGGGTTGGGGTGGTGAAATACCCCATCGCGATTACTAAGGGGTTGGCAAATACCCCCGAGGCGATGAGACAGGGGTAGCGAAATACCCTAATGCGAATAATGCGGGGTAGCAAAATGCCCCACCGCGACATCGGTAAAGGTAGCGATATACGAGTTACTAAGTGTGTCGGGGTTGCGGACAAATAGCCAGCCAAAAAGACAGACAGGAGCGCACACCACCGACAAGGACATGTCCCGCACCAGGCCGTGAGAGCCGAGGAGGGATTCAGGCGTAGCAGCTTCAACAGCATCAACATCTGTGTCAGCATCGCAAACCTCTCGGGGAAACCACAGATTCTTTAGCGGAAGAAACTTAGGTGCATCGAGCACTGCTGCTGCTGCTCCTGCTACTCTAGGGCCCTTGCCCTTCATCCCGTTTCGCGACAATACCCCCACCCTCCCTCACTGAGCCTCTGCACAAGGTCTAGCTGTCCTGCGGCCTGCGAGGGTGGGGGTCCGCGTGTTATTATCCCAATAATAAGGGTTGTTACATCAAGCCAAACCTTTGTAAGCAAAGACCATCAAACTCAGAAGTGAGTGGTTGTTAAATGGGACAGTGTAGCCTGCAACAGGGATATTTTGGACAGCATTGTTTGACAGAGACAGGAGGATTTTTTATATCTATATTAATAATGCAGTATAGCCTACATTAAATATATTATGTATAACCCAGCTGAATGAAAAACAGTGCTTCAATAAAATTTCAAGGCACATGTATTCCAGTTTCAGATCCTAGTTGTATCACTTTATACCATCTTCTAGACTACATTGAATATTTTTTAGATCTATAAATGATATTGCAAGTATTATGTTTGAAAGTTTTAGTAATAGATAATAATAATAGATAATTTAAGTAATGTGAAAAAACATGATCAACCTGACAAGAAGTGTAGCCAAAATGTCTGTATCGCCCCCTGGTGTCTGACTGAGCTATATGTCATACCTCACCCACCACACCCAACCTTCATGTTAGCCGATCGGACAGGAGCAGCTAGAGAAGACATGCTAAGAGGAGAAAAGCACAGTCAGAGTCAGCATGTAGTGCATTGTGGAAAAGATCTGATTGGCCATGTTTTCATCATTCATCAATGCAATGATCCCAAACACACTGCCTAAAAGCATAGCTGGATAGGAAAAGACACAATGGATATCAGTTATGGACTGCCTCCCGGCAGGCCAGACCACAACATTATTGAAGCAGTGTGGGATTATCAGAGAACAGAACAAAAGGCAAAAATATCCAAAGAAGAGTTTTGAATGTTCTTCAGGAAACCTGGAGAACTATTCCTGCCGACTGCCTAAAGAAATGACAAGAAAGCTGCCTGCGAGAGCTCAGGCTGTGTTTAAGGATAAAGCTGGTCACATTAATTTCCCTAATTTCTTTCGGGATTAATAAAGTATTCTGATTCTGATAAATGTTGACTTTGAAGCTCATTAGAACAGTACAAACTCTGTTTCCCCCCCTATTTCCTGTATTTATCTTTGTTTTTTAAGGGGTTGCTCATGACCTTTGGACATTACTATAGCTATCAAAAGAACATCCTGGAGTGCCCTCCCTCTTTCTCTCAGCTCATTTCAGCACAGATTTTCACTGGACCACCAGGGGGAGCAACATGTACTGATAGAGAACTATTCCTGAGAGCTGAGAGCACCGATGTGGCTGATTCAGGTCAGTGTTACGGTACAGTGATGCAGAATGAAGTCACAGCTCACACAGAGTCTGGGAAAGGCAAGCGTCAGTGTTTTTGTCCCGTGCCTGATATTACCATCATTTTACCATGTGACAGTTTGACATGAAAACATTATGATGCCATATCCAAAAGATAATTTTGAGTTACTGCAGTTGCAGGAAGCTGGTGCTAAAGCAGACCTGTAAGCAGAGACGGACACAAGGTGAGAGTGTTTTGATAAGTTTTATTTTACTAAAAAAAAAAAAAGGGGAGAAAGTTCACATTAACATTTAGCCTCAATATTACAGTATATTGAAATTCTTCTCAAAGGAAGTAAAATACAACATTTTATTTTCTTTTAACCTTATATTAAAAATATCAAATAGTACTCATCTAGCAGTGCTTGCAGTATTTTAAGATATGCTGCAGGCTTGATAGCAGAAAGGTTGGCTTTATACAGAGCACAGAGGGTTTTCTTTTATGCAGTTATGTATTTATTTACTTTTTTTTCTTTGCTTTGCAGAGACAGCCTACCTTTTTGTTATCTGGCCTAGTTTGATTGACAAGCTGAACATGCAATGAGGGCAACTACACAAAATCATCCTACAGATTATACCGGTGCAGTAAGACACTTGGAACAGGCTTGCAATGCAACAACAAAAAAACAAACAAACCAAAAAAGCTAAATGTTCCATTCGCTGTGTTCTGTCCAAACAACCATCATGTCACAGGGTGCCCTCGCTCCTCTACAAAGTGATCTGAAATGAATTCTGGGTGTATTTTCAGTACAGCTTACCAACCATGGACATGGTGAATAAGAAAAGTAGACTAAAAAATAACATCACTACCTGAATAAACTTCAAAAAACACACTCCTTAGAGCATTTCTCTAGTTGCACAGAACTGTACAGGCACACGTATTATATATATTTAAAATAAATAGGGCTAATTTGGCCGAGACTCAGTGAGGAGGGCACTTCTCTCTTGCTTGTCAGTACAGAGAGAGGGAAAAGAAAAATTCCAGCCATTTACTGGGACGGCCGTTTTCTATAATTCTTGTGTTCCCTTAAACACACAAGTACACACACACGTCATGTACATCCACACTGTCATTCAGACACATTGGCCTCCTCCTACCCCCCCCCCCACACACACACACACACACACACACACACACACACACAGAAAGCCCAGGGAAGGAAACAAAAATCAGGTGCTAAACATTATTCCAAAACATGTAAATGCCTTTATTTGTGGAATGCCTCTGACCAAGAAAACAAAAACAGAAAGTAGAGTTTGAATCGACTGGTTTTTCAAATCATCAAACCAGAACTTGGCAAAGGGATGACAACACCCCACACGCCGAGGCATGATCCTGTGCCACTGCGCCAGGCTGTGGCCTCCAGACCCTTGTCCCCTCCCATTTTCCCCACAGTGGTCCCATAACTCCCTGTCTTCTTGCCAGTGGGAAGCGGCTGGGCTCTCCTCACGTTTACAGGACACGACACATGACTATTAAGACGCCCCGGAAATCTCCTTCACGTGCCCGGCTCCATCTCCTCACAGGACTGGGTGTGGTAGGGTCGGGTGGATGTGGGGTTTAAACGGAAGGGAGATGTGGAAGGGGAGGGCTGGGGGATTGGGGGGCTGTACAGTTGAGACGAGCTGCCTGCTGTGGGCGAGGGAGAGCTGAGGCAGGATTACTGACTGCTGGGGACCAATGTTTGTATGGAGTCTCTCTCTCTCACTCTTTCGTCTCCAGGTGAAGCCCTGTGGGAGGTGGCCGGGGATTAAACATCGGTGGAGAAGTAGAGTGTGTTTCGCTTCAGCTCAGCATAGGAGATGGGAGGATGCTGCAGGTAGTAGAGCAGCACCTGGACCTAAGAGAGGAGAAAACAAGGCTGTATGAGTACAGCTTCTGCTGGAACAATTTGCGCTTGGATGAGGGTGAAAATGATCATTCTGGATTTTGTGACAGAAACATTACAACCAACATTTTTTTTTTTAATATGGAAGCAGATATGGCTCATGAGCTGGCTGCTGTGATGTGCTTTGCTTTAAAATATCTGAATTTTTACATTTATTTTTACATTTTTACAATTTACAGGGCAGACAAATTGCTGCTGACCTAAAATGAGTAAGGGAAGGTTGTGGCAGTAAGCCATGGACGGAAAGTCACCTTTGACCATTATTAAAAAGAAAATCAGCTTCATAAACATAGATGAATCAATCAATCTAATGTTCTTCCTCTCTCTGCTCCACAAATTCCCCTTAATCTCCGCTTTAATAACCAGTTTTATCATAAGGGCACATGTCTGGTTAACGCTGTCGCAGCTCATCAGGAAAATCACCTCCTAGCGAGAATGTTGCCACTTTGCTAGGTGGAGGGTCTCTAATTAAAAAAACAAAATAAAAAAATACAAAGGAATCCATCACTAATTCACCCAGATTATACTTAGATTACATGCAGGATGAAGCACTGGCCTCATCTGTCTGACGTGTTGTATTCTTAATGCAGTAAACATTTAGACTTTAAATAAGCCTCAGTGCAAACACTGGGCTTCACTGTAATGGACAGATGGGACCGTGCATGTGCACTCTGCCCCCATTTATGATGATTTACTCTGGATGTTGTTTATTCTGCCAAGCGGAGCTATTTGTGAACAGGAAACATCTCTTTGCAGAGATGAATGGATAGCCTGCAGTCTAAATACAGCTGGGGTGGGGTGGGTGGGGGTCAGTGACATTGGTCACTGGGTGATGTGGGAGTGAAATTCATCTGCAGATCACAAGCAGCAGCTGTGATACGCACATACGCACCAATTTAACATCGACCTCTTGTACCTGCTAGGCCAATTGATTTTTTTTTAAATCTCAATTAACAAAATGCAGCTTTGTATTCAACTTTCAAAAACATCCATGCACCTGTGCCATGACGTCATGTGACCAGATGTCAGAAGCGGAGGTGATGTGCTGTCCCTTCGCGCTCTCTGACTCTGAGGGCCTGAGCAGAGTGGGGCCGAACACGGTGGCCAGGTTATGAAGGGACATCTTGTTGATGGGCTCCTTCTCAGCCACCCTGCAGAAACAACAACCAACAAGCACCGTTAGATTCTCTGTGATGAGCTTAGTCTTATGTATAAAGGTGACTGGAACAGGTTAAACATTTTTGTAAAGAAAAAAGCGAATAAGCACGATTAAAGAATAACAAAAAGTGTGTGTATTTGCGTGTCTGTGTACCGTTTGAGGTGCTCCAGCAGCGTGAGGAAGGTCATGATGTTGGGGTCAGGCAGCGAGCGCAGGAGGTGCATCATGCAGTTCTCCTTGGCTGCTGGGTCTGAGAGAGCTGTGAGAGAGGGAGGAAGAAGATGTCAGATTCAATTATGGCAAGACAGCTTTCTAACAGTCCTCATCTTCTCCAGTTGGTCAACTGTAACTCACTTTGGCAAAAGTCTAAACACACACACTTCCTGGAATGAATGTAAGAGCTCAAAGGTCGCACCTATGCCCTCCATGAAGGCGGGATAGAGGCGGTCAGTGAGGAGAGGCTCCGGCAGCTCCCTGAAGTACAGCTTCAGCGTTCCTGCAATGGCGTTGATGTCCATGTCGCTCAGCATCACCAGGATATCTTTGGTATCTGTAAATCAGACACAAACACTTATCACATTATTCAAGTTTTACACTTGATCTCTGCTTCCTCTGTCTCCGGGACTGAGGTGACCCCGCATGCATTGGTGTTTGACTTTTGTTTATCACATCAGAGTGGATGCTAGGCCCTGCTCAGTCACATCTCAGCGAAGTAAAAGCAGCTGTGACCACAAAGACTCTTATGCAACAGGAGACCTTGAACACGATACAGCTGCTGCTCCTCATCTGTCCTGGATTGCCTGACTGTCAGTTTTCACTAATCCCTCATCTAGAGTGCTAAAGCAAAGACCTCAGTTACTAAAAATTTTTTTACATCTAAAAGCAGCATAAGGTGCTACGTTTTTTGGAAATTACTGAGAAAAAAATGGGGTATGGTGGGATTGTAATGCGGGGGCAGCCGGTTTTGTGTTAAACCTATCGCCTTACTGACTCTCACATGACCCAAGTTCAGGACACATACAATAAAAGCCAAATGATGATTTATTTTTTTGCTGTGTGGATCATTTTATAATGTTTGCCAGTAACATCTGTAACCTGGTTGTTCATACGTGATTCCTGCTGAACAGAGTGAGCGAATTAATCGCTGTGCTGGAAAACAGAGTGAGCCCTGCAGAGTGTCCTCATACAGTCTGTCTGCGGTTTCCTGTCAGTTTCAGCTGTTCGCTGCAGTGAGACCAGTGTTTTTGACAATGTGCAGAGTGCACTGGGCGTCTCACAGATTTTTAAAAGCAAAGTGCAAGAACACAGACAGATGACTCATGTGTTCTGCTGAAAATCAGTATAAGACTTCACTGATACTGAACTATTGTTCTTGTGTCTGTATCTGACCAGCTTCAGAGGAATGTTTTTTTCTTTGTTAAGCCACTTCACACCAATCTGTGAATCACTCAAGCATAAAAAAGGCATCTAACTCAGGGGATGAACCATTGTTGTGTCTACACATAACAGACAACTTAGCAAAGAGTTTATTTTATCTTTGGATCTTTAGGTACTTTGTTGCTAGCTGCATTTGGCAAAACACAATTTGCCCCCATTTCTTTAGTTAATCCATCTACTGTTCACTGAAGCTTCATCAGAAATAGTCTAAGTAGAAGGATGACTGTTGCTGAGGTATGCCAGATTACACAAGAACTGAACTGAAAGTCAGCAGCAACATCTTTAGGACGATGCAATACTATCAGTCATAGACTGGCCTCCCTAGATTGTGGATCTCGACATTACTGAAGCAATGTGGGATCATCCCGTCAGAGAACATCCAAAGAAGAGCTTTGAGTGTCCTTCAAGAAGCCTCTTCCTACTGTTCCTGGGACTTCTTAGAGAAATTACAAAAAGGCAGCTTAAAGTAAGAAAGTTCAGGCTCACATGACGAATTATACAAACTCTGTATTTAGCTGTATCTTTGCCTCTCAATAAATTATTGCTATTTGGAATTTTCCTAGAGCAAAAGAAATGAACTGTGGCTCATGACTTTTGCACAGTAGTGTATAAATCTAAATGTCATTGCACATATTCTGCATCACAGAATCACCTCTACTGCATTGCAAAGAGAAAGAACAATAAACAATATTGTCGTGCAGTAAAGACGATGGGAGGAAGAGCGTGTCACACAGAGACAGTGAATGGAGTCTTACTGGTATCGAATGCTGATTTGAGGGCCTGGATATCAGTGGCCACCCCTGAGATCCTGTAGATTCCCACTTCATCGATCCCTCTCTTCTCCACCTCCTCAATGCACTGACGGACTATGTAAGGCACCTTGGAGCGCTCGCGCCTGTGGACACACACAGCAGTTATTTTCTGATGACTGAACTGGGCTTGCACATCTTCATCACAGGCGCCATGAAAACAGTTGTTTCTTTTCATGAGACGGGAACTTTTCTCATCATCTCACATACACATCAATGAACGCCTATTCATGAAACTTTCAATGTCTCATTCTATCATTTAGACACATGAGCTCTGAGCCCTTTTCAGTCTCAACAACAGGAACAAGCTTACTTTGTAACAACGTTGATTTTGACTCCAAATACGCCACTCTGTTTTTTGGACGGCGTTCTCTTTAAGCTGAGGTCTCGACTTGTAAACTTCATGGAGAATTCCACTTTAATCTGAGGAGGAACAAACAACATTAAGAAGGCAAAACTGAAACTCTGGGATTGTTACGAGTCACTTTGTGTGCGATGACTAACATCTGTTTTTTTATTAATTTTATTTCTATGTCTGGTTTCTGCTATCTTATTACTAAGTTTATATTTGTATTGTACAGCACTTTGGTCTATTTATAAATAAATAAATGATGATGATGATGATCTTTAAGCTAATCATTTTAATATATGGAGAAAAAACCTAAAATAAAAGAAAAATTTGTGGAAAAAAGTTTATGGAAAAAAAAATAAATCAAGATTTCCTTTGTATATATTTAGTTATTCTATTCTAAATTCTGTCTGTACAAATCTCCGACCTTGAAGGCTTTATTTACTGGACGAGTCCAAGCTAAAAGTCCCTCTCAGATACTTACCCCATTCATCTCTATGACATCCATGTGCCAGTTCTTGGACTGCACAGTCTGAGGATCCAGCTGAAAGACACAACACAGACAGAAACATGGTTGTTAACATTTTTGAGAAGCCTAAATAAGGACATGACTAAATTCATACTGGGATTTTCCCAGGAACAGAAAACTTGCTTAATCACATCATCAGTGAGCCGTCGCTCCCTTGGACAACTCGACATTTCTCAATACAACACACAGAAAGGAAGAAAAAAAAAGGCCTGGCAACAGTATCTGTACATTTCTTCGAAACCTGCTCACTTAATTCGAGCGTACCCACGGTGGGTGTTGTGACCAAACCGGACTTTGCCACCAGGGAAATTCTTTTCCCACATAAATCCTCAGGAATGTTTGTTCTTGTAGTACGGAGATAGAGTCTGCTTTTATGCTTTAATCTGTCTCTAAATAAAACCTGAGAAAGCCTTAAATTTCCATTCTAAAACAGAAAGTGGTGAAGCAAAAGTAACCGTCCTCGTGTGTTTGACAGAGAAATGCCGATTTAACCTCTTTACATTTCACTAAAGAAGAATCCCAGTAAGACATTCAAGTATGATCTGACACCTTTGGGGTTTTGTAGCTACAGAGAATTAAAACATAATTAAAACAACTGAAAAATATCTCCAAAATTATAACCACATGGAGCTCAACGTTCGGTTTTAGTGGAGGATAAAATAAGGAAACTGGAGACATGACTGCACTACCCGAAGCCCAGGCAAAGTAATGCTTGTAACCCCGGGCTCTAACGTAGACGCTGGACAATAAACTGAAGGCAGTAAGTTTATCGTCCCACAACTTTTTCGCTTCTGCTGCCCTTGTACGTCTTCAGCAGTCTCTCAGGCGTCGAACGAGGGCTCCAGATTAACTGAGACACTTCTCCTCGTTCACCGCACATATTCTCAAAGCGTGGCTCTCACGTCTCTCAGTGAGGCAGCACAGACAGCTTGTTGTTGTTTTAAGTCTCCTGGAGTCTGCGCCCGCTGTGCGAGGCCACAACAGCTAATGCCTTTTTTATAGTTTCAGCATCTGCACTACTCAGTTATGTCATCGCAACCCTGCACAGCGATGTGCTTAACGTAGAGGAAAATTACTCTTGCTGGGTGAGCGCAGGGGTAGCACGCTCCTCTTATTGTCGGGATTAAAAGTTTTTAGTGAGTGTATTTCATTACCTCGTAAAAAGGCCATTTGGCACCGGTTTCACGCATTCCTATTATCGCTAAAGCCTGTTTTCCCAGCAGTGTTTGGGCTTCAGACGAAGGACAGGTAATCACTGCAATCGGGGCTTTACACAGCAACTGCCGAGAAGGGAACCGGGCAAAGATCCAAGGCTCACTGATGACGCCTCTTTAAGCCCCCCTGGAGTAAACTAATTGAAAAAAATAAAAAGAAATATCCTACCCATTTCCTCCTTATTACTCTGCTCATTTCTAAAAATCCTAATTAAAAATGAATGTACTCAAATAGGGTTGTAAAAACAAAAAGGGTCCATTACAGCCATTTGTATACTCAGTGACCCTGTCCAAGCCTGTATCCACAACTGGGCCGTTTATTAAAAAATAGCTGAGAGGAACTTGCTCCCCCACTCGCCTGCTTCCCTGAGAAATGAGTTTGAGAGGAGGCCTGCATGAAGCAAGCTTTCATTTACTTTATAGTATTTCATTCAGAATAAAGCACAAAATGTCAGCAGGAGGGATTGCACTGCAAGACGCGGTTTGTGACTTAGCGGAGGATGAGTTCAGTCAGCTGGTCTAACAGCAGAGGGAGGATTTAAGGTTTTATTCCGAGTGACAGCTCGCAGTCAGGGAACCTTCAGGAAGATGGCAGGAGGTAACAGAGCTGAGACTTGATATGAGAGACGTAAAGAAGAAAAAAGACGTTTGCTCCCATATAAAAGAACCCAGCTTTTATATGGGAGCAAGTGTGCGCACCGAGTATGAGGTATAGCCGGTTTACTTCCATCCGGCCGTATATGTGCACGTCCCACTAACTCTGTACTCTGTGTGCTTAAACACACTAACCCTCATTTATCTGCTCTCCTGCATGTTTGAGCGTATTGAAATGAACATAACGGGAAGCATGCGGCCGCCGTGTGATTCGGTCCATTTGCAGAAACCTACAGAAAAGTCACGGTTGATTTGAGTATCCTTTTTCCTGCATGTTGCTGGACTCTAGGTCAGTCATGCAGAATACAGGCTTTGATATCATGACTAAGAGTCTCCAAATAAAGAAGCAGGCAGACATGAGCCGGGACGTACATGCAGTTTGAACAGAGTACAGGCTGTGCTCTACTCAGACTGATCTACAAGATCAAAGCTGATAAGTCATTCTTTTGTGCTACTAAATGGTTTCTTTTACACCGACAGGGCAGAATGTGGTTATCAGTCACACAGTATTACTCAGACTTGTACTCTGGATTTCAGTTTTACATTTCAAGAAAAAAAAATAAAATCTTGTTCCCGCCCAGTTTTGAACCGGGGACCTTTTGCGTGTTAGGCGAACGTGATAATGACTACACTACGGGAACTAACTGAGAGCCCTCCCCCCTCCCCTCTGGAAATATAATCCCGCCCTCCACCCTGCTGTGGATCTGAGACTGACAGCAACAACACAGGGGCAATCAAGGGTCTGCATCCCCTATGGAGCTGCACAAGCCTCAACACATGCAGCGCTACAAAGAATCTTGATGCATCGGTGTACATCATCCACGATGTTCTCTGTGCACAGGGATCCCTCTTTCCTGTCCACAGGAACACTATACATGAAAGCATTTTCATCTGACAAGCGTGACCGATGCGGGTCTGTGAAAGGACAGTTGTTTGCAAAACTACGTTTCAGTTAAGTGCAAAAAGAAAATCTTGCTCAGATGTGCAAATTTGTCACCAATATGAACATTTAGTATCACATGCTGCTCAGATTTAGTACAACTAAAGAGCAGTGTTTGGACACTTGTTTGTTTTGTGTGATTATAAATTTATGTAAAAGCAAGAGCTGAATAATGCAGACCAAAGAGAAGGAAAACAGCGGCAGAAGCCTGAACCAAACAGTCAGGTACAAAGTGATGTGTAAAGCCAAACTAATGAAATCTCTATAGACTTAATTAGCTTATTGTTGCTGTGCTTGGAGAGGTAATGCGTGCTGGCGACAACACAGCAAAAAGCATAACTTGATCTTTTGATATGCTAAATTAATGAATCGCTGTTTAATTTGTCCTTTGTGTTTCATCACACTTTTTCACCACTGCTTCTCTGCCTGATTAAATATTCATTCAGCTGCAGAAAGCTTTTTATTAGTCCTTTAATTAGAACGTGGTGCTAACTGCGCGGCTCCTTGGATTTAGCAGGATTACAGGAACCGTGTGCACAGTGACTGAACCTTCATTTCATTTTTTTTCCTTTTTAATTTCCAGCTAACACATCCTGCAGCAGCAAAGTTGCTCCTGCTCCATAAGCAACAGGACTATTTTTGGATTCATGAACCATAATGTTTATATGACTCTTTACTCAACAGCTGCTGATGTCAACGAGGCCATGGGAGGTCTTTGACTCGGTTGCCATGTTGCCTTCTGCCCTCTCTTCCTAGTTTGGGCCAATCGGCAGGGATTTTCAACTGAATGAGAGTTGTGATTTGCAGACTAGTCTTTTATCTCTGCCAGCAGTGTGTGATTCTCATCCAGCCCCTGTAAGCAGCGACACACAGATGAGTACTACACTTACGCAACACCATCCTTGCCTGCAGCAGAGCGGAGCACTGATACTGAAACGCAGAAAAACATAAAGGGGTGAAATATTCCTTTAATATTCAGAGTCAAAAACAAACACCTTTATTTTCCTTAAAATACCCATATGATCAGTTTTTTATGATTTCTTCATTGTGCTGCAGCATGAACGTGCTCAGGAAAAGACCGAAATCTCTTCAAATTCATGTGATTTCAGGAACTTTGTTATTGACCAGTGTCATCTCTCGTTTCCACATGGAGGAGAGACAGTCAAAGACTACTTTGTTTCATTTACTTTGACATTTTATCATTTAAATGCACCGTTCCCACCATCCAAAGTCTGTCAACTGTAGCCATGGCAACTAACCTCCCAGCTAATGTGAAAAAAAGAACTGGAGTAAGATTCAACTGAGCAACTATGCGAGTTTGTTTTCCTGATTATTTAGTAACTTTTCATCGCATTACTTTTGCTGCTCAGGCTCACAGCATGTGCTTTATGTTTACCAGCAGTGACAAATACACTTTTAGTGACCATATCTTTATAGATACCTGCATGCAAGGGGCAAAAATAAAGTGCACAACACTACTGTGATTAATAGCACATCCCCAAAATCTCACTCCGTAATTAGATGATTAATGCCTTTGTGTCACTGTAAGGAGATTAAAGGCTATTTGCATGCTGGCTGCTGCACAGCCAGAAGCAAGGGGGTCACTGTGGGCATCAACCTGAGAATGCTTTACTGACCTGCCACTCCCCTCCTGGAGCCCATTAACCAATCACAGATCTTGCACACAGGGGGGGATGAATTGGGGCCAATAAAGGGCCATGCCCTCCGGTGGAGACAGGAGGAGATTTATGTGGCCTATATAAAAAGGCCATTAGGGGAGTAGATGGCATTTTAGGCACACAGAAAGGATGAAATGCTAATATCTCGTCTGCACCAATCAACATACTAAAATGGAGAGTATAATTTCCATATGGGAGCTGAAATGCTGCAAGGGTAAGAGGTAGGATGAGCGAGTGGGAGGGAAGATGATAATGGTCGGATGCGATTCTCCTCGATGGCTTAGTCTGCATTGTTCTCTGCACTAAGCTGGCTAAAAGTCCACAAAAAGGAGGGAAAAACAGAACACAACGCAAAAGCTACAACCCCACATCCCAGCCTCAAGGCTATTTGCTCCTTTGTTGCGACACATCAAATATTTCTAGTTCTACACCAATTAGCGTTTTCCAGCCAGCTTTCCATCTCATCACACTGTGTCTTAATTAGGCGCTGCTTCCAGCTCACGTAGGGAGCACAATTCCCTGGTGTACTTCCGTGCCCTCACCTATCCTTTTCATTCCTCTAAACACCCAGTAAATAACATGATGCATGCCACAGATGCACAGACAGAAACAAGACGCACTATGCCCTAAAGTCTGCTTTTCCTGGCCCCAACAATTATGATTCAAATTTCTAAACGCATATCTGCATGATTTAATTTTAAAAGCATGCACAACAGAGTGCACACACACACACTGCTTAACCAAAAACTAAGAATGAACCCTTTACAGAAAACAGAACTATTCAAAAAATCCATGCGTGCCTCCGCTGTGTTATGGTTTTAGATAATATCAGTGGATAGTTAAACATCATCGAGAGCAATCCCCAGCATGTTGCAATGAAACACATGACCGAGGGAAAGAAAGGGGGGGACTGTAGAAAGACTGATAGGATCAAAAGGCAACCAAGCTTGGAAAAATGACAACACAAGCTCACTCAAAAAAAAAAAAAAGAAAGAAAAAGTGACAAGAATTAAAGGATGAACCTTACAGAGCAGATGGGTGAACAGGGATTTCGGCACGGTGTGAGTGCAGGGTGGCAAGATACCAAAAAGACTTATTGCCAAAGCTGAGAAATTTGGACAGCAGTGAGACAAAGGGACTTCCTCCTCTAATGCCTTGACATTAACACGGTGGTACCTGTGTACAGAGAAATAATGTATGTAATCACTGTTTTATTCCGCTCAGTATAAAAGAGTGGTCAGCTTTCCTCAGGCTCGTGCTGAATAATGGAAAACATGGAAGCAAAGGTCAGCCTAAATCTGACTCTTTGTTATGAACACGGTTATGATGCACACAAATTACAGCTCAAAACGCTGTTGATGCTGAAGAAGAGGAGGGCTGTGCAAGAACGTGGTCACCCCCTCCAGATAAATAAATACCTAAAAATTCCTCAGCTTATGTCTGCATTACTCTGTTTCAGCTGTGTGTGCAGAGGTGTGCACTGAATCACAGAACCTTTGCTGCTCAGCCAAAAGAGTCACAAACCAGAAACTGCATTTAAACAACGTCGCAACACCACGAAAGGCCAGTTGCAGACACTACAAAGAAAGGGATAATAACTGGCTGCATACCAAAACGACATCATGCAAACATTCCAGATGTGTGTCTCAGAGACAATATGGAGTAATGTGACACTTAATAAACAGAAGAAGAAAAAATCGTTGCTTTAAATGCCAAAGAGGCGTCATTATCACAACTGAACAGCAGAGGGAGCCATTCTGATCGTCAAACAACATGACAAGCTGCCTTTTAGTCATCACTAGTAGCTTTTTTTTTATTTTATTTTTTTAAAGGAGAAAAAAAGGCTTGTGGATATGAAGACTGATGGAGAGGAGAGGGCAGGGAGCAGGAAATTATTATTTCATATTATTAAACAGAGTGCTTTTAGAGCGATCGTGAATTCCTATCTTAATTAAATCGTCGCACAGTCCCGTTTCATGTCGGTACCATTTTTTCAAATATTAACATCTTCTCACAAGTTATTCACAAGTGAGTGTAACCGATCCTGCATCAAACTCCAGTGCAATTCAGGATTAATCAAGAATATTCAATACTTTTTAAAGCTCAAATATTAAAGTTAGTAATAGAGATGCAGATTCTACCAGGGTAAAAAAGGGAAATAAACCCATATCCTTATTTCTGGGTCACAGTTTAGCCATCACTGTCATCACTAGCTACATTCAGTCATCTGACCTTTCAGAATAGAACAATAGTCAACTCAGAAATAAAGACACCCATTAAGAGAGCACACGCACACAGAAAGGGATGAACTGAGGATAAAAGAGAGGGAGAACCAACAGATGGAAGTGACACAGTGATATATAGAGGATGAAAAAAAGATTAAAGAGCAAAAACCACAGCTTGTGTGTGTGTGTGTGTGTGTACATATGTTAACCAGAAACCTTTTGTCTGAGCAGCTTGCTGCGGACGCGGCCCCATAGCTTGGCCCCAGTGTTGCTGTGCCTCTTGTGCACAGGGGTCTGTGGCTGGCTGGACAGATTGTGCTGATTCTGATCCACGCAGCAGTGCTGCTCCAGACGCTCGCACACCGAGTTCAAGTTTACATCCGATACCAAGATCTCCGTCATGCCAAAGCCTGTGAATTCCTCTCCCACCGATGGTGGAGGAAGAACACTGCGGACGATGAAGAGGATGGGAGTACGGATCCCCACGGAAGCTCTTAGTGATCAGTGAGTCGCTTCAGCAATCAAGTTTCAGAAAAAGACTCTGAAATTCACTTCAAAAGAGGAATGAGTGATGAGGAGGAGGAGAAGTAGAGAAAGATGCTGCCATGGTGTCCTTGATAAGCCTGATAGTAGGTCCACGCTGATGCCCCTCTCTGTGAGTTCGCTCCACAGTCAGCTGCCAGCATCTCCTCAGTGTGCGATCTGACTTCCACAACAGCAAGCACACATACAGAGCGACTGAGCGAGAGAGAAAGAGAGAGAGCGCGAGAAGAGGGAGGGAGATGGGGGGTGAATGGGCTCCCGCTGTCAGTGAGCAGCTCTGCTTCTCCAGATGTTGATGGACACACCTCCAAAGAGAGAGAAGGGAGGGGAGGAGGGCACAATAAACAGTCAATGAGAAATGAGGGGGGAGAGAGGGTGAGAGAGAGAGCGAGAAGGAGCAAAGGCTAAATGCTGGACTCTGTTTTGTTCAGTGCTTTGACCCCTTGTCAACCTTTCCCAGAGTTGGCCAGCATGCTCAGGAAGTGAGTAAACAAAGAACTGTGACGATGAGAAAGAGGCAGTGAAAGCATGAAAGACAGACAGGTAATACCTGCGTCGCCAAAAACATGACTTGAAACACACAGGCAGACCTCTAAGAAGCTCTAAAGGCTCCTATGTTGTCATATCCTTTTAAAATCTGACTAGAAATATCTTTGCTCTCTCCCCCTCTTCTCTGTGCCTCCCTCTGCAGATGACTTCTCCTCCCGCATTCTTACAGTTCTCCGATTTCCATCGTCTACTCTCTGCGAATGCGTGCGTCATTTTTCCACTACAATGCTCGACACTTTTCACCGTGCCTGTATGCTGACATTGGAAAGTCACTCAAAGACATCCACACGCACGCTCACACCCCGGGAGACACGGCCAGCGAATCTCCATGTTTATTCAACAGGACAGCCGGAGCTGGCTGCTCTTAAGAGAAGGATTCCTCTGTATAATGGATCGATATGGGGCAAGGGAGCCTGTGTATGCCTGTCAAACTCCATCTCCATCCACCGTGTCCCATCCCATTTGAATTAGGGAGGGGGGGTTCTGCTGGTGGAAAAGGTTACAGACATGAGGCTGCATTTTAAAACCCCCAGACTGGTAAGACGCACCGTCTACTGGGCTGAAATGTCTTTGTGATTCAGAGACAGTATCTGCGATGAAATAATTATAATTTAGTTACCTTCTGCTAAAGCGGCAGATTTTTTTTTTTTTGCTGTTTTCGCCACAGTTTTTAGCAACAAATTGGACTCATCCCGTCATCACAAGGCGTCTCAGCTAACAGCAGACAGCCTGATACCATAGTGTAAAAACATGTGGGTTAGAATGTGTTCTGTGGTAATGATAAAACACTAAAGTGGGAGCAGGACGGCCAGCATGTCTCACTTTGTGACCGAAAGTGTAGTACAGAGGGGGTGGTGGTGGAGGAGACCTCAGTCAACCCTCGCCACAGACTATTTTTAACTCTCAGAATTCGTAACTATGAAGCATACACACTCTATGCGTCATATCTTGGAAGGAATGTCTGGGAAAACCATGTTTTTAAAATGGGAGGAAAAAAAACCCCCACAGGGCGACAGGAAATTTTTTGGGCAACGCACTGAAAGAATCGTACATCGAACTGTAGCTTGTTTGATTGATTTCTGCTATCACAGCATCCAGAAGAGAAAATAAAGACTAAAACAAGCAGAAAAATAAACTGCAATCAGCAAGTGTCATCATATGTGATGGGAGCTTCAAAATTAGTACAAGCAGCAGAGGCCAAGATACCCTGAGCGTCTGCAGTCTAGTCCTAAAATGATTTCACATCGTCATTGAAACAATTCTAAATCTTTCATTAGAACCTCGTGGCTCGGATTCTTACTACTTTCAGATCATACACCTGCAGTCTGGTTCATGGGGAAAGCTTCAAGTTTCAAGCTCAAGCCAAGAAAGCTTTTCACACTTTGGAAAATCCCCCCAGAGCTGCTTTCACAGGCCGAGCAGCAGCAATCTTCGCTCGCAAGATCAGTCAAGTGCGTCTTTAGTTGTCCCGCTTCAGTACAGGATAAGACAAAAAACCCGAATTCCTCTCATTTCCAATTGAAACGCAACATCATCATCATCATCATTTATTTATATAGCACTTTAAAAACACACCTGGTAGACCAAAGTGCTGTACAATACTAATATGCACATAGTAATAAAACCAGACATAGCAATAAATTTTTTTAAAAAAAAGTCAGTTACCCACAGAGTTAAAAGCCAGAGAATAAAAATAAATTTTTAATAAAGACTTAAAAACTGGCACTGATGTAGCCTGTCTAACATGGAGAGGAAGGTTATTCCAAAGCATCGGCGCTGCAACAGAGAACGCTCGGTCTCCTCTAAGTTTCAGCCGTGACTTTGGGACCGAAAGCAGCAACTGCTCAGCTGACCGAAAGGAACGAGTGGGGACGTGGGGCTTCAACAAGTCAGACAAATAAACAGTTGCCAGACCATTTAGAGATTAAAAAACCAATAAAAGGACTTCAAAACGGGTCCTAAATTCAATTGGAAGCCAGTGTAAAGAGGCCAAAATCGAGTGATGTGATCAAATTTCCTTCTGTCAGTTAAAAATCATGCTGCAGCATGTTGCACTAATTGCAAGCATGACAAAGTGCCCTGCCAAACCCCTATTAAAAGAGAATTGCAATAATCTAAACGTGAGGTAATAAAGGCATGAATAACACTTTCCAAGTCACGCTTGGAAAGAAAGGGCTTAACCTTCGTTAAACGTCTGAGGTGATAGAATACTGATTTTACCACCCCATTTACATGGTCATCAAAGGTAAGTGCAGAATCAATTTTAACTCCGAGATTTGTGATCGAACTCTTTAGTTGGGAAGTCAAAGCTGCAAGATCAACATCTGGAGTATGAGAAAAACGATTTGGGCCAAATAAAATCGCTTCTGTCTTCTGATCATTAAAATTTAAAAAGTTTTTTGCCATCCATGCTTTGACAGCAGTAAGGCAGTCAAGCAGAGGTCGACTTGGGAGACTATCAGAATGACTAAAAGGTAAGTAGAGCTGGCAGTCATCTGCATATAGATGGAATGGCACTTTATGTTTTCGGAAAATCGCGCCAAGAGGCAAAAGGTACAGTGAAAACAATAACGGCCCAAGAATAGATCCCTGTGGCACACCCCAAAGCAGAGGGGCCACAGAGGATGAAGCCGACCCCAACTTAACACAAAAGGTCCTATTTAAGAGATAGGACTTTAACCACACAAGTGCCGAACCAGAAATTCCCACACAGTGCTGTAAGCGGGAGATGAGCAAATCGTGATCCACAGTGTCAAATGCAGCGGTCATGTCCAACAAGACCAGCACTGCATATTTACCACGGTCTGTCGCTATCAGGATGTCATTCATAACTTTTACGAGGGCTGTCTCCGTACTGTGGAATGGCTTAAAGCCGGACTGAAAGATTTCTGACAATTTAGAGTCATTCCATCAACTGAGTATAAACAATCCTCTCCAGAATCTTACTAAGAAAGGGAAGCTTAGAGATGGGTCTAAAATTTGATATGACTGAACTGTCTAAGTTCTTCTTAAGTGAAGGATGTATGACTGCATGCTTAAATTCCCTAGGTACTTGACCAGACAAAAGACTAGTATTAATAATGTTCAGAATGTGCGGTCCGATGATAGGAAATACTGTACCTTTTTAAGAAAATGGGGAGGAACATGAGGACACCTGATTGCATACTTTTACTGGCTTACAGTCACAAAACATGAAGCATTAACAATAAAAGCAAACAGATGTTCATAAATGAAGCCTGCTGCAAACTATGTTATTGAGAAGGTTCATGTTGTCCAATCTCAGATTCCAGATCTCATTCAAGCTTAAAAATAACCAAATACGAGGAAAAGTTAGTTTTAATCCACGATTAAAATTTTGCTTTAGTTTTTTTTTTTTGTGTTGTATTTTTTTTTTTGGGGGGGGGGGGGGGGGGGTAAGAGCAGATTAATGGTCTATTAATGGTCTGTGTCCATGTCTGCAGAGTATAATCACAGTAAGAGAGGGGCAGCCAATTAGAAGGAAGCTGGCTTTCAGGGAGGGGCTCTTAAAGAGACAGGAGCAAAAACTATTTAGCTCCTACAGTGATCACAGTTTAATGATAAATAATATGGTGTCAGAAATTAGTATAACAGGCTCAAATAAGCCTTATTTTCTCTCTTGGTACCATAAAACTACAGTTTATGCCTGCTAGCAAAATTTAGCTTCATGTGTTGTGATATTAATTAGTGTGATCATCATCCAGCTTGTAGCTGTCACTTAGACGATGCTGTTCAGGAAACGTTTCACACTTTATGGATAGCGCTATCTGCTTTCCAGTCATGTCTCATCTTCACTTTGCAAAATTTTGACCTTTGGCTTCTCTTTGAAGTGTCAAAAAGCCCCAAAGTCAAAAGATACTGACAGCAGAGGAGTAGAGTAACAGCAGGTGTTCATGCAACCTATGTCGACTGCTTCACAGCCCATCACGTCAAATACATTCATGCAGCGAGCTCACACAAGCACACAGAGTTGCCAGTGTTGCACTCTCTCTTGTGTTGGCTCATAAGTTATTTATGCCTGCACACTATATGCAGACATGTTAGCGCAGAATACCTGTGGGTTTACACAACTCAGCACACATCAAAAACGCCAAGCAGTTCTGCACACAGACTGCCTCAATTCCCTCCAAAACTCAAACCGACTCCATACGTGGCATTTAAATGCAAAAATAATAACAGGCTGTCGATGTACCAGAATAATATTTTTCTCAATCATGTCAAAAGCAAAACTATTCGTTTCTGTGGTTTTATTGCTCGGTTTTGCTGTGAGTAAGAACAGTGGAATAATGGCTCCCAATTTTCCTTAAAAAACACACACACACACACACAAAAAAAACAGGACCTTGCATAGATAGATACGTACTGTAGAGATAAATTAACTGTATGAGATGATGAATTGTGTGGGGCTTTGAGCTTAGGAAACATGGGAATGATAAAAAGACGAAAGATGCATGCAGGGGAGGAAGAGGAGGAGGAGGGCGCCCAACGAGGAGATAAGATTAAGAATTCTTGTGAGAAGAGTAGAAAATGTAAAAGTACATGAAAGAAAAGACATGAGTAATTAGCAAAAGTCTCAATGCTAAAATAAATGTGTTTTTTATGTGAGGTGACTGTGGGGGATATGTTTGCCTTCTTTTACTCTCTCCGTCCATCTAACACCCACAAATTGTTGTTTTTATGATTTAACTGAGATATATAATAACACTGCTGGCACTCAGTCAGAGGTTCAGCACACGCTTTTATTTAAAATGATCTTAATTTAATACCATTTGGCCACCACATGAAAAGGTGAAAAAGCAGAAGGTTGAGTCCCGAGTGCTTGTGCTCTGACATCATGGCCGGCCCTGGCTCTTAATTATAGATGCGCCGGGTGGCACGGCCCCTCATAAAGCTGCTCCACATGAACAGACGAGGGAGGGGGGCTGCTGAAGGAGGCCCTCGTTTACGAACTCCACCTAGTTGTGTAGTTGCTGCCTGACAAGCACTGCGATTCTGTTGACTGTGCGATTCTAGGGCCTCTAGTGCTGCGGCCTTCAGCAAACTTCTGCCAATCACACACACCTTCAGGAGCCAGAGACAAATTAATGATCAATCGCAGGGCTGAGCCGCTCTGAGATGAATATGGAGCAGCTCTGAATCCATGCCTGCCTAATGAACGCGGGGTGGTCAGTCTGTCAGTCTGCTGTTTTAGCGGGTTTAGTGTGTGCTGTGTGTAATAAGCTCCTGCTGAAGTCTACAAAACAGCTACAGCTGCTGCAACAATCTACCTTTAAATTCCAGCAGGAGCTCCTTCTGAAGAAAAATCACTATTTTCTATTAGAGATGTGGAGCAGTTTGCTTTTGGCTTTAAAGTGAATAAGAAGACCTGGCTGAGCTGGCTGCCAAAAGCTACTACAGGGGTCTGGGTGTAGTCCACCCTAGACACCACAAAAACCACCTCCTGCCCTCTGTTTATACTTTAAACTATCCTATTAAATAAAGTTTAAAAAAAAAAGACAAAAAGAAAGTTCCACTTTCATGTATGAACAGTAACTAAAGCAGGAGAAAATTACCTCAGCTTCCAATAAACACTAAAAGTAGGGGAGTTATACATAAATAATTAATTACCAAATAAGAAGCTCAAATCTCTTCCAATGTCAGTCGACCCTTTTAATAAAATCTGGGGAATTTTGCTACACAGTTGTACAGCTAACAGAGATTTGGACTTACAGTTAAAGCTGTATTGTATTTTTTAACATTTTCAAAGGTTTAGTGGAGTTCGTATTTTCATTCATTTCATGTTTTTTTGGTAAGTTTTTTTTAGGACATTCACTATTTTAGTGCTTTCACAAAAACAAAATCAAAAACAAAAAAAAAAAACCTTCACCAAAGTGCAGGCAGGCCATTAACCTTTATAGTTTTCCATTTTGGCTATCACAATGGACACACGCACAGGTTTGTTGTTTGTTCCAGCCTGCAAACACAGCAAGAGCAGGATACACAGAAAGCTGGCATCTGAGAATGTGCGTATGTGTACATCCATATTTTGGCCACACCTCGGTTGATCCCCAAAGCAGCTGACAGTGGAACAAAGGTGATTGTTTGGGAATATCAATCACGTGCATCTTTCTTAGGCCAGCGACCGGCTGACATCAGTGGCCGGGTGGCTGCGATAGCTAGAAACCACACTGCGAGCGGATAATTCAATCAGGGTTAATTCGATGGGTCTGCAAGTATGTTTACAGGATGATCTGCTCCACCTCTTTGATCTCTCCTGCTCTCTTATGGAGGAAGATGGGAAAATGGGGTATGAGGTTTCGAGGTTAAGAGTGAGAGTGCTAAGATGAGAGCGCAAAGGCGGGAGGAGGTTTGGCTCGGTGGGAAATCACAGCCTTAGGGTGCACTGCAGATTATTCCTGCATGTCTTTCATCTGAGCCATTGGGGGCATCCTCCGATTAACCGCTCCATCACTTATTAAGCACTTTGGAACAAAAGTGGTGAAGGAGACAGAGGAGGGAAGGAAAAGGAGTGAGCGAAGAAAAGGCTTAGCTTGAATCTGTGTGTGTCTTTGGGCGTGGCTGAAGAGAGGTAAAGCGTGTTTTTGTGCTCTTTCAGAGTCAGCATATTCAGGGTGTACATATTAATAGATTGTGGTACATCTAGCCGAAGAGTACAGTGAAGTGTGATCAGCACACGTAGATGCACAACGGTAAGGACACAGAAACAAAGTGAAGGAGAGCAAGGAAAACAGGTTGAGAAGAAGGGTGATGCAAGAACAAATGGTGAAGCAGTAATGCTGCACTCTGCATCACAAGCCTCCGACTAAACAATGAGATCACACCTTGTATACACGCAGTTCTTCATGGATTTTACTAATTAGTAAAATAATTTATATATATATATATATATATATATATATATATATATATATATATATATATAAATTATTTTACTAATTAGTAAAATAATTTATATATATATATATATATATATATATATATATATAAATTATTTTACTAATTAGTAAAATAATTTATATATATATATATATATATAAATTATTTTACTAATTAGTAAAATAATTTATATATATATATATATATATATATATATATATATATATATATATATATATATAAATTATTTTACTAATTAGTAAAATAATTTATATATATATATATATAAATTATTTTACTAATTAGTAAAATAATTTATATATATATATATATATATATATATATATATATATATATATATATATATATATATATATATATATATATATATATATATATAATTTCTCTCTGTTTAATGCTTGTCTCTTTATTTATCCTAATGTCTGTGTCCATAATTCTTCATTATGGTTTCACATGATCCGAGTCACTCCGACGTCCACCAATGACAGGAATGAAACAGTAAAGATGTTGCAATACCTCAAACTCTTTGTGTTACATACATCCACCTGAAAAAAAAAGCTAAAGGCAGAACATCAGATGCAAAATCAACTCTAAGAGTAAACTGTGCTGTTCCCTGGCTCAGAGTGTATTTGTTCATCAAACACAAGATAATCATTTTTCCTCAAAAAGGCAAACAGCAAATCCTCTTTGGTGGAGATAATTACAGCAAAACAACACAGTGAACTTTTTCTTTAATTACAACTGATTCCCCTCCTACCGTCTCTAGAAAGAAATGACTGCATTAAGTCTGAGCAGAGCTTTGCGTTTGCCTGAAATAAACATAAAATAAAGTCAAAGCTGCACAAGGCAGATTTATATATATTTTTTAAACCCAGAAAAGAACTTTGTGGAACAGTTCCTAACTACTAAAGCACCATAACATCAGGGGACCACATAACCCGAGGGGTCTGGGTCTATTTTCTTACTTTTGCGGTAAGCAGGTGAGGACGTTGTGATAAGAAGTCTTTGCACATCCTTAACATGTCCACATTTTGCAGGATGGAGATCATCCACCCGTCTGAGTGTCTGTCACACCTGGAATAAGCTTGATCTTTAAAACTGCACTTTGCTAAGATGTACAGCCAGTGGAGGATGACACATTCCCCCTGTTTTGGTAACTATTCCCGATATAGAGCCTGGTGTTGGGTGTGATTTCATCATGTGAGCCAACCTGCCCTTTGCTGGGATGTGGATGGGCACCCACTATGCTGAGGCTGTGATGTGTTGTGATCAGTGTTGTGATCTCTGCTAGTCTGGGGACAAGGCTGTGTTACATCTGAACATTGTGACCCAGTTTCAGGATGAAGAGAGCGCAGCCTCACAGAACGGTGCTGCTGACCTGCTTCAATAATTCACGCTTAAGTGTATAACCGTGGCTGAATGGACGCAGCCACCTGGAAAGATTACACAGCCGGGGCAGGAAGCTGGTGGGAATTACAGAGAGGAAGAGACGACAGTATCAGAAAGTATAGCAGAACTGAGATTTCTTAGTTTTTTAAAGGAAAACATGATTGTTTTGGGCAGAGGGTGGATAAGAAAGTGCTAACCTTTTTTGCGCCACGGACCGGTTTATGGTTTATGCCCGACAATATTTTCACGGACCGGCCTTTAAGGTGTCGCAGATAAATACAACAAAATAAAACTAGTACCGGTACCGAAAAAAAGAAGATTTATTCATAACACACGTGAAAAGACCCAGGAAAACCGAGTTAACGATAAAAACGATAACAAAATAACGCTGAAAACCGATAAAAACCCTGAAAACCATACATTTCACACCTGAGCCCGGCACCAAACGACTCACGGACCGGTACCGGCCCGAGGCCCGGGGGTTGGGGACCGCTGATTTAAACAATACGCACGAGTTAGCCTGCTGCGTTTCTAAGAGGTCTGATCAATAATGAAGAGGAGGAGAGGTTTGATGCTATGCAGACGGCAGACAGCCCGGCTCATGCTTTCAGTCTCTCATGGTCAAACAGAACACCTACATCTTCTGCTGAGCAGCATGTGTGCACGTGCATATCACCTCTCTGCTGATGCAACATTACTACTACATTCATTTTTCATAAACTCTCACAGAGTCACCGTTTTCTACGTTTGTTACACTTCCCACTCCCACACAGCATTTATGAGAAATTTACTTACCAGCAAAGTTTCTCAGCACTTTTTTAAACAATTATTTTGTGATTTTAAAGAAGTCCACATGAGCAGGCATTAGCTCCATTAACATAGTGTTTCTCTATGTGGCTTTTTATTTGTACCTCTTTTGATATGCACATTAGAGCTATACAGTACGTACTAATAGACTGGGGCAAAAGCCACTTAAGTCTCCAAAAAATGCTAAATTAAGCACTGTAATTATGATAAAGGCCTGGCCTGCAATTTCTCATAATCATTATCAGAACAAATGAGGCCGAGGTGGTGCAAAAGCAGGCCAACAACTGAGAGCACACCTTAATGAAGAACACAAAGTCCCCATCACGAAAAGATCAGTTTTGTAAGCTCTGATGTTTTAGTTCCAGGAAAAGCAGGTCAGCTCTCCTGTAACAGACACATCCATCATCGCTTTCCCACTTTCAATTCTCGATAAGCAGCGTTAAAAAAAAAAAAATCAGTTTCAAGAAAAGCCATTAACTCGTAGTGATAAATCAATTAGTTAATCAACAGAGAAGCCACCAGCTTAAGCTCCCAGTGGCTTTGTTGCAATGATGACCGGCCTTTGTGTTCAGAAAATCAGACATCGGACTTAAAGCGTCGTCTCTGATGCAGAAAACTGTTCTCCAAATCTCTCTCTCTGCTTTGATCCTCAGGCTTTTTTCTCCTTCCTAATCGTAGATAAACAAGACAAAGCAGAAACTAAAGAAAGAGTGCTTTCTACTAATGATTGACATAAAGCAGCCAGTGGCACAAACAGGGAGGCTGGAGTGTGGTGCCTTCTCTTTAACCAGAGCTGATCTGCCTCCTTCACGCTGCCTGACTGAAACACTGTCAGGTTTGCTGGGCGGAGAGAACGAGATACAAGTAGGCAGAGATGTAATCAACCCAAACAACTCCTCCACAGCTCTTAGAACACACACACACACAAACACCTCTCCTGGCTATTATACAACACACATTACATAATTCAAACAATTTGTGACTGTGAAACAGACTCTTGAGATCCCCTCCCTCATAAACGCCCACTCGCTCTTTGAAAGCAGGACTAACGGAGGAAACAGGTACACTCTAGAGCCAGAACCTCCGTCGGATCAAAACATTTTCTGATTGTGCCAGGGACGCTTTTTAAAAAGATTGCTCGGCTGAATTCAACATGACACGCTGGTTATGCAACAGGCTGCTGCAAGCAAAGCAACGCAGAGAAACTGGGAGCTGAAGAGAAGAGTCCCATTCTCCAAGGTTATTAAAGGTGCTCTGTCTCTATGTCCATTATGGACATGCTGTCAGTCTATCACAGAGCCAAACTGGTGCATGTTAGTGGGTACAGTTTAGTGACACTTTAACTTTTACTTCAACCACTGATGTGTTACATGTGGTGTCAGCTCAACATTAGATAGCTAACAGTAATGGCCTCATCATTTACACAGCTGAGAAGTCCAAAACATCCTCACAGGGAGGTCTGGAGGGGAGACGCTTCTTCCATGTGAAAACAATTACATCACTTTTAGCCTAATTTGTGGTGACAAACGGGCCCCGGCATAGAGATCTCAGGTCAGGAAACCCATAAAAAGAGTTTACGTTTTTATGGCTGTGGAAGGGTCAAACAAAACGTCAGTTTAACCGTTATCAATATATATTTACATAGTTTTAACTCATTACGGAGCGAGGATATCTGCCAAGCAAGAAGCTAAGCACCTGCTGTGGAGTGTCCAGCTGTCAGCTGGCTGCAGCTCAGTACAGTAGAAATTGGAAGGGAACAGCATCATTAGCTGTGATTACAGACTCTAAAACAATAACACCACAAAGTCTGATTTTAAAAAGTCTAATATTTTTTAAATAAAAACAAATAAAGGACGGAGTAGGATGCATCATATTTGTTAAAAAATGGGAAAAATTTAATGAGGGATTCTGTGCTTAGTACAGGAGCACTGGGGTTCATGTGGACAGCAGAGGAAAAGGGAAGCTTCCCTCCTTCGCCTTGGGACAGGAAGTCATAAAGCAGGATCAAACGCCTGGCACTGCTTACAGTCGAGCTATATGAGGAGCATAATGTCACGAGAGATCAAGGACTCAACAGAAAATCAGAGCCGCTGCAATAATCAAAGTTATCAAAATTTGATCCTTCAGGTGGCGGAGAAGCCGTCTGAGCACTACACTCTTTAACTGCACATTTTCCAATGCATGTACATGGAGAAAGCTTGTCCCCCTCTGATTACTGGAGTGGAAGCAATATGGAAAGGTCATCAGGACGTGCTGAAATGCAAAAAGGGGGAAAAGGAAAAAAAAAGAAGAAGAAAAGTATACATACAAAAGCACAAAGGTTTGGGCTGTGGCCGCTAACCGCAGCGTCAAACACCTTATGAGTAAAAAGCATGTAGAAATCCACATTTTACAACAGCTACATTCTTAAACAGCAACCATAGAAAAATGTTTTTAATCAAAGACACGAAAACTAAATCCTTAAATCTGTTTTTCCTTCTGAAGTTTAATCAGTAGTCAAGCTCTTAATACTATTTGGAGCCATTTGTTTTCTTAAGCTATGTTCAGCCATAAACCAGACATCGTAAAAAATATCGTCACCACTGTGCATCAGATTATGCCTCCGTTCGGGGTCAAAAGTCAAAGCTTGCATAAAGCTACAGATGTGTTATACAAAAGTGCTATTTTAAAAGGGCTGACGTTCACTTTAAACCTCACTAGAAGCCTTGAAAGAATGCAGTAACAGCCAGAAGATTTCATGTCCACTCGCTCTCCCCTCAGTCTCACAGGCATATTCAGTGTACGTGTTTGTGACTGGAGGCTCAGGAACAAACTTAGATCACTAAGAGCTCAGCAGATGCCCGTGTAACACTCCAGCATGCAAAAAGTGCACACAGTAACCCAAAAATAACAGCTGCATTACCTCAAGCTACTGATTAAGAGTCAGCTACTGTTTCATCTTCAGACGCTGCAGAGGAAACACAAGCTTTTTAAAAATGAGACACCAACCAGAGACGTGTAAAATTGAGTAACCTGGTATGATCACATCTTAGAAATTACGAGAAATCCAGCAGCAAAGTGTGATTAACAGAAGCACTGCATACCTTCATGAGAACGTTTCAGGTTTTACGTGCTTACAGAGAAAGTGTGAGAGCTGCTGGGGCATATAAAGAGTGATCTGACGGCTTACAGAGGCATACGCACAGACAGACTAAGAAACTTAAGGACAAGGAGCACCTTTAGGGAGGAGAACAGAAAACTGCACTGTTCTTAAAGAAGGCTAAAAAATTGGTGGAAATTTGTAAGAGGAAAATACAGACAGACACCATCAAAATCTCTCATGAGCATTAGGGCTGGGCCATATCATACCGTTCACGGTAATACCGGTATAATGTTGGGCAACGACAAGAAAATGAAATATCGTGATAGAATATGGGTAAAACGTGCATGCGCAGTGACTTTGTTTTCATACGCACATAGCCAAAAAGGCATGGCGGCGACGGAGAATGACAAGAACTAAAGCAGATCGTTGAATGAAACGGATGAACCAGAACTGGTTTGTAAAAATGCTGCAACTTCAGTGGTGTGGAACTGGTTTAGCTTTCGTCCATCAGATACACAACAAAGCACTATTTTTGGTAGCGCATGCTAGCGGGCCGTCGTTATTACCGTGTTGTTTGGAAATACGGCACACTTAAAATCAATCCTTTGATTTTTCTGAAAATCGACAGTGCCCTTTATAATACCGTGTGCCTTATGTTTGAATTCTGGTTGTGTTTACTGACCTCGAAACGATTTTATGTACATGGCGCTCGAAAATCTGTCAAATGTTTTAGTACGACTTTGCTAAGCTACGAAGCCGCAGCGCTTGATGGATTGTCGGAGCATTACGGCTATCGTAGGCAGGCGCCTCGCGGAGTGATACGTACTGTGCTTCAACATAATATTACTGTATTATGTGTGTGTAACCTCTTTTTAAGTTTTGTGGATATTATACATGGTTATGTTGAGGATATGTCGGCCAATTTCCACTGTTAGCAAGTAATTTACATTTGCACTGTTAAATTTTTATATAACTTTAATGCAGATTAAAAAAAAAAAACAGCTGCTTGTTTAAGTGAAAATACATTGATTTTTTTTTGCACTAATAAAATTGTGGAGTTGTAAAGTATTTTGTCTAGTGTCAATTATGTCGTCAGCTATATCGTTGTCGCAAATTTTCAAATCTATATCGTGATAAATATTTTTGGTCATCTCGCCCTGCTCTAATGAGCATGATGGTCATGTTTGTGATTTTCTCACAGCTTCTTGGGAAAGGCCTCCTCAGTTTGCTCAAATATCACATAGTATTGTGCTCCCTATGCATGAACTGCACGAACTGTTGATCAGGGAGGTTTTGTACTACCTTCAGCTCCCAGCAGTGTTCCAGAATGGAAAACAGGGACATCCAAAACCTCACTGACACACTATACTACCTAACAGATTCTTAGGGATGCTGGGGAAACGTTTAGTGAAACACTGCAAAGCAGTAACAAAGTCCCGGGGAAGAGTGGTGAACAGGGAGATCACACTGCAGTAAAAGTATCTCCTGGTTCTTTAAAAGCTGCCTGGGGCAAAGCTGTAAATATACAGCCTGATGTCCAACACTGACCTCTGTAGTATCTCATAAAAGCACAGAAACATGCACAAAGTATAATCCAAAAAGCTTTCTGGCAATATTTATAACTCCACATATTCATTTCTGATGGAGACCAGTACTTAGAATCTCTTAGAAGAAACCAGACCTCATACAGTGGGCATCACCCATTCTCTGTAATGAAGTGCAGAACCACTGTGGGTAAATTCTTGCTCAAGCATCAGTCTCCAGTTGTGGACATGTGGAAATTATTCAAGTTCCTGCACAATCATCAGGTCTAAACAAACAAAAGAGGAGGGCATTTGAACAATGCAGAGTCTTGTTCAAGCTACAGCTTCATAACTGTCCGACCTGATCAGCCATCTTTCCCAGGGTAACATGGGGTTCACAATCAGCCCAGAGCAACTGCCAGCCACACATTTTACCGCTGTAAGAACAGCTCGGGTCCCTCGGCTGACCACTTGAAAGCCAGAATAGGCTCTCCTAGCTGGGACACAGCGTGTAGCTGAGGCTCATTTACTTTAATGCTTGTCAGAAGACTGCCAACAACAACAAGAGGGAAAGGGAGAAAGTATCTTGGTCTCACTGGGGTTTGGGGGATTTAACAAACAAAAAAAAAAAAAAAAAAAAAGAGTTGCAGCTGGTGTTCAGAGACTTGTTTCTGTCAGAGATGTGAAATCTGATTAAGAACGAAGGCAGAGAGACACTGTGGGGTGTCTCTGTAAAGCTGGCTCATCAGTCAGCCAAGGACAAAGGGGGACAATGAAGAAGGGCAGAAAAATCCTTTTTCACTTTGTTGTAGAGATTTAGATGAGGAAATCAATTCTCATACTGGTGCACTGATTACAAGAATGCAGCCAACAGCTGTTTCGTGTAGGATAGAAATAAAGATTATGGAAAATCACTGTCTGGTTTTAACAGAACACACAAAAAAAATTGAGCAGAATTTTTGATTTACCACCACCGTGTTTAAAGTCACGTTTAGTCTCTGTAGCTCACATGCATCATGCTACCCAAATACCTCCTTTGCAACTAAGTACTTTAGAGTTTTGCCACTTGATTTTAAACACACATAAACAGAGATGAGAAAAGCCCAGAACTGTACACAGGGCTGGGCCTCACAATGTGCTGGCAGGCAGAGTCAAGCATGAAATGGGCTTTATCCCTCAGAGAGTCAGGCGGGGACGTGATGAGAGGACTGAGGTGATTCGCTGCCCCGAGCCCCCACCCCAATGTCATCTGCTGTGTATAATTCCACAGCTCGAGAACAGCCAGGAGATGTGTGTATGTGAGATATGAGAAACCTGAGGCCTGAACTAGAAAGTCCTAGAATACAAAAACAAATCGGGGGAACAGAGGTTTTAAATGAAATTACTCTGATATGGACTACAAAATCTCTTTTGTCAGCATTTACTGGCTTGGTAGCAGTGGCTGGATAAGAGCTGGCTGTCGGAAACACAGCAGCGTAACAAAGACAATGAGAGGCTGGGGTGTTAACTAGAAGTCTACTTGTCATTACTAATGACCACTTCTTACTTCTCTTTCTGTTCTTGCCTCCATCTGCAGTGTTATTCTCTTCATGTCTCAGGCCACGATGTTACTTGGCAGCAGAAACAATGAGAACAACACAGGGAAGTTTGATCAACAGCTACAACAACTGATCATGATTTGCTAAAAAAGAAAAAAGAACAGACAAAAAAACCCCCAGGCTCTTGAGGTTGGACAAGAGGCTCTCATCCCGATCATGATTTTCTGGCGATGCAGCGTTCGTGGCCTCTCATGTTTGAGTGTTCAAACATGACACTCTTTGTATTATCTGAAAGCCCCTTTAGACTGTTACCAATTATTCCTGAACCCTGAACTCTTTTATGAGACAAAAGGGTGGTAGCAACTGCACAGAGAAATTCACGGTTCCTCTCTGGAGAGCATTTCATTTCTCAGGCTGTGATGAGATCCTTTGTTCTCACTTTAACTCCCAGCATCACATAATTGGCCACCATCTGGGACTCTCATTCCTATTCTTTTGCTCCATGTCATTCTCTTCTGTTTCCCTCCGACCGCCTTTACCACATGTTCTACATATGCATGTTTTCATGGTAGGAAATCAGACATCTGTTGTCAATGCCTAATTCTTTCCTGAAGGATTATGTAATGTTATAATGAGGAACAATTACTGAACTAGCTTGCCCTCGACATTTCGGCGGTTCATTGGAAAGCAGTGCATTTGTACTTTTTAGCAAGAGGGAAAAAAAGAAAGGTACAAATGTGGAAGAGAGCAATGTGAAGGGGTCCCAAAGAGATCCTCTGGCCTTTAAGTGGCCTTTTCACATTCTCGCTTTATTCTTCCACTGTCCTTATCCATCCGGTAGCCCTTCTGCTTCACATGGATCACCGTTTACTTTCTTTTCTAGCCGAATCAAATCTCTGCCCAACGCCCACAACTAGCGCAGATAGCAGCAGCTGACGCTTTTTCTTCTGACATCTCTTTACTTGTAACTTTCTAGATTCAGAATCAAATCTGAGATGGACTGCCATAAAACTTTGTAAGCACATTCATGTTCCCCTAAAAATGAATTATAATAACTTTGGCGGTTGCTCAAATTGTCCAGCTCCATTATCCAAATTAAAAAGACTTTAGCCTCATCTGTACTTTGTTTTCACTGCTAATCAGTTAATGGTACTTTGGCATGCTAAACTAGGACTGTAATAACACAACAAACGACATTATATCTGTTAAGTATCAGCATGTGCAGCCATAACCTCTTTGCATTTTCTAAGCAGTGTAAAGACCACAGCATATAACTGTAGATAAAAGATGGGGCTTGTCACCCACTAGATTGTCGATCTTAAACTTGAGTGCTTCAAATGTCGCCATCCTAGCTTTTAAATCCAGACGTCACTGTTATTTAAACAAGTGTCCTCCTGACACATTCTTTTCTAGGCCTGGCATTAGACTGGAAACAATCTCAGATATTATTTAGCGACTTACAAACTGAATGGAAGGCTACTACACGATTAGCATCATGCCATTAATACTTAAGGACATCTCGGCCTTCGGTTTGCATGAGAGCAGTCCAGCGTTACAATCCTTATTTTTGCTTTTCTTTCAAATCTAGACCGTCCAAGAAAAACCCAACAAAAGCATAAAGCTTGATGAAAAACGGTGATCAAATGTGACCATTTTTTTGTAACATACACTCAAACTAAATTTGGCAGGTCTGGGGTTTTTCCTATTCTACTCCCAGAGAGAAGATAGATAGGGAAAAAACGGGGGTATCTGCACATTCGCATGATCTGAGAGTGCGTGTAGTTATTTAGGGCATGCATATCCCAAGTGGCAGGGAGTGAATGTTTTAAGAGGGAACAAAGGCTGTCTAAGTGAGGGCTTCTTTGTGGAAAGATGACAGGGAAAAAATAAAAATCCATCAAAAAGCTGCTATCAGCTCCACTGATCAAGGATCGTCTGATGAGGAAGTCGGCTTAATTGGGGCCCATCAATAAAAAAAAGTGCCATATGCTCAAACACAGAGACCATGAGATATGAGACTCATTAAAAAACATGGCTTAAAAACTGCAAAGGGAAGAAACATAATAAAATAAGTAGGCTTAGGAGTAAGAGAGCAAATGAGCACTGGGACAATCTTTGTTAAGCAGTGAACATCCACACTCCCCATCCCAACATACAACACCAGGCCAGACAAAGGAGGTATAAGCTAATAAATGTCAGGTAATGTAGCCGGCTGAAGTTATTGATATCGTTTACAATGTATTAGCCTGTCACCCAGCTGTGTGTGTGTATGTGAGTCTGTGGTTTTCCCCCCAGGGGGGCTGAACACACACAGTGGAGTCCCATCTGTTAGCGTTGATGACAGCAGTGTGTGTGTGGATGTGTATAGCCACAGGGGCTGTGTGCATGGTGGAAACATGACAAATCGCAGCCCTAAAGGACAGGGCACAACAATAAAATAGATGACACCATCTATTAGACACTAATTAATATTAATATCTACACACTGACACATGGAAACACACACCTTCATTAAAACCACTGAGCTTTGAGTTAAAAACTAACATTGCATGAAATTCCGCCACCTTGCATCGCCCAGAGGGAAGATGTGTTGGAAAAAACATGCATTCTAGGAGAAAAAAAGCCTAGAAGAGTCCGAGGCCCAATTCCCATAAAAAAACAAATAAAAGGAGAACCTAATTTTATTCCTGGGAGTGTTAATAACATGCTAAGCAGCACCAGAATGTAGAATTTACCCCCCATAATAATAAGAAATGAAAAATGGAAAAATCTCCCTACGCTTGCTTCACTGTTTACATCATAGTGTGCATACTTCTAAATACACTCACCAGGCTGTATTTCATTCTAATGAGCGCTTTATGTTGGCATCAAGTTTGACGCAGTACTTGAGAGATGAGATCAGAGCTCGGGGCCTGAGCTTTCTACACTGGCACATTTCCACCGGTCTAGAAGTTTTACTGCTACGATCAGCCGGCTACTATCCCAAACAATGGCACTTTGACCAATAAACCCCTCAACCTTTGCATCTAATGCTTCATCGTGATGAAAGACCTCAGGCTCCTAAGTGGGAACTTGAGTGCACGTGGATGCTCACCTCAAACTTTACAACCCCTTTGCACCCGGAGCTTTACCGTAATGCCGGCCTAATGTGTGTGCACCCCTGTCCGGCTCCGCGGCTTCGGAGAGGGAGGCGAGAGCTGCCGGGAACAAACAACATCATCACTGCTCTCCTTCTGTACCTAATGCCCAACTTCTCTGGCTCCCATTATCTCCGGGAGACTGCTCAAAACTATCAGGTTATTGCTTTTCGCGGCTTGACAACGCCGCACTCCGCGTCGTCTGTGTCGAGATGAGGGGCTGCCACGCGCTCAAACCAATAACAACAACCCCCAGCGTTGTGCGGTGCTGAAGGGATGATGGGAACAAGTGGGGAGGGAGAGGGCTGAAGTAGTGAGGAGATTATTAGAGCTGTTACATGACTCTTGAGAGAACACGAAGCTCCTCTATAGAAAGAACACTGAGGAGGAGGCGGTTCAGTGCAGCACCACATGGTGTTGGATGGGATCGCTTTAGTGACAGACTCGAAACAACATCAACCTCGGTTTGATATTTTTAAAAATGTGACACAGACTTGAGAAAATCCTGTGACTTGCGATGCTAATTTGCATCAAAGTATTGATAGTAGGTGTAAGTCCCATTTAATCCAATAAAACTGTCATCATGTCAGCATGCTAATGTGATTGTGAAGGAAGCCTCACAGAAATCAGCATTTTAAAGTAACTTCAGGCCTCAAATAACCAACTTCCTGTTGTTTTCAACTCATCTTTGAAAACTTGTGCTTGTGCAAAATGATTGAAGATGTCCAACTAGAGTCTTGGGAAGCACAATACCTGCAGTAGGATCCCATTTCCTCAATTAAAGCCCTGATAGGTGGGAAATGGAGACCGACTAATGTAGTCATATGGAGCTGGGAGCTGGTGACAAATTCCTCCTCAGATAAGCCATGTAATTAAACCCAAACAAGGTGAGCCCAGAGGAGGCTGAGATGGGCTGCACAAGTGTTATCAGATGAAAGGACTGGTGAAGCAGGGCGATATGATGCGTTTCTGCCGCTCAGCCTACCCGGTTACATAAGTGGCCCTCTGAAGACGAGTATTGCAAGTTACAGCTGACACATAAAGGGCAAACTTGCACAGTGCATGAGGTAGAGGATGGTTTAGAGGCCAAGCGAGTGTCTGCACTCTTAACCAGTGCAGGAGTTGGTGTCCTGTTTTACTTTGGCTGAATCACACTAGCAAAAATCAGAAAAAAGAAAAATCTGACCCTGAAAAGTTTATAATTTCAAAAACATCCATGTATTGGAGCTTTTAAAACTAAGTGCCATTGGTTGGAGGGGATGTCAGCCCAAATGGAAATAAAGCAATTCAATCAAGTCACCTTAATTCCCACAGTTAACGTGTGCGTGTACACTGGCGGAAATCCCACATTATGCACCTCCTTACAAGTCTGTATCAAAAAATGCTTTCTTGGTACTATCATAACAAAATCTCTGGCTCGAATCGTACCACGATCTTCTGACGATAGAGGCGATCGACTTTCTCAACAAAGTAACCACAGCGGATTTAAAAAAAAGAAGAAAGAAACAAAAACTTCCCTCTCGATATGCCCTTTTACGGTCAGTCAGTATTCCACAAGCTTTTTAAATAAATCACAGGGTCTCCAGAGAGCAAAGCAAAACACTGAAGGCTCCTTCTCAACCCAGCTTCAGGAAAGCAAACAGCTCAGGTCCTGCTCTCTGTGGGCTCTGCAGGACTCCTTCGTGGCTGTAATAAACATATGATATCAGAGTCTAACACAAGTGCCACCATGTCTGAAGCATTCATGAACATTTAAAGAATGACAAGAAACCAACTAATAAGCAGTAAGACCATAAATTCTCCTGTTTTAGGACACATATGTTGTTTCATTCAGAGACTTAAGCAGCAGTGTTGTGCTCAGGATCAGGGCCTTTGCATTCAGTGGATGCACTGTTGACAGGTTCACCCACAAACCTACTATGTATAACATATTCACAGTATTCCCACCCCCCACGCATCTGGGACAGAACATGCCATTCTATCCGCCTTACTAAACCTCCACACACACACCCCCCAGCAAAAGCATGTGGTGTATTTGTTTGTTTTCTGCGGGGGGAGAGGGGAGGGTTCTGCCTGATGTTGGCTTGAAATCGATGTTCCCAGTAACGTTTCAGCAGCAGCATCCGCCTCAGGTTTTCATAGTTAAGTCACAATGTTGCAGAACTAATGAGCTGATGTAGCTTCTATTGTATCCCATTGTCTGTTAAACCAGCACTAAAATCTCAGTCTTAAAAGTTTAACTACTCACTGCCTGATATTGAAGCTGTCGATAAGGCACAAAAAGATGCCATTTCAGGCAGGGTGTTTTGCTTTCAAAGCCAACACTGAAGGACGTAAAGCATCAAAATGAAAGAGAAAAGACTGGAAAGATCTAGTGACAAACAGGAAATGCTGTAACAAACAACAAACTTCAAAGCCCCTTTAAGAGACTGCGGGAACTTGGGTCTGAGGAGAAACATATCCGCTCATTCACATAAGATTTATAAGATATTTTTGAGACACATTCCTCCCCTAAAAATCCAACTTTACAAACGTGACTGATGTGTGTCCCACTTTCCTGATATCAGAGGAGGGAGGATTTGTATTCCTGTTTATTCCTGATGCAACTTGTAACAGATGCTTTGCATCAACTAAGAGTATTATGCTGCATGCAGCAGCCACAAACAAAACTTTACCTGCTTAGTCCAGAGTCAAAAGCAGGATTATAAATAACCTGCCATAAACTCACCTCTGGCATAGACACCCGCCACTTGAGAGAAACATGAGGGCATGAATTGAAGATAACGGCGTTTAAAAGCCCTCCGAGTTGACCCACTTTCATAATGTGAAGTTTGATCGATTACAGGGCAGCAGAGGAGGAAACTACAACAGCTGCAATTTGCAGAAAACTGACAGGAGTCAAGCTTCACTTGACCAAATAGATTTTTTTGAAGACGTTCTGGAAAAAATGGAAATGTGACACCTCTGTAGGCTTTTCAGCAAAAACTAAACAGCGAGTGGAGAACGGCATTTCGCCTCAATACCAAGAAACCGCAGATTCCACTGTGGAGGCCGTATCTAGTTAACGAGACTGAAAGGGAGTTTTATGGAGACGTTTCTCACAATAAGACAGGGGGAACCCCCCTTAAATAAACTCTCCTTCACACTATTAATCCAACCAGCATCATTAGAGGTAACCACTACAAACCATACAATTGTGTGCAGAAGCTAGACAGCTAATTAAAATGAGTCATATGGTGGAAAATCTCCCCCCAAGAGGACACAGACGTCTCTCTTTGTGCATGGTCTATTTTACAGCCGGTCTCCTACCTGGACTTGCCCTTTGCCCATAATCTTGTCCACAATCTCATTGTCGTCTTTGTTCAGCATGCTTTTGTCGTAACACTTCTCGTAGCACAGGATCCGAAGGTACTGGGAGCCCTCCAACTCAATCTCAAACTCCTGTGCAGTGACACGGATGTAAACAAGGAGAACAATGAAGATGAAAACAGCACAGTTAAAAAAAATAAGAAAAGAAAAAAAGATGTCTTTGCGACTGACTTCGTTCCACTGAGGCTCTGTGGTGTCCCTGAAGACTCGGGTCTTGGCCTTGCTGACAAAGTATCCAAATGAGTCTACTTCGAGAGTGCAGTATAGATCTGAAAGCACAGAGAGTAGTCAGGTCGGTGAGATGAAACAACAACAGAGTATGACAGACAAAATGTGAAGCACTGGAGAACACTTAAAAAAAAAAAAAAAAGAAGATCAAACATATTGTAGATGTTTAAAAATGACTAAAACATGCTGTTACACATGTTTAACTGCCGCAGACGGGTGTTGGACAGATACATTTATCGTTCCCTGTGTGGAAATTTGATAGCAGCAGAAGATACTTGACATTTCAAAGCACCATATAAAAACAATCACATGAACATAAGACGTAAAGCACACAATATACAGACACTTTCCCTCTCCGAGCATCTTAGGGATGATTTTGGCCAGACCAGCTTCTAATGAAAGACAAGTGGATTCTTTTTGCACTGCAACTGATTGATTTACTGGAAAAGGTCAAATATATATAGCATCAATCCTCCAATTGAACTGCCTGATATTTAAATATACATTTCAGTCTTTATTTAATGAATAAATAAAATAAAATATTTTCCCTTGAAGCCATGATGATGTGTTAACATAATAACCAACAGCCAAAAATCCATTAAAAAACTCAACTTAGGACACAAGACTTGTCTTATGAAAAGAAAGAAAACAACTAAATATGAGGGAAGCTGTGAACAGTGAATGTTGGAATCACCATAAGAGCACAGCCAAAAGTGCAAACATGTATAAAAGTATCACTTCTAAAGACTGATTTCACAGATTTCTAACAAATGTGCAATTAAAAGGTGAAAAAAGCCCTCCAATTTGTCAATATGCTACCGTTTGACAGCAGACAGGCAACAATCTCCTCCCTGTGTACACAATCAGCACCGGCAGCCCCTCGCCACTCTTAACATCCTCATACCGCAGCAGTATCCCGCCCCGCTTCCCTCCTCTGGGATCAGCTCACACTCAGCTCTTACACAGAGCAATTAAGTCTGTTAATGTGTTTCTTTAAATGCTCCTGAAACCATTCCTGCAGACTGTGCTACCAGCTGTCTGTAAAGCGTCTCCACTACATCCCCTATGTTGGACTTAACCCCTCGGGTTAACTTCCACTAGACAGCATGATGGATGGGTGAGTGGTTCGACCTTTCACCGGGACAGTCACTAAGATTAAGCAAGAGAGCTGAACGGCAGGGGAGTGGGTTTAATTACATATGCAATAAAATAAAAAAAGACATTAATTTAAACAAAAAAAAAAAAGTCACAAGCAAAGTCATCATCACGATCACAAGATTTAAGAGCCTGACACGAGCCGGGTTATGAGAGGATACCAACCACATCACCTGGATGAGCTGCGACTGGAGAAAACGTTTGCACATGTATCTATAGGATAAAAAGGAGCGTACAGTATAAAGGAATGTCGTCCCATCTGGTTTTATTCCCCCTTTGTTTGTTTTCTCAGCATCCTAAAAGGTTTTGCCATAATCACTCCCAGTTAGGAAGAGATTAGCGGTGGTGGTACGAGGGAAGTTCAATGAAGGGGAATTCAGTGCGACCATCTGGGGGATATTTAAAAAAAAACATGAAGCAGTTATTGCACGCTTCCGCTATGTACGGAAGCATAACAGCTCACGGCTGTCACTTCTGATTTGACATCTGGAAAAATCCTTAAACTACCTGTCACAGTCTGCTTCATTAAAGAGGCGGCAACATTCTGATGGTTGCAATGAGCGATTCAACCGGTTCTTTGTGTGCAACTCTAATGTGATTTAATCCTCTTCGTTTCATCTAGCCCTGGAGTAGAGAAGCGTATACATAGTCCTGAGCAGCTCCCAGTTTTCTCTGGAAGTTTATTTCCTCTCCAGCTGAAATGGGTTTATGTGCCCAGACCTAAAATTCAAACAAGGCCATGGAGAGCATATTTTGAGAGGTCTTTGTGTCCTCACAGTGGATCCAAGAGGGCTTTGAGAAGTAGGACAGACTAAAAGAGGCCTGGAGTTTTCATTTTTCTGGCAGGTCGCCACCAGGCTCAGAGTATGAGGGGGATTTATTGGTCAGCATGGGGTCTCTGACCCCTAAATACAGGGTTAATGGATACCATCCTTTTCCATCTCAATTAGCTGTGGGCTGTAGCCCTTGTGGGGCGCGTATGTTCTTATACAGCAGGCTAATCTTTGCCCGAGGCTGCGCCGAATGCTGGTTCAAACTGTTGGTTCACAGAATCAGGAGACGCGTGATAATCAGTTCAACTAACTAGTGTCTCAGCAGCTACAGATCACAGTCACCAAAACCGCTGCTTCAGGACAAAATATTCTTCTCAGACTACAAAACATAATAAGCAGGGAAATGCCATAATTCAACTGTTTAAACAGAACCCAGAAGAAGAAAACTAATAAAAGCCTGACATAGAGAATACATGCAGCCATGGCTGGATTGGATTACACAGAAATACAGTCTTGAGAACGTGTGAACACTTTCAGCAGTGGTTTGAACTTGAGCCTTACAGGAAAAACATCGAAAAGCAAAAACGTCAAAACGAAACAAAAATTTTAAAAATGCCAAGTAGGTGCTTTAACTGTGCATTGACCATAAAATAAAATTTTAAAATGCACCTTTCTCTCATCTTCTAATGTGGATCTGTGCCCCCACCCTATGCAGAAAGTGCAGTTCTATAGGTGTGTATTGAGCTAACTGTTGCATCTTTCTGAAGGGAACGACATGCAAACACTCACACATACAAACAAATAAAAATAAAGCAAGAATAAAATGACATGACATGTTTTTTGCTTCTCATCTAGGTCAGTATTTCCATAGATTTTTTTTCTATCTGAGTTTTTGGGAGACGCTCAACTCCCAGCTTTTCCCTCTGTGACCCAGTTTGACTAACTTTGCCCTGGGCTGCGCTTCCAAGCCCTTTCCCACTGGGGGAAGATTGTAGTGGCATAAATAACAGCTTCAGTAAAATCTTCGACTACATGCTTACTTGATTTTTTTGATTTAAAAAAAAAAAAAAAAAAGGAGGGGGAGGGGGAAAGAGAAAGCCTACTGTGGAGCATTCAGTGCCCACTTAACCTGACACAGTGAATAATGACTGCTGTTTCAGATCATTACACATTTCCATTCTAATATGAAAATAATCCCCATTTGCAATAACAGAAACCACATGCGCACACACGATTATGCAAAAGAGGAAATTGCTGCAAAATCCTCGCACATTGAAATCTGAAATGCCAGAGACGATAAAGTAGAGTACCGACAACGCAACTGGAACCGCGCTGAAGCTTTAACACAGGCTGGAACATCGCCACACAAAACCTGCACACAAACCGAATCCCATCATTAAGCTACATCTGGAGGGGGCTTTGTAATTTTAGTCATTTGTGGTATTGGAGGAAATTCTACAAGCAGAGGAATACAGTGTGTCTCAGTGATCTCTGTATGTGTTTGAAACCCCAGAGAAACTGTGCCGATGCTGGACAGGTTTTAAAAACTAAACATGAATATTAAATAAAGCTGTAGGAAGCAATTGGCAAAGATGTACCGTCCTGATGTTAGTCAGACATAGTCACCATAAAAGGCGTGTATTATATTACTAAGGGTTTATTTAATTTGAGCTATTATTTGATTTCTTTTGTTGAACTTTCAAATTAAATAAAACTGTTGTTGCTGAATTGATCACTTAACCTTTAGTGCAGTTAAGCCTTTTCTATAAAATGAACCCCGCTCCAGACTGATGGACGACAAGAAGAGAGGTGGATGAAATGATGCATCCATCATGCCTTCTTCTACTAAGTCTGTGGGGGATGTATTTTGATGTGGGGTGCTTCAGTTTGTCAGGTCCAGCTTCACCTGGATACACTGCATGACCAGATTTTTCCATCTTTATCCTCTGACAGTACAGGAATATTTCAAGAACACAATACAAGAATTCATTGCGCTCAAATTGTGAAAGAGTGGTTAAGGAGACCTCATTGTCTCACATGCACCGGCCACCGCAGAGTCCAGATCTCAACCCCATTGAGATTTTTTGGGATGTGTTATGTAAGACTTCATGTTCTCCCATCATCAATGCAAAACTCTGAATGGAAACAAACGTTGTGACATTGCCAAAGTTCATTAGGGACTCGAATGTTACAGGCGATCTGGGGAGATTTTGGAGCATGTGACTGTTTTTGTTTTGCAGGGCAGAGTATGATAGCAGACACTACACTTTCCTCATTCTTCTTTTTTCGACTGCTTCCTTTAGGGGTCACCTCAGCGAATCATTTGCCTCCATCTCACCCTCTCCCTCCAAACGGCTCATTCCTTCTCTCCATCATATCAGTCACCTCCCTCCCTTTACTAGTCACAGTCCCTACATTTAAAGGCGTTTTTGTTTACATGGAGACTCAGAACCCACAGCAGTTCAAAACTAGACTTTTGAACTAACCTATATAGTATTAAAAGATTGGTATAACCATACTGAAGAGATTGCCTAATCCTGAAATCACAGCAATAAACCTTACAAAGTAAAATATGAATAATGAACACATGCCACTGGAAATACATCATCAGGTATAGTAGATAAATTTACTTCAGTGACTCACACACATACATATAAACAGTGATCACCCACCCATTTATCTACCACAAGTAAAAGGCATTAAACCTGTGTAAACACACATTAGAGGACCTGTACGAATGAATGAAATCAGATATAAGTTATGGATGGCTGAAGCTTCACTTTAACTCCAATAATTAAATCTGATAATTAATAATTCGACTCTTGTCCTCATTTAGAACACTTGTCTGTGTAACAGTAGTGTTATATATCATCAAGGTCAGCACTTCTCTCACGGCATCCCCGTAAACCTCCCTCATCATCATCATGAACACCACGGTCCCAAACAAGTCCAGCACATCCTCCATGCCTCCACGGCTTGCATGCCCCACCCTGGGTCTGTACGCTCCACTGGAGATACCAACATCAAAACTGTATCAGTGAAACTACCAAAGTTGCTTCCACACACACACACACATACTCCATAAAGCCTTTAGCTCTCTGCGCTCCATTGAGGATCAAACAGGCTTTCAGGAGAGAGTGCTTTCCAATCCATTAACTGGGAAATTCTTGTGGGCCAGCACTGAAGGCTGTCATGGTAACTGAGGAAATCATTTCTCCCTCTCCATCTCTTCTCCTGATATTCGATATTTGAACTGGTGCTTGAGCAACACGGGGCACGGAGTGTACCGGAGCACCAGCTGTCCACCGCTGACACATCTGAAACAGCCTTTGTGGAGGTTCAGCCAACGTCAAGCTCGGTAGATAACACACACGCATACACACGCACACAGCTATACAAAGAAACATTTGTGCAAGGTAAGGCAATAGCATAGTGTGTGAACAAAGACGAGTGGTATTACAATTGCCAGCTGTCCACTTCTGAATGCTGCTGTTTGTGATTTTGACGTTCCTCCTTTTCAATGTGCCTTCAGCATCTTTGTCACTTGTGATGTCTGCTTAACGAAAACAACCGCAGGAATCCCACTTTGGCTTCAACGCTTCCTCTGAGACAACCTCATTCTCTCCCTCTCTCTCTTGATTTTTCCTTCCTTTGCATCTTGGCCATGTGATGATGGAAACTGCATGTGCCGGCTGTGATGATTGACTGGGTCATGTGTTTTGCTGGCAGACAAGTATATGCGCAGCCGCTATGTGTAAGCAGATGCTGAGCCGGAGTGTGCGCACAAGTGCAGTTAGAGGAAAAAAAAAAGAAAAAAAGAAGCTGTTTCTGGCAGACTTACTGGCTGACTGCTCGAATCCTTTGGCAGAGTGGACAATCACATGCAGAAAGCCGTACAGGCCAGGAGTCTCCTCATCTGGAAAACAAGCACACAGAGCAGTTAGAGCAGCACGGGTGCACATACGGGAGTCCGTGCACAAAAATCAGCAGGGTAATCAGAAGTCATTGCAAACTATAAAATGTATGATCCTCCGGCATCCTGTCTTTATCTCTGCGATGATATTGTAAAGAAAAAAGATAAACTGTGAGAGAAAGAAACAAAGGAGAAGGAACTCGTCTCATGGAGCATGAGCTCTACCAGCAGGTTTCATTTCATTTCTGCTGCATCTCGTACATTTTTTTGTTCCTGTACTGCCTGATCACTAAATGCTAATGATGATACTAGCTCTCTCTCTCGAGCTTACCCTATTTTGCACCTGTGTGCAGGCTATTAGTCTTTATTATCACTGACAGCTGTGGTATTATTTTCTATCTGTTGCAGACTCGTTTACTGGCACTGACACTAAACTTGCTTCTGTTGTTTCCAACAGCAGGACTTTAATGCTACATGCTCTTTCAGCTTTTTGTGAACGAGTCTCTTTCCCTTCGCTGGAAGCGGGTCAGCTCACGTGGCCATTTAGAGCACCTTTTCCCCTCTGTCGGCTCATGAATTAGTGGTATTCATCGAGGTAAAATGAACCATGCAAATATGTGTGAAGTTTGAAAGTTCACTGTTAAAGCGTGTGTTGCCACATCCAGATCCATTCAAACTAAAATTGCTCAGTGGGGCAGATTAGTGGGAACCCTAGTGGGTTTTTGTATTCTTTCTTGGGTGGTCCGAACTGGAGATTACATTCTTATTGTTTTTAATCATTCATTTGAGTGTTTTGGTTCTCATTCCCTCCAGCAGTCAGTTATCAACATTTGAGAAGAGACAGATTAAACTTCACATGACTTCAGAAAAAAACAGAATAAAACGAAATCAGGGAAACGGCTGAGGAAACAACTATTGGAGGATCTGAAAGAAAATTAACCGTTATTACAGCCTTGTGTCAGATTGGCATCAGACCACACATTAGCAGTGCACAGACGTCTGCCATCGAAACTGAGCTGCCCTTCGAATAGAGATCGTGGGTGGATCTCTTTTTTTTTTTTTTTTGGCCAGCCCATACACCCCTCTTTGTACCGCCGACAGAAACATGAAGAGGATACAGTCCTGCTTTGGTTGAGGCCTGTGAAGCCCGGCTGCTTCCTGGTAAATAAACCAGGGTGGAGGGCAGCAGAACCGCTGTGAGCTCCACTGTTGGCAGCTGAGAGGAGAGCAGTCAGCCCTCGGGGTTAACTGTGCGTGTGTGTTTTATATAACTAACAGGGGAGTTTCACAGAGAGTCGGTTCATAGGTTCAGCATCATAGCAGACCGACTGCCCTTTCTATCTATTATGCTCAATGGAAAACCATGAACTAATATGTGATAACTGATGATTATTCAATGGAGTCAAATGAAAGAGTGAGTATTTAAGTCATCCATCCTCTTAAGTATGAGAGACATTCCTCCACCAGCTGGTCTCCATTTAAACCCCTGCTGTGCTCCCTGCATCACATGTCAGGATGGAGGTGTGTGTGTGCGTGTGTGTGTGTGTGTGTGTTTATTCTAGCTTCGTAATGAGGAGCGGGTCAAAAGTCTAAGACAACGCAGGAGTTGAAGTCTGATTTAAAACACAGGAATCTCAGTAAGCTCTCACAGGAAGCAGCAGGAAGATAACATGTAAGTAAAAGTCCACCAAAGCAGTGAGAAGAACCTGTTTAGGGAAAGCAAACAGAGTTAATTCTCTTATTAAAACCATGTCAAGTGGTGCAAATGCATTTTTAACAGTAATCTGTCTGTATGTCATGTTGTGTATCCATGTGTGGTGTTATGTACTGTCACGTCTGACTTACTTATCTGTTATTTTGACAGCCTGATGCCGTGTTAAATGTTAAATAAAAAAAACAGAATCAGACATAAAGTTCAGTTGCATTGAAATAAAACACCTCGTTTGGGGGCGTGGGGTAAAGCACACCAAAAAATATGCTACCACTTAAGTGTCACTTGTCATTCTGCTGACTACTTTGAAAATACAAAACTAAAATCCATCTGAAAATGACTTTAAATCTATTGGATATCAAACACAGAGATTCTAATGCACAGAAAGGAAACACGACACAAAAACATCAGGACAGCGTGCCTTTCAGTGTAAGAGCTCTGTGTCTGTGCATGAGTATTGTCTTTGTGTGAGAGACCCTCTTGCCATCTGAGCAGATCAGAGTAGATGGAGCAGATGGCTTTAATGTCACCCCCACCCCCCCCACCCCCAAGACTCTGAGAGTGGCTGCAATGAGGAGATCGGGAGGAAAAAACAAACATATAGAAGCTGCGAGCACGCCACCGACACACTGCGCGGCACTGACTGCTCCGAGCTAGATGAGAAACATATTGTAGCCTAAATTTATCTCCTGCAAGGCCCCCCTAACTTATTATGTGGTTTTTTTAGTGCTCAGAGTGTAACAGGCACTTTTGTGTGAAGTTAAATTCAAAGCAGAGGGAAGAGGGAGAGGGAGACAAAAATGTTCCTGCTCGTGTTTCTTACCGTCTTTGTTGCCGGTGACAGGAATGTTGTGGACTGTTCGGAGTTTGAAACAAGAGCTGGTCAATACTTGGAGCTCTACAGAACTTAACACGCATGACTGGAGGTCTGGAAGAAAAAGAAAGGAAATAAATATCATAAACATCATATAGGGAGGTGGGGGTCAAACCTTTATGTTTCTGTGGAGCAGTGTTTGAAAAGTGAACACAATCGTACCTTTCTTTTGGAGTTTCTGAATGCTTTCCCTCCACTCTGACCTCTCGTAGTCAGAGGATAGCAGGAACAGGTAGCTCTACACACACACACACACACACACACACACACACACACACACACACACACACACACACACAGAGTTAGCAATTACAACCAAAATAGCTGGAAAAAATCCTCACACATCAATCGGAATGATGGGAAATTCTCTGATGCTGTTTTGGGGGATTCAAACTTTAAATCTGTAACAGCAGACTCTTTGAAAGTAAAATGTGTCCCTCTAGTGGTGAAACCTGCACAGTGCAGTGACACAAATGGAGCCAGTAACAGATTAAGAATGGGCAGAATACCTTTCCATGTTTGTTGTGGATGCGAAAGGGGATGGTGGGGGAGTGCAGGAGCAACCAGGACTCCTGCTCGTTCATCTTCTTCCTGAGACGCTCCACGCGGCTCTGACCCTTCGGTGCTTTCTGCACAAGGACACGGACAGGAAAAGAGACTGTTTGAATCTCGCTGATTGCTGAAACGTACTCATTGAAGTAAAAGAGAGTAAAACACCGGGCACTGCTGTGCAGCATCCGAAACAGTCACAATCTTTTCCTGATTGAGACAGTGAGACTTGTACTTCTCCTCTGACTCATCTCAGGTCTTGACACATACAGAAGACGCTTATATTTTTAGATTCAGTGTGACTTACAAAATGAGGGTCGAGGTGCAAGGTGGGGGGTGGGTGATTGGGGGGGTGATATGATCTGACTTTGAGAGCCCTTCCCCTTGATGTTGGGTTCCTTGTGTAACCCAGCCTGTGTTAAAGCTTCAGTGCGGTTCCAGTTGCGTTGTCGGTACTCTTCTTTATCATCTCTGGCATTTCAGATTTCAATGTGCGAGGATTTTGCAGCAATTTCCTCAGTTATAAGACTGATTTCCTTTTGTATCCATTTTCTTTGAACATTGGGTTTTACTGTGAGACTAAATTTCTGGAGCTACTTCAGCTAGAATTTAATTTTTCCATTAAGAAACAGAATGAAGCAGATGTAGCAGACGCCTGACATGATGGAAAAAAAGACAGTCACACTGAGTGTACAGTCAGCTTTATGGATCTCATCAAGTTATTTTAATGACAACATGACTGACAGTTAAAACATCTTTATTTGTACAGCACAGTCATGTTTAGCCTACAAAAACAAAAAGCCTCCAACGCAGACAAGTCTCCGTCGGGGAGTTTCACAGAGACGTAACACCAAACTTCCACCTCCAAAGTGTCATATTCCAGTATTGGCTACCTAACAACGCGGATTGGCAAATCTGAACAAGTTTAGTGGCTAAACAGGGTGTGAACGTATGAAGACGTCAGAAGCTGGTGCCCTTTTGTCCCTCAGTGTTTGTCGAGTTTAAATTTAACCAGAGCATGATAATCATAAGGCAGTGCACCAGTTACAGAGAACAAGAGAGTAACACACAAAGAAGAAAAACATATGCAGTAAAATCTAGTTCCTCATTTAAACCAAGAGATTTAGTGACCTGTCTTTGGTTAGGTTTCTATTGTCGCCTCTTTGTATGAAAAGCGGGGCGTGAAAGATTAAACTGCAGCTGATTAGTGGTTTGTGTTACATCTGCAAAGCGGTTGCAGAGATCACACTTGTAGGACCTCTTAGGTTTTAGACCCAACCCTGTCTGGTTGCGTTTGGTTGGAGGTGGCTACGTAAAATTCATCAACTGTTCAAGTGAAGATCTTTCAATAACACCAGAATTTCTATTATTAATGAGTTGGATTTCTTTTGCTTCTCTTCTGTACGTCATGACAAAATCAAACCACCCATCGTCTATATTTTTAACCACATACAAACTGAACTTTAAAGTGAGGACTACTCAGCGTTGCCTTATTGAAATCTTTCATATTTTCCAGCAAAGTGTCTATAAGCTGCTTAAAGCAAGCCCCATACTGTGAGAGTCTTTATATATAATTCATGCAGCAGTTTCTTGACGTTATTGGAGGAAAACAAATTCATACACAGCCCCAACCCTCACCAGGAAGCGGTGAGTCAGAGCCTGCCTGGATACAATCAGCTCGATCTCTCCCGGCATTCGCCTCCTGCGACTCCACATACCAGCCGTGGTCACTCGCTGTGCTCCGGGTGGGCGAGTTTTAACGCCGTGAGAAGGGAATAACAGGAACTCTGCGCTCCTGAAGCCTTTAAACGCAGCTATGGCTGCGGGGGTGGATTACTGTGTACTTGTAACATCTTTTATTTCAACCTCAAAATGACAACTGAGCATTTCAGCATGTGCTAAACAAAACAGACTCATACCGTGGCACACACAAGTCACAGTTTAAATCTGGATCAGCACTTTTGCCACTCATACTCAAGGAAACGGCAGCTGTCCTCAGTTTCAGGATGTTTATTATTCGTACTTGGACTTGTTTTGCTGCTTGTATTCACTCACACAATAGTCACAATTCATTTAGTAAAGTCTGCGTAGGCCATAATAAAAAATGAAGTAAAGGGTCACAAAGCTTTGATATGACACCGAACTTCTGATTTACTTCTTATTTATTTTTATTTCTTAAATAAAAAGAATCCAGCTGATGATTAAAACTAAAAGAAGCTGCTTTTAAAATAACCAAGTTCTCCTAATTGTGTGGCTCTTGGCCTCAAATGTATTTGTTTTATGCATATGTTAGAATTTAAAGATGAACATCAAAGAGCTCCTGTTATTCATAACAGGACCAGCAACTTTTCTTACTCTAAAGCTGTCTAGAACTGGGCTCCAAACCCTGAATTTGCCCCTTTATTCTTTAATCCTGGATCATCTCAAAATTAAACCCAAGATGGCCGAATAAGCCATTGTAAGCCTCGCGAATACATTGAATTGGGCTCCAAATGCCAGGAAAAAGGATTACCTTCTCTTTCTGTATCTCATTCTTTAAGACCGAGATCTTGATCTTCATCTCCTCAATCTCGTGCTCTGGCAGGACCTGGATGCTCGGGCAAGCGTCCGAGTCGTCCAGGGTTTGGAAAGTTAAGTCCGCTAGAGGGATGTACCACTTGCACTCATACTGCTGATGGCGACTGCAGAGAGACAGAGAGAGGATGGGAGGATGGAAGAAATGAAACAGAATTAGTCAAAATATTTAAAAAAATATATATTTTTTTCTCTTTTTCAATCATGACTGAACTGAATGGACGCACAAAACCGAAGCAAACCGGTTTACAATTTGAAGCCACACTAACAAATGTTACACTTCTCTATTCAAACGTGTGCTCATTTGACCTCATTTCTTTATAGCCCACTCATTCAAAGTCACATTAATAAAAATGATGAATGCACAACATTATTTCCACAGGGGCTGAGGACACTAATGTGCACCGTCTCTAATGAGATTTTAATTAACATTTCTGAGTGCTGCACAGTCGACTCATCGACGACATAATACCTTCATCAGACGGCTAGTTTAAGCAGCTCGATGTCACAATGAATCCATGCTAAACAAGCATGTGTTAACACTACCAGCGTCCTACATATAAAACTTACTGTCAACTATATGCATTTATTTAAACAATCAAATCAAGCAATCAAACTCAGTTTTAATGTTCTCATTTCTGTGATATTCTCTTCTGCATGTTGCACTCGCACCACTACAACCACCTGAAAGGTGGAGCCACTGTGGACTGGGAGTGGTTCAATACTCTGGCTTCTCTGGCCTGCATGTTAAAATGTCCTTGAGCAAAACAGGGAACACGCGTAAAATGACAAATGAGATTTTACTGATCTCAGTGCAGCAGCTACTCGAAACACAGTTTATCTACTTTATTTACTGCACTCGTTTTTTTCAGGCGTGCACTTTAACTGGAACTTCAAAGATTTGTTCAGCCATATCGACAAAGGACTCTTGCTCCGTGTTTAGTCTCATGTTCCCACTCAAAGCTTTCGCAGTGATGCAATCGGCTCCCACCAGAAGGACTTTGTCATTTCTTCATTAACGAAGTACATTAATTTTACATCCTCCCGCTGCAGATTATGGTCCCCTGATCTTCTGCCCCACCCACCCACTCCATTATCAAGCCCTTCTTGTTTACGCGCTCTTGGGTCTTTCGGGAAGTCCTTTTATGTTACAGACCACCGATTTGTTTCTGTTCTAATCAGACTCTGACACAGACTTAGAGAAACACAAAGAAAAGGGGGTGGAGCTAGGTTTGATACCTGACTGAGAAGGAAATGAATAAATCACCATATCAAATCATGTGGTTCTTTAATGCCAGACAGCAAAGGTGGTGCATATATAAAGAAATGATGAATTATCCAAGGTGCAGAACGTGCAGCGGGCAATCGTAAATCTGACTCATTCTAAAAATAATAGAGTGCAGATAATCACGGCTTTTGGCAGGGATTAGGGCTCCTCAGTGACTAAAGTCAAGGTGATTGAGTTTCTGGATGGTTGCTCTGTTCTGTGTGTGAGCGCGTAGGCTGTAGGCAGCACACTGAGATAACAACCCAGATCATATTATAGCCCCATTTACAGGTTTGGTAGTTATGGCAACACTATGTGTTCCTCCAAGTGAGGGGCGGCTGCAATTGACACAGAGAAACGGTGAATGTCAACCAAAGCAGGCACCAATCAGACGAAGGGGAGGCGAGTCGGTGCTGTAAGCGTGACCCTCGATCTACTGACATGTGTCAAAGATTGACACGCAGCAGCGCACACAAACACAAACATGAGCGATCTTTTTCTGTCAACTCTCTTTACTTTAACGCCTGCTCAGCTTGCACCCTGAAACACAACACCTTCAGTTTCTACTTACACCTTTTGTCTTCTTTTTTAAAATGTTTTTATTATTCATACATTTAGCATAACTCTGTCCTGCGTGTAGATCTGCTACTCTGCTGCACTGCTCAAAACAATACAGACAAAAATGCCTGCGAGTCTTTCTCTTTGTTACCGACGCTTCAAACACCACCGTGTTAGCCACAGCTGGAATCAGAGAGGGAGTGCGTCTTTCCGAAGTGATCCTTTCTGTTGCACGCCGGGTTTGATAGCTGATGTGGAAGGAAAACTGCACGACACACGGGCAGAAACACAGAGAGGACGAAAAAGCGTGGATATTTAAAGAGGCAGAACCCAGTTCAACAGGCTTCATGAGCCTTGAGCTAAATAATAAAATGCATTGTTATGAAGCAGATAAATGTTTATGTTAACACTGGCATTTCTATCAATTTATAAAACAGTAGCTTATTTAACGTAGCTTAACATCCTAAACTGTGCAAGGTGGACAGAGTGAAGTGACACCGTGAAATGTATATGTAAAAACATCGCTGACGCCCTCCATTTAGAGGCTTGTGCTCGTCAATGGAAATTTTTGAAATAGCACACGTTTTATCCAGACTGAGTCTCATCATTTAGAAGTTGTTGAGCTGACTCGCTCAGAGTTTTGGAACTTTAGATCAGTGGCTGGGTGATTTTGAATTATTTCCCTTCACTACATCTGTGCACATTTGAAGATTTAATGAAAGTACGTTGCTGTGACAGGGAGCAAATGAAAGAAAGAGGCCATCACCGCCCAAAGCTCCTTAAGCCTCGAATGAATATACCTACAGTCTGCTTCAAAAGAAAACTCTGTGACAGAGCCGTGTCACCCTGCATTTTTCTCTGCCCCAAAAATTAATAAGCGACTCTTGTGCCGCACCATCCACGCCCCGTCCCCGTTCCACTTTCTGGCTTTCGCACATCATTTTAGCATTTTTCAGATGGGAATGGGGATAGGGGGGTGACGTTAACGATAATCGCGCTCACAGCTTTTCACACTGTCAGAGGATGAAGGTGGACTCACCCCACAGCCGTCTTTTTCATCTTGGCACAGAGCAGCAGATCGGTGAAGAGGAAGACGTGCCGTAGCTTCCTGGAGCTTTCCGACACCTCCACCAGGAAGCCATCCTTCACCAGCTGACGGGCCTGTAACAGAACTCTGTTAACTGTTGTTGTGAATCGAAACATCGTTGAGATTGTGGATTAATAAGTTGACTTACTAAATTAACATATATATTACAGTTTGCTTTACAGAGACGTGCATGTCTTTGTTTTTAACTTAAATGTTCCTTTTGGAGTTTTAAAGCAATGCAACCATTTATTATAGTTTTCTCAAAGTACCTAATAATATTTCATATGAGAGGAAAAGTGAAGACAAATGTTCTAAAGATATGAACATAAGTTCTCTATACTTGACAAGACGTGTTGTAAGAACACACACACAGACCTCGCCCTTGGGTGTAGTAACAGCAGTCCTGCGAGGGTCAATCTCCTCATTGATGGAGGAGAGGAAGTTCTGAGAAATCCGCAGAGCGTCCTGCAGGAGGGGGAAGTCCGGGTGGTCCTTTGGAGTGTGTTTCAGCAAATCCTGTGAAAGTACATTCAATCATCTAAAATATATATTTACCACAAAGCAACTGACCTTTGTGAGCAGAGATTCAGATTTAGTTTCATCTTCTCTTCGAAAACGTCATCGCGCTGCACAAACACAGACTCCTTACAAACACTAAAACAATCTTGTGTCTCGGTTTTTTCTTTCCTCCCAGATTAACATCAACCAATTTTCTTCTGTTTGTTTGCATACGTGACAAGAACATGACACACATGCTCATGCTGGATGCACAGAGCATCTTACTGTCAGCTTTCATGCAAACCTGATCATGCATTACACTACAGCGACCACACTGGACACATCCAGAGACCTCTGCTTTGCTTCGCTGGCACTTTCTACACCATTATTTCTCTTCCAAGGAGGTAGGCTGATTTGGACTGAGAGGACTCAGCGATAAACATCAAAAAGCAGGCTTTAGGATTAATTCTTGCACGTCTTTTTAATCTCAGGGATGTGTTTGCAACCTGCTCCAATTATTATTTTTTGTTTTTTTATCTTGACACAGTTCTCAGTCTTTTCTCCACCCTAAAACACTAGAAGTAAGACATTTCTGCCAGAACAGCTTTAGATTCAGCTGATCCTTGAAAGCCATGCAAGTGCAAGCTGTGTACTCACATGAAGAACCAGGGTGCTTCTGGTAACACGGTCAATCGGCTTGTAAAGGAGAGCTGTGGGAGAGAGAAGAGGAGGGCTCTGAGTCAGTGTTGCTTACAGGCAAATCAATACATGCAGACACACACAGTAGGTCACAGTTTCACCGCTCGCACGAGGACAAAAATGTCCACTTTGGTTACTCTGAGCTAAACGCTGCTCTTACAGTCTGACTGCTGATGATTCTTAGGTTAACATTAAAGCCTAATGACGACGAGGTTCCAGCCTGAAGCACTGTTGAAGCAAGAAAAACACTTGATCATAAATAGCCTTGTAGGGGGGGTCAAGTAAAACACTGATTTCAATATGGGGGCAGCAAAGGTTTGTGCTACTGTTGTTCATCAGTTTAACAGCTGTACATATTCAGACATGGACATAAAAGCAAACACAAACAACACATGCAGACGGATGCATCTATAAAAAGTGCAATAAGACTGCCTCCTGCCAACATGCCACCCTCAGTGCCCCTCAGTCAGAGTTTAAGCCTGTATCACCGCACTTGGCTAGATTCCCTGGGGAAGGCTTTGCTGCTAAGGTGGTGTGAACAGCAGCAGCCGACATACATGACAGCTCTCTGTGACACACTCCCACAGACAGGGCAGAGTGAAGGATGGAGAGAAATAAAAGAAAAACAAATCACAGTGAGGAGATACGCAGGAGGAAAGATGGCAGACATGAGAACCTCTAAGAGGAGACAGAGAAGAAGCAAACAAGTCATGTAAGGAAACGCCTAAATTACCTCAAGGTCTCATAATAGCAAATATAATATCACACTACACATTCGATAAAGCACAGTAACACCCCTCTGCTCATGATCTAGAAACTGAGCGAATGCAATTAAGAAAAATTCCCACAAGGTCATAAACATTGTGAAATTATCTGAAAAAGTTCCACTTATTGATCATGCTAACCTCCATTTATTCAAGTGAAAACAGAGTTAAAGCAGCTTATTTCTAAAGTGAAGAAGGAAAGCTGGCCCAGTGAAACAGAGAGGACTGATGTGTCTTCTGTATGCAGGCAAGCTTGCCCCACACTGACTGTGCTCTGCTCCCACAGAGAGATCTACAGCCAAAGCTACACTTCTATTTGAATTTTAAACTTTATCTATTTAAAGCATTCAATAACGCTCTCTTTATATGTACAGCGTTGTTCTGTCACTCGGATGCTTTTAAGTGTTTAGTATTTCTGCCACACCTCTGCCTGCGACTTACGAAATTAGCACAAGAGCAGAAACCTACAGTGACTATTATCAGATCTACTGATGAAACACGTCATATTAACGCTCTACGCAAACCCTCTGCTTTTAAAATATACACTGGCCCACATGGAGTGTATAGAGGGACTTTGAGAGGGACTTGCAGTTGCTCTTTGAAGTTTCTCCAACGTTTGGTCATTAATGCCGCCTCCACTGAGGGTCATGGATCAGTGAACCAATACTGATACCTCCAGGAGGATTTACTACAGAGTCTGTATTGACTGCAAGGGCAGTGAATATCTAAGTTGTTGTGTGTGTGTCTGTGTGTGCGGTATGTTGGCAGTTCTGTATTCATTTCAATGCAGGGAGGATTAGATGACTTCAGGATGACTTGAGTATAAGTACTTAAGCACAAGTGCCAGGTTTTGTACAGTTTGTGTAAGTAAGCTGCTGTATTTTTTGTGCCATATGTTGTGTCGCACGACAAAACGATATCTGAGCAAAAAGCTAATGCTAGCATGCTAACATGCAGTGTAGCATGTTCCGAATAACCGCAAAACGCAAAGTATAGCTGGAGCTAAAACAGGGGACACCGTCAAACTCCTTGGATCACAGGGCGACTGCACAGGTCACATGGTGGGAAGCAACCTGTCTCCAACAATTGTTGCAATTCGACTGCAGTCACTTTCACACAGATTAGCAAAGGTTTGCAGGTAACTGTGATCTAATTTATAAACACGGACAGACGTTGCAATCAATCCGAGTCGGTCTGAACCAATAATATTCAGGCTGTACAGTATTCGTCATATACCAGTACTGCGCATTTAAATATCACAGTTGATCAATGATTAATGCTCATTTATCAGGAAACTATGAAAAATTAGACACATTTTGATTATTTTGGGGTTAAATAAAAAGTCATCAAAGCCATCGGCAAAGCATGCAACCAGAATTTTTTTTACATTACAAGTTTCAATCAGAGGCTGTTTTAAACTCAAGATCACATTTTACTGCTTTAGAGTCAAGTCAAGTCTATTTGCAATACTATGTAAGATAGGTCCAAGACTATTAAGGATGAACCTATCAAGGAAGCTCAGAGATCTCAAACTTTACTTCTTTCTTTTTCTCGTCTCGTTTTCCTCTAGTTTTTCAACCATGCAAACATAATAATTATATACAAGAGATTTGAATAATGAAGATACTCTCCTGAATACAAAGACAGATTAAGGATTGCCACCTGAATGCTAATGTAGACAGAAATCTACTCAAGTTCTCTCCGAACGCAGGATTAAGCATCATCACTTTTTGACTCCATATCATGTTAGTATCTGACTTGGATGTATTTTACAGACAAGGACGAGTTAAAAGTCTAGTCAAAAGTCAGGATGAGGAAGGATGAAGACACAAAGAGAGAGTGAGAATCAGATAGAGAGGGGGGGATTATTGGAAGTCGATGTCCTGTCCCAGTGAGGCGTGCCTGACTGGTCGTTTTTCCAAGGTCGCCTTGATGACTTGGCTGATGGACAAATAGTTAATCTTTGCTAACGAGGTGCTTGACCATGTGGGCGAAGTGTTTGACAGGACTTTTAGTCCTCAGTTAGGACTGCCAGGTTTCAGGCCTCAGTATTTTGGCAAAACTCTCAGCTACCAATGCCAGCCATAAGCCTGTGAAGGAGGGTGAGAAGGACAGGACAGAACTGATAACACAGAAGGAAATAAAGAAGGATTAAGAGAAAGTGAGAAAATGGTCATGGTATAGGACATGAGTCCCCATTTACATTTAAAATATATCAGATTCTTGTTTGAGCAGGTATTTGTGTTTCTATCAACCTATCAGCCATTTACTGTAGCTGAGATCCTGTTAAATACTTTGGAAAGTAAAAAAAAAAGCTGATTGAGCAGAGAAAAGAAACAAGGGGAAAATAATAAAAGAAACAAAGAGAGTAGATAGAGGAGGCATTTGTTGCAAAGTTAAGATAGAGAAACCCCTCGGCTGACCCACCAGGTAATTAATGTACTGTAATATAAACAGCAATCAAAGGAAGTGCCTTGGGTATTGACACACCCTGATTGTTAAGGGCATATGAGACTAGTTTCATGACACATAGCAGCCATGTGAAACTACAGCAAACCAAAGACGTCATTTTAAAATCATCTAAAACAAGAAAGATGAGAAAAGAAAGAATAAAACAACTGGGACAGGTTGATTATTCCTCATCTGCAATGCATAAATTAACAGACACTTCACAGGTACATGCCACTGAAATCTGAAGAATGAACACTCACCCAGCCACTCTCAGCCCGACAGAGTCGCACAGTCTACTCATCTTATCTGCTAATGACCGTCTACAGCTCTACCCACCAAACTGAACGCAATCCCCAAAACGGCCGAAGTTACCAAGGCGCCAGCAGAGTACAGGCACGTACCGCGACAGACAACCTCTCAAACACACACACACACACACACACACACACACGTTCCGATCCTCTTGAGATAAGTATTCTGTACGAGGAGCAGCCTGGGGCCAGCAGTCCTTATACAGACTAAACGTGCCCAGCTTGTAAACAGACAGATACATTTTGAAGATGCTCTCTATTGTATGTTCTATATGATCGAAAGACAGTCGTATATGACTGAGTGAACACCACACTCCAGAGGCTCATCACTCAAAAAGCTCATCACAGGCATGCAAATGTTCAGAAAAGGCAAAATTCCTCAGCAAGCATGAGCACAAAAGTCCAAACGTCAGTCTGACAGCTAATTAATAACTGCCTCCACACAGTCTATCATAAGCGCCGTAAAAGCTGTAGATGTCCTAACAGATACCCGATGTCAAAAAGCGGGAAGCTCATAACATGCAGTCGTTACCGTATGTGCAGTTACAACACAGTCTGAGGACCAGAAGCACCTCCATATCCCTCTTCTCCTCTCCTCACTCTACACTCCTGCTCACTGCCTCCTTTCTCAGGCACAGAGAGAGAGAGAGAGGGAGAGCGAGAGAGAGAGAGAGCAGACTCACACATGCACCAGTTTGCCTCCCAGAGCTCACCACTGCATACACAAGAAGAAGAGGCAGGGCTGGAATCTTAAAACAGCAATCCAGCCTAGACAGAGACACACACACACACACACACACACACACGCACGCACACACGCACGCATAGAGATACAAGCAAACACCAACTTACCCTCCATTGAACTAGTTGTTGTACAGACTTTGGAGTCTTTAGGACCTTTTACTTTGAGGTTCTGAAAGAAATAAAAGAGTGGAATAATCAATTTAATTAATTGTGCACACTCACAGGATTGTGCTGCACTTGCTTGGCTGAGGCTGAACTAATGGAAGTACAGGATCAGTGCATCCAACTGAGACAGCTGAAAAAGACTGGGCACGGGAACTTTCACAAGTTTCCCATTAAGTAAATAATACCACCAACAAACCTCTGCGGCAGGTCCCAAAAAGCTGATTTGACTCATCTGGACGGGAGGAACGGTACATTTGTATAATGACTGAAAAGGTCAGTTTCTTGATCATTAATAGGCAAATGACCACTGATCAAAGATTTGATCATTGGCCATGAGTACCATTCACAGAGAGTTGGGGAATGGCTGCAGTCACAGCATCGTAAGATGGTGAAAGATGTACCCTTTGCTGGTGTATAAGATAACAGGGAGTGGAAAGTTGGATGCTTAAAAATGAAAGATGCCCAAGCTCCTTAAAGGATGATGAAGATGGATAATCATAGTTAGATTCTGTAAGCACTTTCCTTTACTGTAATGTCTTTGCCTCTCGATCTTTGTTGAACACACCTAACAATAAGGAACAATCTATAACTATATCCTGTGTTGACCTAAGGCGTGAAAAGCTAGCATGTAAACAAGGGGCATGAGAGGTTGTGTTACTATCAGTCACTTCTGCCACAAACATTTTCAGCTAATTAACATCACTGACACCTTCCCAGCAATCCCCAAATACACATACTCTTTTGTTCTGAACGCTCAAAATATTCTCTGCGCTTCAAGTGCGTGTAGTCGTACCGTACAGTAAACTCAGACTAGCCTGGATGTTTTTTCTGTGAATGTAACCTCTCATCGTTCTGTTACCTAATACGCTTGCTGGCTAAGTGCTGTCCCAAGCACATTTGAACACAAATACCTCTTAACTGTGTTTTCAACAACGGTTCCTCAAAATAAGACCACATTTCCCATAAACACTGCTGTTTCCTGCCAAAAAGAGGACGTTTCGACTCGCCTGGTTTGTGTCGTCATCTATTTGTTCTCCTGTTCTCTTCACTGAAGAGAATTCATATAATGGCTTAAGACCCTTGAGACCAGTGAAGGGGAGGTTTGATGGATCCGTATTATTACTGCGCCAAGTTTGATATGCTGATGTTAAAATGCAGTACATAGCAACAAAATGACATGTTTGCTATTTAAAAGTTCTCTTGTTACACGTTGTTTAAAATCATGGAGGCTGAACTCACCTCAGATATCTTCTGGAACTGGCTGTTGGCTTGGCTGCATTTCTCTGCCGTCTCCAGCGCCACCTTGTAGTTGTCCACAAAGGCCTTGTACACGCCCAGCTGGCTGGCCTGGAGGAAAGCAGAAGCAAAGACGTTCAGGAAACAACAACGAGAAGGTGTGAGGCAAACTAAGACAACGATGATGGCATTTAGTCTTCTCTCATTTTATTCAAATTGTTAAATGAACTCCGGAGACTCGGGAAGTCAACACAAGTATGTCATTGCACTGATGGCAACTAAAATAAAATTCAGCAAGCCCTACTTTGCATTCACCTTAAATGATCACTTCCAATTCAATTTAAATTCATTGAGTCAACACATATAGTCTGATCACATTCCCATAAAGCCACTTCACTAGCAGCGCTTTGCAGTCCCTCCTGATTGAGTCCCTCTCCCTCTCTATCCTCTTCTCTTTCATTAACAGCCCCTCTCTCTGCAGCACTGTATGTGCATTGTAACACAAGCTGCAGACCAGCAGTGCATGAATATGCATCCTGCTACAGCTATGCTTGAATGCCTAGGCTGAAGAGCTGACTGCATCCTATTAAAGCAATGAGATTGGATTCAGCTGAATAGAGTGCATGAGTAAGACTTTTGTCCTTAAACTCCATGTCCTCTTATTTTCATTTCCTCTCCTTCCTCTTCCCTTCGGAGTGAGAAGTAGAAAGTTGGGCTCAAAAGCAAAGACGTGAGGGAAGTGTGCGGCCTCATGCGGCATTTGAAACATGTTATAGCAACAATCGATGGAGGGAAACATCAGGACACAAATATGTGATGTGACAAAACCGTCAAACCACGTAATGTGTGACACTGACTACAAATGAGTGAAACAAATGTCACCACGCGTGGATTGTCTATTTATAACTGGAGACTATTTTATGTCAAACCAAAACTGTGGATGGAAAAGAGAAACCACGGTGTGTCATAGCTGAATTTCCAAAGATGGAGATTTGGCAGCTTGGCTGGAAAGAACAAACCAAGCAGAATGACGTTATGAGATTTCATGAGTTCAGTATGAAAGCGGTGTCAGTCACAGTCCAGACAAAACGCCCACGCTTTAGAAAACAAAAATCACAGGTCAAAGTGGCAGGACAGAAAACAACAGGTCGTGTTTGAAAGTGAACGTGGGAAGTAGAACATGAAGAAACACAGGAGAGAGACTTTTCAGCTGGTAGAAGAGCCTACGGACTATTTAAACCCACATGGACACGTTTGCCAGCTTAGAGGTGCCTTTTTTTTTTTAAATTGCATGCAGCTTTGAGAGCAACACGAACCCTCAACTAAACACTGTAGTGAATGTTTTCAGAGCACTCGCCACTCTTTTAAAGCACACCAAGTGATCAGCTATAAGCAACAAAGATCAACAGCAGCAAAAGAACCATATGTAGTGAATGAAAACTTTAATATTATATGACATCAGTAACCAAACAATATGTCTTGTTTTTTTCCAAACAATGCCAAATACGAGCACACTGCTTGCAGACCTTTTTTCTTTATGTTTAAAAATCCCAACTCCACAATTAGATTGTCCATCAATATGTGCAACGTCCTCCGTTTTCTACAGTGGCCCACAGTTTCCTCTATCGCCAAGATAAAATCTTCCTTCTTCAGACAGTTGTGCACAGGTGTGTGCAGAGTACCATCAAGTCAGCCACAACACTCACACTAAAATGGTGCAACCACTTTTGAGGTTTTGCTAACACGTGACCACAAACCACATGGCATTAAGTTGGCTGCCATTTTGTGACAATCGTGGTGACACTGTAGAATCATGTGAATAAGGCACCAGCCACACAGGCCTAGAAATGGGTATTCCCCAACCAGTTGTGAGCACTTGCTAGAGGTCGATGTAGTCGCTGGGGAAATGACTGGTCTAAAGTCCTAAAGCCAACCAGCCAGTGACTCCCCCAGTCGACCACCTTTTTCTTAATTAAAGTGACTGCTTTGGTCACTGGGTTCATAGTTTGATTGGCCTTGTCCTCAAACACTGTCCAGCTACTCTCTGAGCTGCAATAAAACTGTGAAAAGTTTTGCAAACTGGAAGTAATAATAATAATAATAATAATAATAATGGATTGCATTTATAGAGCGCTTTTCGAGACCCTCAAAGCGCTTTACAATTCCACTATTCATTCACTCTCACATTCACACACTGGTGAAAGCAGGTACAGTTGTAGCCACAGATGCCCTGAGGGCAGACTGACAGAAGCGAGGCTGCCATATCGCGCCATCAGCCCCTCTGGCCATCACCAGTAGGCGGTAGGTGAAGTGTCTTGCCCAAGGACACAACAACCGACACTGTCCGAGGCGGGCTCGAACCAGCAACCTTTCGATTACAAGACGAACTGCCAACTCTTGAGCCACGATGGAGAAAGTTTTCCTCCAAAATAAAAGTTGCACCTTTTGAAACATGTTGGCTACGGTGCTGAGGCATTTCTTCACATTTCACTACTGCTCGGCTAGAAGTTAGCAAGTATTTGCAGACAGACATGAAAAACTAAAGGGAACTGCTTACAACCAAAGCAATTACTTGGAAGTTTTTGGTACGGCATCTTCTTTCTAACAGATTTCACCCATGGAGAGCAAATAACCTCCACAAAGCACTAACAACCAGTTGGGGAATAGACATTTTCCCCTAGAAATCAGTGTTTGTCTCATATTCAAACCTCACGTAAAAAATTCTAATTATCTAGCACTTGTATAAGTTTTGTCTACTTTCTTTAAGGTAGCCAACACTGTATTACCCTCTTCTTACTATTCTTTCCTAAACAAATTATAATAATGTCGAAATAAGTCTAAGGACAAGAAAAAAAAAACCTATGAAGGTATACTTAATGCTAATAGTATGCTAATGCTACAACTCTACAAGATGATAGAGTGTTAGCATGCTAAAGTCTACTACTGACAATGGTAAAATGGTTATCTGCCTGATCTAAAGCTGTTCTAGTGTTTACCACGTTTGCCTTCATAGTTTTATTCTATTATTCCTGACCTCAAGAGACGTTCATCCATAATTCACAAAACCTTAGTTACATTCATAACTCTCAATTAGCATGCTAGCAACAGGCAGTATAAAACTTGCATGTAGCTTCCTGGTCAGAAGAATTAAGTAAATCCAAAATTATCTTAGACTTGTTTTCTATCTGAGGATATCGCATGGTGATATCTATGGTTGAAGAAGAAAAAAAGAAAGAAGAAAAAAAAAGATTTCTGGTCCCATAGAAATTTCTGGCTTGATATCTGTAAATTTTCTGGTGAATTTAAGGACTCAGTCACTCATTTTAAGTCATGCTGAAAGAAAGAAATACACCATCAAGTAATATTATAAGTAATAAATATGATAAATAACTCAAGTCTGAATTGAAAATCTTGGTCGTACCATGTTTTAAAATAGAAGAATACTTGTGGTATGAAAACGCACGCTCATTGGCTAACGAGTTATCAATCACACGTCATTAGCATGTGGTTTCACAGTTAAACTTGCACTTTGTTACACCCAGTTTTTTTTGCAGCCAAGAAAGTGATGGCAGAAACACTAACTTGAGGTTTTACAAATTGGGACTTTAAAAACATCAGGTGAAACCATGTTAGACAGGTACATCTTTGATATTGTCTGAGGTGTTAAACACGAGGGTGAACGCCCAACATAATGGGGAAACTAGCTTTGCTAGTATTTTTTCAGGTTTGCTCAAATTTCGATTAGGCTTAATTTAAATTCTCTAAAGCTATTACAACTGAGCCTGGCTGCAATATTTAATGCCTGTGCTGAATTTGAGTAAGCTTCAGTTGCTGTGAAAATAACCAGCTACTAAAATCCATCAGCAAATATATGATTAAAAACATTATTATGTGGCTGCACTATACATAGTTAATAGTGACTACTGTGTAAAAGATGGAGTTGTGGTACTGTTTTTATCAGCGCCACATCCACAGTAAATTGAACCTCTCCTACTTTGTGCCTCTAGAGCGACTAGGACTATAATAATTCGCTCAGACAAATGCATCCCTTGCAGACACAGGCTATAGCTAAGCCTTTCTCTCATCTGAGAAAAGTGAAAAACAAACTTGGACCTGAAGCAGGTCTTTATCCCCGTCTCGGCCTGTTTTCTGTAACCCTGCCTGTCCTTGTTGCTCCAGTGGCACCCATACTGCTGACGAGGAGCAGCAGGGAGCAGACCAGCTAATTAAACTGCCATCTGCACTCTCACACAGCCACTCTGACTAATGTTTTGCTGAAACACGACATATTCATGTACGCACAAATACACACCACAGATGGGAGCTGATGACTACACTAATAGGTGCCGCTTAGCGCTGGCCGTCCACAGTGAGGAGGGGTCTGTTGAATAGAAGTACTTAAACTCATAGGAGTTTAAACAACTGTATCAAAACTGTGCTCATTTTCTCTCCTGTTAAATCTTTCACTAACACCAACATACTTCATCTCTGAATATTCATCATTTCCTCTTATTAAAGTGCTTCATCAAATGTTTTAATCATAAAGATAAACATCAAGCTGTTAATGAAATATTATTATTAATATCCAAGCTTTAAAAATGTCCTATACATGGGTGAAGTAAAAACTCTTAAAGTCTATTTAACATTTTCTTCATCACAAACAAACGCTGAGTTTCACACGTCTGACTAAGTCATGGTGAATAACAGTTGCTTACATCAAAAAGTACCTGAAAACCAAAACTGAAAATGAGATCTACTCCCTAAAGAGCTGTGTTTTTAATTAGAATGACCTTACCAGGTTCCTCAAAATGACACCATGAAAACATAAGGAAAATGACGTTCTCACTTCTGTGGTGTGAAACCAAAGGGGCTGGTATGTGAACACATACATTCAACAGTGTGATAAACGCATATATATACACTGATCAAGAACGTTAAAGGAACTCTTAAATCACACATCAGATCTTAATGAATTAACCTCTTTTTAGTAGATGCACCGATGGTATAAATTTAAAAATCCTAGGTGATTTTCTGAAAAGTTGACCTCTGACATTAAGATTAAGGTCACCGGGATTCAAACTTGACCAAGATTTTTAGCAGCTGCATACATGGTACCACTTTTAAAACCTTATGTCACATCTTTGTTTTCAATAGATTTTCAGAAAACTTGACCTCTGATGCTGATACGTAATGACTGATCGCAGTCTAAAATAAGGCCGTATTACAGTAACAGGACTAAAAAGAAGGCTCCAGTATATACTTGGTTTTGTTGACTTCTTGTGTCCAAGGCTCCCAGCCTTAGAGCAAAGCCCTGTTGTTACCAGCAGCTAAAATAAACTTAAAGCTTTCTGCTCCCGCTTTTCTAAAGACAGTTGGTGCTCTCGCAGAGTTTCCAGTCAAGGAAAATTACAAACCACAGTGTTACCACCTGTCTGTACACTCACAATGAAGGATCGGTACAAACTGTGCAGGTGTATATTTCAATGATACCAGCCACTCCACAGCTTGTGTTCCCAAAACATTAAAACTGGTCCACCCAACTAAATAATTACTGACGAGTGCCTCAGCCTTTTCACACCTTATATACAGATTAATTTTATTCCACCAAGAAAACATTGTCCAGCATACGTACATACGCGGTGTTATGCGTCTCTTCAAATCACATTATCCACTGCAAATCTGACATTACACCGCTCTAACCAACTTAGTGACGAGCCGAGGCCTGGAAACCGTCTAATTCCACACACAGGCACATTTACATGCACGTTACAGTGCCGCTGTTCCATTATGTACTGAAAGCACCTGTTTAATCCACTGCAAGTATGACAGCGTGATAGTTCAGAAGCTGCAACTTTTCTGCTAATATGCCCAGGCCACAGTCGCGGGGGCACGCGTCAGTCACTTACGCACACTGAGTCTAATTAAGACAAGTGATTCACAAAGTACAAACAGTGAGAAGCCTGACAATTCTCCGTTTAACAGCCATTTACATGTACCCTGCAAATGACGGAGAGCGAAATAAAAGATCCGCACACTGTCATTTGTGTCACCCACATCAGACTCACCAGCTTCTGGAACAAATGTCCCACGGTGACCTTCTCGTCCCACTGCTGGATGCTGGGTAGGAGGGCGTCGTAGAACTCTTTGTGGATCTCGAAGATGTCCTGGATTTTGTAGAAGATGGTCTCTACCTGCTGGATGGTCAGGACAGGCTGAGAGGTTGTGGCTGTTGCTTTCAGGGGTCGCATGGGCTGGAGAGACAGGAGACTCAGGTAATAAGGGGGGCTGCCAAAACTCTAGCCTAAATTAGTCATATATAAAGTATGAGATTGATGAACACAGAAAATGTGTTAAAATCATCCCTAACATCTGATCAGGCCAACAAAAAGGACCTATTAGGACCAGTGCCAGAAAGGGAACGTCTAAATGCGTCACTCTGTGATAAGTATGTAATCTGAGCCTCTTTTCATCTGGGTGACAGTCTTCTCCTTTGTGTTGTTTGTACTCGGGCAGATTGCAGGCCAACTCAGTTAATCACAGTGATGTGTAGACTGGTCATGTTGGGCGTGCGTGGGGACGATGGCTCTGAATTACAGTGCAAACAGAAAGGCTTTTTACGTCAGCTCTCTAGGGCTAATCATGAGTCACCCTCCTACTGTATTAAAGCACATGAGACAGGTTGGATTATTTTTAAAAGCACCGACAATCAATATGTCTGTCCTAGTCTATGTAAGACGGCAAAAGCAGTCGGCTGAAAATTCCTCATTAGATTTAACCAGAAAGTATTTGGAGACTAGTGGTCCTAAATTTCATCTCCTTGGTGGAAAATAATAGTCATCATATATCAAATCAGCTGGAGCAGCTGAGGTGATGTTTAAACATTTTTAATGAACCCATGTTTATATCAAGAAAATAGGAAAGAGAGACTCTCTTGTGATCTACTTCCCAGTAAGTGTAAATGAACCAACACAGTACAGGAAGATAATTACTTCCTAGACTGTTCCAAATTTATCACCATAATCATCCACATTGATTGGGATCGTCTTGTTACTTGGTTGTCTTACAAAAACAAACAAATAAATAAAATCATTACATTTACAAACTCTACCAAATATTCTTAGAGTAAAAAAAAGAAAAATCCAGTCAAGAAGTTCAGAATAATGTTATTGTTTCAAATACCCTGAAGACGTGGAATATGATTATGATACATTTCCAGATAAAGAAACATTTCTCTCAGAATGTGAAGAGCCAGTGTATGAAACCTGGCAGCAGGGGGGATCGGACCAGCTTATTAAACTGTCTGATGTTGAAAGAATCCAGTATTTTGAAACACCGGGTTTCCAGGGATGCAGCCAGAGAGTAAGGTGTGACTATTCTGTTTGGAGCAAGTGTATTATTCTGCTGAAAGACATGGGAAAAAAAGACATAAAAACAAACGGCCCCAGTGCCTGTTTTAGACCGCCTCTGAATGACTGAGGAAGTGGAGGAGGAGAGGAACAAACTTTTTATTGGTGGATCTGCGAGATGAGTCGTTGTGTTGTCACCAAGAGCTCAAAGGGAAGGAACTGAGAGCCTGACCAGATTTCAGCAAGTGTTAGTGCAATCATTTGTTCTTACTGACTAATTGAAGCGTGCGTGCGTGCGTGCGTGTGTGTGGAGGGGGGGAGGGTCTTGCCCTGGTGAATTTCCACAATAATTGTTGTGCGCATTTGTAGATCTTAATTTAGCATCTATCTGACTATATATTGGCCAAAGTAGAACATGCGGCCGGATCAGCAGGTTGTGAGACATAGCGACTTAGCATGAGGAAGTGTGGTTGGTTAGCGTTGCATTAAAGTGCAGCATCTGTGGTCCTGCTTTAAGTGTGGCCATCGACCACTAATAGTGTTCTGATAGTCTCACAGCTCACACCAATGCCTACAGCAGCAGCAGCACTCCAATGTTCACGTGGTTATATGAGCCTTGTTACATTGTTTCTGTTACTTGTCTGTCTTTGTCTGAGTGTCTCACCAGTAGCAGGGCCTCCAGCTGGTTAATGTAGATCTCCTCGCTGGCCAGGAATCCAGACAGCACCAGTCTCTTCATCTCCAGTCCTTTCTCGATGTCTCCCTGCAGGATAAAACAGACCTGGCTGTAATATGCTTTTATTCGCTTACATACACATATAGAACACATACATTCACCAAAAATCCTGTTATCGAGACTCGTTTCTGACTAACGGCACATGAAAGCACCCTGACTCTATTTCCTGCAATGGTGCCAGTGGAACAGTCACATCAGGTAAACACAAGATTGATACAAACAGTCGTAAGCATAAAAGAATGCGCAACCTATTAGAAATCTTATGAAAACATCTAAGTACCTCATTTCCTCTGTAAAACTACTTGTGATGACTCCAGGCAACTGTTGCATTTTGACGTCAACGTCGGGGAAGTCAACATCCTATTGATGTCTGAGAAACACAGACCAAGGCACACTCATAGTGTACTGTTTACATTTTGTGGGAACTCATAATTAGAGCAAAATTACCAGGTTTCAAAAGAGGGACTTCCAACATGATCACAGAAGACTTCATCTTTCTTCACATTATTCTCACTTTTGGCCGTTCCTTCGTCATAAAGGACTGCCCTGTTCCACATTTTATGATTTGGCCAGTGGGAATCGTATAGTTACTCCTGATACTAATGCAATACACAACAATGGCATAGTGATACAGTGACTCTGTGGTAGATGATACTTGCGTGACAATCAAAATGTCACAATATCTGTGTAGGTGAAGTAAAAATATTTGAAAAGGAATTATGGTTTTGTATACTGGACTGTGGAGTGCACAGGTGTATCAAACAGAAAAATGTTTCAAAGTTTCACTTTCGAATTGCTTTAATTCAGCAGCGTTCGCCAGTAATGATCGGAACACGTACTATGAGAAAGAAGGGGGGGGGGGGTGTTCATGAGTTTCATATGGTTAGCCAGCAGCATAACAACAGCAGTGGTTTTAGTGACGCCAGACTCGCAAAAGTATGCGACAAGTTTGATTAGCGTATGGACATATGCTCTGTTTTGTATGTTAATTTCATATTCAGCCATCCATCCAGCAATTCTCTTCCACTAAGACAAATTAGGGTAGCCCATGCGGGGGGGCTGAAGCCTATCCCAGCTAACACAGGGCGAGAGGCAGGGTACACCCTGGACAGGTTGCCAGTCTGTCACTGGACTGTCACAGAGGCAGACAACTGTTCACACTCACACAGAATCATTCATTTAGAAGCAACAATTAAGATAAATCCATTCACTTTAAAAATATGTTTTTTAAAGATATTTTTCTTTACTTTTAAGTTATCTAAGGTATATTGCATTGTATCTTATCTTAATAACCTTTTAGTAGCATATCACCCCATTAGAGCACGTCGCTCTCGCACTGCAGGCTTACTTGTTGTTCCTAGAGTATTTAAAAGTAGAATGGGAGGGAGAGCCTTCAGTTTTCAGGCCCCTCTTCTGTGGAACCAGCTTCCAGTTTGGATTTTGGAGACAGACACTATCTCTACTTTCAAGATTAGGCTTAAAACTTTCCTTTTTGCTAAAGCATATAGTCAGGGCTGGATCAGGTGACCCTGAATCCTGCCTTAGTTACGATGCAATAGGTGTAGACTGCTGGGGGACTCCCATGATGCATTGAGTTTTTCCGTTTCAGTCACCTTTCTCACTCAACATGTGTTAATAGACCTCTCTGCTGAATCACACTTGTTATTAATCTCTCGCTTTCTTCCACAGCATGTCCTTCATCCTGTCTTTCTTCTCTCACCCCAACAGGTCGCAGCAGATGGCCGCACCTCCATGAGCCTGGTTCTTCTGGAGGTTTCTTCCTGTTAAAAGGGAGTTTTTCCTTCCCACTGTCGCCAAAGTGCTTGCTCACAGAGGGGTCATATGATTGTTGGGTTTCTTCTCTGTATGTATTATTGTAGGGTCTACCTTACAATATAAAGCGCCTTGAGGCGACTGTTGTTGTAATTTGGCGCTATATAAATAAAATTGAATTGAATTGTGTTGCATACCTTATCAGTGTAGCTGGTTAGGTATACTGCTGTATTGACATTTTTCCCTTACTGAAGAGATAAATACCGATAAACTCCAGAAATTGGCATTTAAATACGACATGTGTGCCTTAAAGAAGGCCAAAGAACAGCTGTGAGAGCAGAGATTAATTATTAATTCCACCAACTCCTTACAATGATATCAGCACTCCAGGACTGCCCAGATGAGGAAGGAGGCATGACCTCATCATTTAACCCAATCATGGCTGACATGCACATTCCAACACTGATGTTATCCCTAAGGTAGGAAATTATACTGCACATCAAGGTTCAGTATTTACCGTATGTGTTATAGTATATGCCGTTTACACGTGCTGCTTTATTACGAATGCTGAAGACTATAAAGATAACAAACACTTGCGATGTGATGACTGCAAAGGGCCTATTTTGAGGCCTGTCACACATTGGCAGTTTTTCCTCAGCTAACCGTGACAGTGTAAAGTAAATCAGTCCGAGAGGCAGGGATGATTTCTATTGATCATTTTCTGTTGGTTAAATAAACTGTCAGGGAAGTCCTTACCGACACTTACTTGCATTTACGTTAATATGAGAGATTAATGCAGCACGTGGCCAGAAATCTGTTTAGTTTAATCCTCTGAGCCTTTCTCTTTGCTCGTATTCTTTTAAAAGAACCTAAAGCTCAAAACTAAAGCCAGAAATGAGACACACTTGAAACTAAGAGAAAAATCTTTGATGTGATGTGAATTACTGCTGGTCAATATTTATTTTAAACACCGAGAGTGTCTCCAGTCACTGCGTTCTTATTAAAATGATATCTCAGAATAGCTGAGGTCTAAAATATGACATCATAACCTACAAAAGGTGTCCTGTCCTTTTGACTAACCAAAACGTTGCAGAAATATTCAGTTCATTTTTTTAAGTAACAAATAAGTGATAACTCAACGGAAAAAAAAAAAGGACAGGAAAAAGGAATATTTTCCCTCTGCTGTGTACAAAGAGCTACTGTGTGGCGAGAGGGCAAGACGAGGAATCCATGAGGTGATTTTTTTTTTCCCACAGCAACCTGCTCTGTGAGTCACAACTAGGCTTTTCACACAGACAAACACTGCGTGCTTTCCTGCGTTGCCCTTTGCCCTCTGATAAAAGAGCTGATATCTTGAATGGGCAGAGAAAGTTTAAAGTAGCTCTGCTTTTTATCAGTTCATCTGCAGGGAGGAGTACACACAGAGGCGCACAAACACAGAAGTTAGCATGAGAAACAGAAAGCGGCCGGCTTTAAAAAGCAGCAGCACCGTGCACAGACATGCGCTGCAGAGTCACTGCCTCATCGGGCCATGCTGACACACCAATGGCTGTCACTCTCACACTCTTACACACACACACACACTTTTGCAGCACAGATGGCTCTGAGAAGAAGCACACGTCACGCCACAAACACACCAATACACTGACTGGGATTTTCCATTTTGAAAGGCAGTATTGCAAAAGTGTGTACGCATGTGTATGTTCGTGTGTGTGTTTGTATGTGTGTCTGCGCGCGCTCTTTTTCCTCTGCATCCAGCTCCTCTCCAGCTCATGCCTCACCTTGAACTGCCTATGTGTCGTAGTGATGGGCTCCAGCTCCCCATCTCCATATTCAGACTCCTCCTCCTCCTCCTCCAGAACCCTGTCCAAATAGCACAGCACCTCCTCCTCTTCGTCCTCCATGGTTCTGTCTTTCCTTTCCTTTCTTTCACCTCCTTCTCTCCTCTTTTCTGCCTCCTATCTCCTTCTACGGGGCCTGCCTGGACACATCAGTGTTTTCCCTTTAGATCAAGTCGTCTGGACACCGAAAGACAGAAAGAGAGAGGACCCCGCCTACTCAACCCCACCCCCTTCCTCTGCTGGGCTTCCTGGTGTTTGTGTGTGCTCTATATATGTGTGTGTGTGTGTCTGTCTTTGTGTGTGTGTGGCCACTGTTCCACCTCAGTCGATGAGGTCTGCCCTCCCTCTACAGCCGCCCCTCCCCTCCCCACAAATGCTATCCAGCCACTTCCTTGATGGCTACAGTCTCTTTCTGTTAGGGCTACGCTGGGAAAGTCAGTCTTCTCTTGTCCCTTATTTCTTTCTTCCGTTCTCTTCGGGGCAAAAAGCCACTTCCTCATCACACAAACAGTCTCGCTCTCTCACTCTCATCAGCGCACGCTACAGGGTTGATTTCTCTCCCTTTCTTTCTGTCCATTGTCTCTTTATTGATCTGCTGAAAGCCTTGGACGTTGAGCCAGGGCCAGCTAATGTGCTGCAAGCAAGGCTGATTCCAATTACAGGTCACATAGATCGCTGGGCACACAGTTATAGCAGCTTCAAAGGCAAAGCACAGAAATGATACACTAAAAAAAGAAGGAAAAAAAACGTGTGCAGCAAGACAAAGACAGAAAATCAATAACTGTGGTTACTGGAAATAAAATGAAACCAAAAATATAAGTAATCTGCACGCAAACATCCAAGTTTAAGTTGCTGCATATTTATGAATGAATACAATTCACTTCCCATGCCCTTTCACCCCGTTCCTGACCTTGACTTGTCATTTTAGAGGAAGGGACACCCCCAACTGCTCTATGAACCTCCTCCTTAATGTATATTTGTATTTATTTCGAGGTCAAAGCACAATCTGTCCTGATCTTGTCTTCTGAAGGAAAAGTATGATTTTAGAGCGTAATACAAAAAAAAAATAAAACAAAAAAAATATTTAAGTTCAGTATTTAACTTTAGTCGTGTTGAACACATGGAGCCGTCAGCCCTCTCACTTTAGCAGATGAAAGGTCTCTGCAAACTCAGCGGAAAGAGAACACGGCTGCACAGCGGTGTGTGATAAGAGCCACAAAATCTTTTAGCAGCAGCAGCATCACAAGTGACTTCTTAACAAGTAAGCTTTCACAGCAGCTCCTCAAATTCATTCAGGTGCTGAAAAGTGTAAATACACAGATGTGAAATAAAAAATGTTTTAAAGATGGCTGCAGACACTCCTGACCTCCACTGTGCATATAAACAATGATTTCAATTTGGATTCATCACTCAAAACGACCTGTTGTTATTGATTTGTTCTTGCGTAATGTGGCATAAATTAAACCATCCTTAATTTCCCTTCCTTAACAACAGCTTGTCGACATCCTCCATTACTTCTGATGAGGCTTCAATAAACAGTAGATGGATCAACTGAAGGACTGCATTCATCTCTCAGGTCCTGTGTCAGGCCTTTGCCACTGCTTGATTTTTTCCTGTTTCTTAAGAACATGACTTTCAGTTACTGTTTCTCTCCTACAAATATAGTTTTAGGTCTGCCACGTCTTCTTTGTTCCGCCGCTTGTCAAGTTTCCTCAATTTTATTTTAGGGACACTGCAAACTATGCTGCCTTTGCCAATTTCACAGATTCAACTAAAGAAATGGGAACAATTGATGTGTTTCTGCCACAGGCTATTAAGTAAAGATACAATTTAAACCTGGCTCTTTGTCACTACTAACTCATTCGGTGAATAAGTGTTGTATTTATGCTTGAATGATTCACAAGTTAAAAAAACCCGTCAAGAAGCAAGCAATGGAGAAAAACATAAGGAAACAAGGATTGCTCAAGAATTTTGCACATCACCATAGAAAAACGAATTAAGTCCTCTGATTATTATTATTATTATTAATAATAATAATAAGCTGATCATAACTCATCACTGAAAAGCTACTTTATACAAAACTTTAACATACAACTGTACACAGAAAACAGCTGAGCTTGTCTACGCTGAGTAATCTCATCCTAGCAGAGACGATGATCAGGGAAGAACTAAAAAGAAAACAACAGTATCTTACTGAGGATCCTCTGTGGCTGAAATCATTAATGTACCAGCACTATGAACAATTCATTTCCTATTTCTTATATTTTAAACACTCAAACCATTTTTCTGTTCTTATCCCAGCTAGCCACTAGATGGAGACACATCTTCATTTACATGAGCTGCCCTAGCTCAGAGTCACTCACAATTAATACAGCTGAATAATTCATCAATCAGCTCCATTGAAGCCTAACAAGACCACTGTTTATTTACAATACTGTGTTCATGCATGGATAGTGCAGTGATATTGCTTGGATCGAATGTAAGACAGAGCAGGCAGACTTCAAAGGGGACGGTAAAGCGAGTGGAAGGTCGAGACAATCCGGCTGTGGTAATTTATACATTAATACAGAAAGAATATACGATCATTTGTGTTCTGTATGAATTTAAAAACAACATATTGATCTAAAGATGTAAAGCAATGCTGTTGTCATTGAGTATTTTGTTTTTCAGTGGATAAAAAGGCTGCTGACATGTGAATGAAATCCTACCAGCTTTTTTTTTTCTCTGTGTCTGTGAGAAGGTCAGTTCAGGTCAGGGTCAACTCGGCTCCCGCTGAGCCTCCGTGGGCTACGCCCCTTCACACAGTCACATTCTTTTAAGTGGGCACCGAGTGACAGTCATCCAAACACACATAGCCAGGAGGCATAAAAGGGGGGGGGGGGGGGAGTGTGACGGGACTACAAGCCCTGAAACATGACGATGAACACATTCAGAAAATATTCTGAATTCTGAAAGCATCAGGAGAGCGTTCACATCAGCTGTTCTGAGCGATTTGTCAGACTTAAGTGTGAAAATCCACTGAAAACACCAAGTGTTTCATATTTCCAGCAGCAGATAATTTGGAAAAAAAAAAACACAGGAAAGACTGTCACCTACAGCATTCCTGTTCCAAATTATACACTGTAGGTAAACAGGAAAAATTTTCAACAGATTGCTTAGACTTCCCTCACCCCCACCACCTCCGCCAGCTCAGTCGGGGGGGGGGAGAGACACTGAGAATTTCTAAGCCAGCCAAGAGACACAATCTCACCAGTGAGTCCTTTGTCTTGGCCAGGGCCTCCTCTTTCCTAGGTGAGGTATGCACAGAATACCTCGCCTAGGAGGAGTCTAGAACAGCGGTCCCCAACCGTTTTTGCGCCACGGACCGGTTTATGCCCGACATTATTCTCACGGACCGGCCTTTAATGTGTCGCGGATAAATACAACAAAATAAAACTAGTACCGGTACCGAAAAAAATAAGATTTATTCATAACGCACGTGAAAAGACCCAGGAAAACCGAGTTAACGATAAAAACGATAACAAAATAACGCTGAAAACCGATAAAAACCCTGAAAACTATACATTTCACACCTGAGCCTCAACTCTCACGGCCCGGTACCAAACGACTCACGGACCGGCACCGGTCCAAGGCCCGGGGGTTGGGGACCGCTGGTCTAGAAGGCTTCCTAGATGCCCGACCTGCCTCAACTGGGAAACAGGAATCTCATTTCTGCTGCTTGTATCCAAGACCTCATTCTTTCAGTCACTACTTAGAGATCATGACCACAGGCGAGGGCAGGAACGTAGATTGACCAGTAAATCGACAGCTTCACTTTCATGCTCAGCTCCGTCTTTACCACAGCAGACTGGTACAGTGACCACATCGCAGTGGACACCAGCCCAATCCATCAGTCAATCTCATGTTCCACTCTCCCCTTACTCATGAACAAAACCCCAAGATACTTAAACTCCTCCACCTGGGACAGTAACTTGTCCCAGATCCTTTGCAAACAGTAAATGTGAAATCCTGAGGCCATCACAGAAGAGACCCTCCACCTCTGGCTAGATATTCTGTCTATAAACACCATCAACAGAACTAGTGTTAAAAGACAGCCCTTGGTCAGCTTCCCACCCACCCGGAACTAGTCCACGCATACATTGCAGAGATGTGTCAGCCAGGACGGCCCTACAGCATCTAGAGCCTTCGTGAACTGAGGGAAAATCTGACCCAACCCAAATGCCTGTCTAACTATATCAGTGGCTTCACCGCCGAGTCGTCCCCCTCCTCCCCAGACTCTGCTTCGAGTATAGAATACACTGAAGTGCTGCCAAACAGCACTCCAGTGTATTCCATTTATATTCAAGCTAGCAGACGGTTGCTGTCGTACCCCATCTGGGTCAGTGGTCATTTCCAACTGATGTGAATACACATCCGGAAGTGCGCTTCAGGGAGCTCCTGTGGCAAAATGTACACTGGGTCAATATCTGTGGCTAATATCAGAAAGAGAACTGGCAGCTCACGTCTTAAAGTATAATTGTTTCGGGTGAAACTCCAACCATTAATACCAAGAGAAAAACCTGGCTGAATGGCTGAAAACCTCATATTATCTTACAGTTCAGAATGCAAGAGCCACAAATGAACACTTCATTTAAACTGTGTCCAATATTTTTATATACCCAGTTATGTTTACTGGGTCGTGTGGTGAATGATCTTTTCTTCAACATTTTATTTTTAATATTTATCCAAAACCATGCTAGTCCATTCATTTTCTTCCACGTATTAAATTCAGGGTTGTAGGGCAGCTGGAGCCTACACCATCACCCCTCACAGGTCATCATCCCAGCTGTCACTGGGCAAGAGGCAGGGTACATCCTGGACAAGTCGCCAGTCTGTCACAGAGACAGACAACCATTCATGCTCACATTTCATCTCAAAATCTAGATAGAAAAGTCGATTATTGATAACTTTGGACTTCCCAGCAACAGCAGCAAACAACAAGTAAACAACACCAACACCGTAAACAAGTACATTTGATAATCAAATCATGGCTGATCTATTTTAATCTAAAATAAATAAGTTTGTGTGTGTGTGTGTGTGTGTGTGTGTGTGTGTGTGTGTGTGTGTGTGTGTTTCTTACCCCAGCCAGCAGAGGTGTGGGCAACACTGTTTCTCCATCTGGCCCTTGGGGCGCGCAGAGCTGGGGTGACATGGTGGGCGATTCATCTATAAAGGGCAGCGTTTCTGAGCCATCCTGGGACTTGCCGTCCTCTCCTGCGTCCCCCTCGTATCCATCTGTGTTATAGTTAAAGTCTGGAGGACAGGACACAGAAAAAGACAAATATACTGATCAGCAAATCACCCCAAAGAACAAAGCAATCATTCCACTGTTTTCATCACCACTTGGAACAGCCCAACACTTCCTCAATACAGCATTAAGTTCTCCATTCTGCTACATAACCTTGAGTTGAGGGGTTATATGAATAAATGCCAGAAGAAAGCTTTTCCAAAACATGATGTGTGGGTGAAGCTGACCACTGTGTTACCCTATGAATGTAAAAAGTCAACATTCATATTTTATTTGGCAAGATATTGTTATAAAATGTTGTCATAATTACTGTATGAATTCTTAAGTTATGGTGTATTTAGTGCAAGAAACATTAAAGATCATCAGTGATCAAATTATTCAAAGCACTTGCTGAGGTGGTCTGGTACACATCTGACCATATTTAGGTTGTTGTGTATGTACAGTATAACCCTCTTTGTACTGCCATTAAACAGACATTTTGTTGTTTTAATAGATCTTCAACTTTGACTCCCAAAATCTAATGAGTACATTATTGTGTGCAAGTGAGTCTTTGTCCCAGATTTAGACAAATCCACTCAAGATTTCCAGGAAACCCAAAAACAAATTGCCCCTGGCCATGAGTGTCACCAGGGCAGAGACATAAAAAACTATGGTTTACATTTTAAAAGCCAGAGCCAAGTTATTCTCAACCCATATTAGCCATCTAATTATTTTAATTAAGTGTTTTTGCACTGCAGCTTCACTGTTGCCAACACTTGTTTGAAACGCCACAATGACAACGACCTGTGGATCAGGTCAGGAGAGTCGTTTTTCCAACCAGCACGGCAATTTAATAAATACATTTCAAGAGCAATATATAGATTCATCTTATAAATGTAATGAAAAAGAAGAAGAAGAAATATTCAAACAAGCCAAGGTTAATAAATTAAAAAATAAAAACAACTACTATTATAGATGCTAATGCATTTTGGACTAACCATCTGTGATTAGATTATAATTCTATTTTGGTTTGCTAGTTTCATTCTTGTATTTGTGATACTGCAGTCTTATTTCATATTGTGGGAGTATTGAGGTCAAAAACCATGTCCTGTGACAACGCTCGTGTTCAGGCCCGAGTAGCAGTGACAGCTCCAGTAGAAAGAAACGACAATGACACTGAAATGACTCCTGTCCTGCCTTCAAAGGAGCACTGGTCAAGAAAACAGTGGAATAACAAAAAGGAGGAGATATAAAAAGCCAGTGTCAGATCCTGTAGAAGAAAAGAGAGATGTGGACTGTTGCTGTGGATGATAAACTACAAAGTACGACACATATGCAAAACTAAAAGAGAGGCAAGTAATTATCGAGTTACATTTTCCAGGATGTTGTTCTATTTAGCTTTCTGATACAGTGAAGCATCTTTAAGGAACTCGGAATAGGAGGAGGAAGCTTGTAGCTTGTAGCTTGTGAAGCTGTCCCTGTCTGCCTACATATAATGTGCAGTGAGAAGACAACAACATTTGATTATTACTGTGTTCATGTGCTTGAGAGGGCATGTGTGTGTTTGTACCAGTGCGTAAAGGATAGAAAACTCTAACAAGTTTTGGACAAGAACTAATTGAAAAATAAAAGCAGGGATCTATCCCCACTGGGAACACATGCACACTATCACTGGACATGTCAATCAACTCCCAATCCCTCCCCACCCATCTGTTAGCTTGCGTGTGGACCATGGAGAGTCACAGTTACCATATGGGTTGCTTGTAAATGGTGCACGTGGGTCTTTGCTGACTCAGTGAAGCAAGTACTGATTATGCGAAGTGCTGCTAGATGACAAGAGTGCATTATGGTGATTAGTGTGAAGAAGGCAGTTAAAAACACTGATGTAAACTCATTTGTCCAACTCCAACTGCGCTGTGATCGTGCCATAGAAAAGATCGGCTCTTCCAATATGCACCTGTGCATGCATTCGGTTTTCTTTTCTCAGTCTTTCCATCTCTTCTCTCTCTCTGACTCCTCTGAACACCTTCTGGCCTGCTGTCCGGCTCGTTTTCGCTAATCTGCTTAAATTGCGTGAGTGTATGTAAGAAAAAAAATACAGGGAACTCCCAAGACACTTAGCCAGTGCTAAAGCACTCAACAATGTGCAAATCCTCAAATTTCCTCCCAGCTTACGGCTGGTGTTTTGAAGCTTAACTGCGAGTTGGAAGGACGGATGGATAACTCAACAAAAATACTTGAGTCTAGACAAGCACAGAGGTTTCCTCCTCTTTTTAAAAAGAAGTTGCCCGTGACTCACGTCTATTTGCAGAAACATCAACATGCAGAAGTAACCATTCACAAATATATTCCCGGCTGTGCCAAGCAGAGAGCCAGTCGATTAGAGAGAGCAGAGCTGGAGCAGTGGAGACAAAGCACAGCCAGTGGGCTCACAGTCAACTCTGCTCCGTTTGGCTCCGTGCACTTCTGTGCTTACTTACAGTTGCCTGAGCTGACACACATTTGTTTATCTGATAATGGTGAACACGACGTGCGCTAAGCTAATGTGTGCCATTAGAACCAACTGGTGTTTGTGTGAATCACTCAGAGCAATTCACTGTGAGTGGTCAATATTTGTACTCGTTATCTGTGATTAGCCACATTAATGCAGAACACAGAAAGAAAAGAAAAGGCTATTGTGAACACGTCTCTTGCGCTTCGCTGCTGTTGCTTTGCCTTTCACTGATGAGATCAGACCAAGATGCAATACACATAATTGAGGACATTAAGGAAACATAAATAAAGGTTGTGCACAGCCATACGTTAGCAGAAAACACCACGTCAGTGGTGACACTGACCATAAGTTAGCCCTGTGGGGACATGCTGGACACACTGATAACTACTAGAGCACCAGCTGCAATGAGAGCACACAAACCACAAAGCTAATGAGTCACCGCACCACACCTAGTGTTCTCATGCTAGCCATGTATACCTGTATCTTTCATTATTGCAGTGCTGTTACTTTGGTAAAATCTGTCCACATTGAGAAATATAAACACTTGCCAAATTACCTAAAAATACCTTTGTGGTAGATAGAAGTTGTCTCCATGACAACCTTTTGCCAAAATGAACACAGACAAACAAAGTAAAAGACAATGAACTAAACTGAAAAAAGAAGATTTAATCATTACTTCCACATAGGAAGTTCAAATTTACCATTAGACAAACATTCAGTATAAGTCATTTCTACAGTTTACAGAGTTCTTACTCTAAACTGCCAAAGCTACATTTCCATATCTGTACAGAAGACAGACAGACTTTTATCACACCATGATATTTACAGTCGTTGTTTTCTGATTTGAATATTCATATAACTGTTTGTATACTGCAAAGTTCACAATACAGGTCCTTCATCGTAACATGTCTCGCACAGCCAGTGCTGATCACAGTACGTCGTGACTAACGTGGGGGAATTTCTCTGAAAGCTGTAGATTACAGCACAAAGGGAAACAGTGTAAAGCAAAGATAGCACACAGTGTAAATGCAAATAATATTCTGACTTAAATGTAAGTTTAATTTGCCCAGATGATGATGTCCAAGAATCTGGAGCTGGTGCTGGAAACGCTGCTCACAATGTTTGAATGTGCGCGAATCAGAAGCAGGTCCGCACGTGCACATGATTATCTGCACACACTCTGAAAATCTAACATGTGGGCTACCTCAGTCAGCTAATGCATCCTGATAATCCCCGTGCATGGTAAACAAACACACGAAAAGCAATTTTTCAGTAAAGAGGATTCATCAGCCCTAACCTGTTTTTAACTGCTCAATAGGGAGGTCCCCACACGTGCATGCACCAATATTTTAGAGGATTAAAATGGGGACAAACTCTAAATGTCATGTGATTAAATAGGAGGTAGTTTTGGGGTCAAGGACTGTAGGGGAGAAAGAGCAGAGTTAGAAATCAGCCCAACACACCGCCACACCGCTGCAGAGAACATGTATGTGGGAGTAAACATTTCCACATTTTTACACACAGAGTAAAGAGCACACTCAAATTCTCACCTAACTCGCCATCACTGGAGAAGAGAGAACGAACAGCACACACTGCCTCAAAGAAGAAAGCCATAAGTGTTGCCCGACTAGAGAAAAAAAAAATCCCTTTCAGTTAACTTTATCCATGTCGCAGGCTACGTCCTACCTAAAAGACTCGCACCTGAACTCTCACTGATCCTGTCTTCCTCGGCTTCAGTACTTCCTCTTTTTTAAATCGCTCTGATAGCACTCATTCAAATAAAGGCAATGTTGTATTCAAGTACTGCACAGCCACATCCTATGAGGAAGCAACACAGACACAAAGAGCAGTTTCTGTGTGGAAGCCATAAAATGCCCAAAAAGCATCAGCGTGTCTTTGTGGACAATGTCCAGCTGGTCAGCAAAGACTGTCCTGTTATGCTTTATGGACATTGGAATCACTATTGTCAGTGTATGTTCATGAAGTTCAGATGCACTCTGTGCACTGTGCCAAGAACAAATCAAAACTGGATTTCTTGTTCAGGTATTTTAACAATTTGCAGCATGATTGAAAGCAAACTGCCCAAACTTAATTCTAAAGCTTACAAGCGGCTGTAGTGAAGCCAACTGTGGATTAGTAGAGTTTTCATATTTGGAAATTATTCAAATCACCATGTTTCTACAAGCTTCTATGAACGGGGCGAGCATTTGAAGTGATGGAATGGCCTGTGACTGTTTTATAGAACCATCTGAATATGTAATCTGGCTTTTTCCAGTCTAGGAAAAAAAAAACTTTTAGCCACCTGACTGCTATCAAAGAAAAGGATACATCAAACAATGTCAGACTAATTTGTAAAAGCACATTGTAATCTAAAACGTCCATTAAAAATGAGATATTTTACCATCCAAACACAGCAAAAAGTACATTTTTAGATGATGTAAGCAGCTCTCAAGACAAGCTCAGAGTGCCCAGCTTCAGTTCACTTGAATATTTCCTTTGGATTTCATCACTATCGGATCACTCATATCAGCAGCAGAGACTTGTACTCAACACACAACTTATACAATGTGAGGTGCTTTCCCTTATACAAATTTAAAGGATATACCAAATGACAAGGGTTCAGTGTTTTATAAATGAAAAGGTGACTTGATGAACAAGCCTAGCAAAAGGCTAAGAGCTACACTTATCCGAGAAACCATATTTTATGAAAAAGAGGATTTTAATAAAACCATGCTATTGCTTGCAATGAAGCAGGGGGACGGACCTGAGCCAGAAATTCCACAAACATTCACCCGTTTGATGCTGTTCTGCGCTCCACATAATGCTTATTGAAACCGGTGTAGGCCATGAGGAAACACAGACTCTCTCCTTGTGTCACTCACACCACAGACACATACACAGTTACTCATGTGCTCTGCTGTGTGTTGATTGGGTTAAATCAATGAGGCCTCAGTTAATAAGACATGGCTCCTTTCAAACAGGCACACATGCACAGACACACACAGAGCACTAACTATGGGAGTCTGTGTTAAGGTCTGCAAAGGCCAAGTGTTTAAATCTGCCATCTGCATAACCAACTACCTCAGCAGTTTCAGAGCAAACAACTTCCACATGTGGTGGAAGAAAATCTATTACAGCGAATGCACTGAAAGGAATTCGAAACATTTGGAGAACAGAGCTGTAACACAAATTTGAACGGTAGACTTTTTTAAAGTTATTTGAAATGAAAACTAAAATAACAGAAATAAAAAGGCGCAAATATATCATTTGCTGCTAGAGGAATCAAAATGCAAAATGTGTTGTCATTAAATAGGTCAGGGATTACAGGCAGTGTCTGCTCTCTCCTGCAGCTTGCCATCTTATCACGCTCTTCTTTCTCTCTCATCATTCCCTGGGTCTTCCAAAATAAAAGCTCTGTCTGTTTAAAGGAGGGGTCTTCTGTCACCAGATGTGAACTCAAAAAGATTGTTGGTGTTTTACCAGACACTGCAGGGTCTTTACCTTAAAACAGAACGGTTTTGTAAACTGATACAGTATTTTTTAAAAACTATTGTTCCTGCACACGCAAAGAGCCTCTACAAAGAGTCACTGCTGGAGTAAATAGATGGGTATATATGGTTTTAATTCCACACTGGGGAAATTCATTGGTGTGTGTGCGTTTGTGTGTGTTCCTAACCTAATGACCACAGCCCGGTGTCAGCTCACATTGCTGTCACCATTAACCCATCTTGACAGACAGCTCTAAATCCACCTGTCACACTCAATAAGCCATGATCACCATCCACGTTGATGAAAATGCTTTCTGCTGCTGTGGTGGTGTCAGGAGGTGAAACTGAACAGCCTGAGCAACACTAACTGATGGAGAATGCTTTCTGCATAGGTTTAACACTCCTTCACACTAAATACAACCCTCTGCAGGGATGGTATGGATTACACACACACACAGACTATAAATGCACTCAAACGAATATCTATTGGGGTAAACACCCCAGCATATTTTCTATTTAACACTTTCTGCCCCCAAAGCAATTCTCTTTTAGTGTTAAGTGTTAAAACTATTATTGCAGATATAAAAAGATGATATAAGAGAGAAATGATTTAAGTGTGCAAAGATTTTAACTGTCAGTAACATATAATCACCTCCTATTTCCCATGTCCTTTTGTTGGTCCCTCACCCTGCACAGAAGGGATTTGTCTCTGAATAAGTTCTTCAGTATAACAGTGAAGCCTGATAGCAGGCGTGATAGCAGCATATTAATATTCTGAGTGTGTATGCCTTGTAACTACACAAGAAGGTGACTCCTTTTGTACAGGTGGAAACATTTTTGTCCACTTTCTATGAAGAAGGCTTTTATACGCTTCTGCTTATTTTGAGCAACATATATTGTTTGAATGGTGGATTTGCATATTAAACATGCCCACATTTTACTTCTCATAGAAGTAAAGGCTCAGGAATTTTTCTCCCTTTGTTCTGTCACAGGAGCCGTCCCTCATAAGGTTAACTCAGGCACACAAAGCACCTGCTTTTCAAATGTGTCGTTACAAGAAGGAGCCAATAAAAAGAAAACTACAGCCACAGAGGGTCACAGACCAGTTAGTGAACACTTACCAGCCTTCAGGGAAAAATTTATATTCTTCGAACAGTTGTGAGTAGTTGCTGGAGGCTGATGACACTTGCTGTGAGCCAGTGATGGATGGCCAAAGACCAGTCATCAGTCACTAGGTAAAAATGTGTATTCCCAAGCCGTTTGGATAGTGGCTGTGGGAGGTTGCTTGCCATTATCATTAGCTATTAAACTTCTCTTTTTCTTTAGAAGAAAAATCGTTTTCTCTGACAACCCAGAAGGCAGAAGATGAAATGATGCTGCAATTCCTCATATTTAACAGAAACCGAACTCCTGGTAGCTGCTATCAACATAGCTACTGTTAATTTTTCTCCAAGTCAACTCAGTGATAGTGACTCAATGTTCACAGATTCATATATGAATATGTATATTTCACATCGGAGAGTTCAACCAATAATCTGTCTTGAAGGAAATCTAAAAATGTAACAATCACAAAATTGAAGAAAGAGGAATCTATGAAGTTGTAACTAAGGTGAATACTGATAAATTGCTGTCAGCTGGTTAAGCCACTGCTCTACTCTAGAGTGGAGGAGGAAACGCTACAGTTCCTACACTCGCTTTCTTTCACATCCTGCCAGCTCTCCCTCTCTCTATGCACAATGTCTCAGAGCCAGGTCTGCCTGTGCACATTTGCACACTAATAAAGTCAGTGGGAAGAAAAGTTGCTGCTTCAGTGTGAGAATGCAATGTGGGAATTGTGCTGCCTACCTCAGCAATTTTGTCTTTAGAGAAGAGGGATTACATCATGCCCTACAGCCAGCTTACACTGTGTGGGCACAGAGAAGCAGCCCTGCAAACTGATTCTGTACAGAGAGCAGTGAAGAAGCACACACACATTTTAAATTTTACAGCACAGATGTGTGTTCCTGAGCCAGGGCCCAATGTAGTAATTTCAAAAAGAGACTGTGTGTATGTGTGTTTGTGTTTTGGGTTGATGGCAAGATATTCCTCTGTGTCTCTAGAGCTTCTCTCAATAGATGTAAGTGAGCTCAGCCATAACAGATCCAATTCTCCAAAGATAAAGGAACGAGAGGAGACAAGGAAAACAAAAAGCCTGCTTCTTGTTCATCTCCTGGACTTCCCGGCCTCATGTAGCCTTGACAGCATGACAGTACATCAGTGGCCTCACAGATGTATGGTCATTTTGTGTGTGTTGACAGTATACATGTGGGCTTTTAATTTCCCCAGTGACACACGTTGATTGATGATGGCACGACAGGGAAGTTTAAAAGTGTTACTCCATGCTACTCCACTTAACGTCAGTAGCAGCGACCTCGCATTATATTTGAAGGAGATACCCAGTGGGAATACGGTATCACTGGAAATCAGTTTCATTCTATGCAAATATGGCAATGAGTCAAAATAATTGATGTAACTGGTCCTAATTTTATTAGCAAAGTTAGCTGACAACAGGCAGCTGTTGAGGCAGATGTGGAGATTCCAATCTATTCTGTTTACTTGAGGACTAAATAGGAATTTTATTTGAGCATGAATTCAGTACCTTGGCAATATTAGCATAATAGTCCTTTACAATCCAGTCTTAACCTTGTGTAAGATGACACTGCTGATCAGTAAGCAGAGTGTGGCTTTTAAAGTAAAGTGTTAAAGAGTCTAAAGACAGCAAAAATATTCTAGTCACATGAGTCAAATAATATCTGTTTGACAGCTAAGCTGGACATAAAAACTGGTCACGCAACAGGAAAATGATCTCAACTCTACAACAGAATGATTATTTTACTTTTTTCGTTTCCAATGACTGAACCTGTCTGAAATACAAGAGGCGTAAATGAGTCATGCAAACCTTCACCATACAGGAAAAACAAAACACTGATAGTGATCCAAATAAACATTTAGATTTGTAACTTCAAATATAATTTTGCAAGCTTGCTCTTTTGCCACTTGGCTAGAAAAATCAGAAAGTATTCTATGAATGCAGACTTATACTGCTACTGTGCACTGTGATTCTGTCCTGCGGTGAGTTTTCTGTCTGTTCTTGACAACCTGTAATGGACCTTTTGCATTGTTGCACCATGTCAGTATCACCATAACTACGCTTGCATCTGACTAAAAAATAATTCTGAAACATTTCCATGGTTTTATTTAAGAAAACTGATTAATAACAGTGAGCTTTCTTTTTATTCAAACCCAAAATTTCAGCATGCACATTTTCCATTTCAACAAACAGAAGATTATCCCGCTTGATGTAATGCTACAAAATGCTAACTACGCAAGTGTCGAGAGCTGTGAGGAGCTGGTCTGTGACTCATCACTTAAGCTGGGGTCTTTGTTCCCATTTTTCCTGTATCCAGCCTGATTGCGATTATAATGATTGGCTACTCTCACCGCACTTACCACTGTGCTGAGGAAATGGGCTGAGCACACTTTAATGGAAAACAAGCTGCGAGACTCCCACATTAGTTAATAGAGAACGAGAGAAACGAGTAGAAGGGAGTCCAAAAGATCAGATTTAACGGAAAGATAACAGGAGAGCCTTGCCTTTTAAACGGAAAGCCCAACCATGTTCAGGCACACAGACTTTCTGCGAGCAAACTGAGCAAAATATTTATTTGACAAAGGACAGTGAGTGTGAAGCTGCTAGGTGGGAGGAAAACAGGAAGATCACAGAGAAGATTCATGTATGTAGTGAAGGAGGAATAACAGAGGGTTTGTATAAGAGAAGAGGATGCTAAAGAGGCAAACCCTAAAGGGAGCAACCAAAAAAGAATATGCATTCTAATACCAATGTACTGGGATGAGGCTAATAAAGTGGTTCCCATTACCTACTTCACAACCTGTGTGCACACATCCAGAGCACTTCCCTGGAGAGAAGGGTCCGATAACAGGCATGTCCCTTAATACCTCAAATGAGTGACAATTCTACTGCTGCATATCTTCATGTGCCATGTGCCTGTAGGCAGCAAGAGATAAGGACCCCCCCAACTACAGATTTACATGGGTAAATTGCTGTTATCCCCCCTCTAGCAAACTCCAAACTCACCAAACCAATGTTACCATGGCAGCCAGCTCCTATACATTGTAATTAGCTGGTTTAAATCCCCAAGGCTCGGACTAGCTGGAAACATCTCACTGCTTCCATAGATTAGGACAAGCACATTCACACACGGGGCCCGAAGCTACTCCCCCAGTCCACATGGTGAAACGCACAAGAGGTCACATCCAAGTGCAGACACACCTACTGAACACACCCGCACAAAAAAGATGCACCAACCAATGTTTTACAGTTCACTTCCCACATTCATGCCTGTGCTTGAAGCAGGTGTGAAGAGATCAAGTAAAGCTGTACATGGCCAACACACACACACACACACACACACACACACACACACACACACACACACTGAGCACAGTTACAACAGTAGAGCAGCTCCACTGTGTGGGCATCTGGTCCCCTCTGCGTTTGTTCGTGGGCATGTGCTAATGGAAAGTGTATCAAACCGTGCAGTGAAACAAAGGCGCTACAATGAGTAAAGCTATTAAAATGCAAGCGGCTGTCGATAGCCCTCAGGGCAGCCCTAGCAGAGACTGTAGTGTCTATTGCACTCCACGGCCCAATTAGAGGAATATGCTTCAGATTAAAAGCAGTGAGATTGATACACTTCAGGTGTATCGCAGAAGCAGCAGTGTGCAGCTCAGACAGGCCCTGTAAAAGCTTCAGATCACCATAACACCCTTTGTTGTTGGTGTAGGTTTAAAAAGGAAAGACTCACTATAGTACACATTTTGTGAAATAAAAAAAGAATTTGTAACAAAAACTGCATTCTTGAAACTAATTAAGCCAAAAGGCAGTTTTTCTAAAAGATCTGTTGGCTTACACGGAACATATATGTGGACGTGTATTGGAAACACCCTATTTTAAAACTGTAGTCAACTCCCTGCTGAATCATATTCTCGTGATTGCTTTAAAATGTCAAAAATCCACTTCCAGTCTGCCAAACCAGTGGGTACATATAAGCCTCACTGGTGTGAAAAAGCATGCACATTGTTGCACCATATCCAACCAAACTTTTATGCATGTCTTTTTTACTTCCAAGCTTTCAGAGCTGCCGGGTTCTAAAACTAGACGCAGCTGGTTTAAACAAAGGGAAACCTAGGGAACTTAAAAATGAAGCCGACGAGGAAGTTGCACAAACTGCAGTTGCTACTTGAGGCTGCACTACCGTTAGATGTCAGTGTTAAAATGCCCAACTTTGTAGCATTTAAAAGCATATAGTTTTTGGCATCTATGGATAATTTTTGAAGGGCGAAAAGTTTTTATAACTCATCCAGCTGGATAATTGACTTTGGAGTGCAGCCACATTGATTGACAGGTGTCCTAACAGAGGCAGCTGGAGTTGACTGGCATCTTCAAGCAGGCCTCACTAAAGCTTTTCCCTGTGTCTGTGCTGCTGGTAACTTTAGGATCCCTTTGAGTAGATCATCCGCCTTGATATCAGTTTGGATTCGGGAGACACACACCATCTCTACTTTTAGATTAGGCTTAAAACTTTCTTTTTGCACAAAAAAAAACATATAGTTAGGGATGGATCAGGTGACCCTGAATCCCTCCCTTAATTATGCTGCAAAAGGTGTAGGTGGTTGGGGGATTCCCGAGACTCATTGAGTATTTCTTTTTCAGTCAACTTTCTCACTGAGTATGTGTTAATAAACCTCTCTGCATTGAATCATATCTGTTATTAACCTCTGTCTCTCTTCCTGTCTTCCTTCTCTCACCCCAACCGGTCGCAGCAGATGGCACCGCCCCTCCCTGAGCCTGGTTCCGCCAGAGGTTTCTTCCTGTTAAAAGGGAGTTTTTCCTTCCCACTGTCACCAAAGTGCTTGCTGATAGGGGGTTGTTGGGTTTTTCTCTGTATGTATTATTACAGAATCTTCCCTTCCAATATAAAGTAAGAAATCCATTATTGTACAGGTGTGTTACTGAGCACTAATTAGCCGATGTGTGTCTCTCTGTGTGACGTACGCTTACAGTTTACAGCCAACCTTTCATCCATATAAAGTAACTCCTGGCTTCAATTAAAAAAAAATTGTTAAAAAATGAATATGGAACTGTCAAACGCTAACGGTAAAGCTTCAAAATGTGGAGTCCAAAACCAATCTGTGGTTTAAACAGACCAAGCATTTAAAACATCTTGTGGGATAAAACCTTAATGAGCTTAAGCACAACACTTTATTAACAACATTGTTGTTAATAATAACAACAATGTTGAATTGTGAGAGTTTATTTGAAGTGAATAAACCAACCATGCATTTTTACCAGCATGTTATTAAAATATAAGAAAAGGTCAGATAACAATGTTAAAAAGTGCAGTTAGACTAAAAAGCTCACCAAGCACCAAAGATACTGCACAGTGGCTTTTTTTTTAAATCTTTAGTCATGACAAGTGCACCCTGTGGGATTTCATCTATTTGATGTACCACTGCAGTATTTTGCTAGAACAATGGCTGACTCTGGTCCAACTGCGGTACAATTTTACTTTTCAGAAACACTTAATTAAGTGAAAGAGCCTAACTTATGTGCATCATATACAAAAAAGCAGCCAACCACAATATCATGTTGAGGCAGCCTGTCTACCCCCAGAGTTGAAGCGTGACTTTAAAGAAAAATACCCACACAAGAGGGGGGACAAATAAAAAAAAGGAAGTCAGGCTATTTGAAGTGGGTCCCTGTAGGTTTCTGTTCTCCGCTCGTGCTCACCAACCATTACCCTTACTGCTTTATTTCTGCCAAGCTGTAAAAGCAAAAGCATGCCGTCCTGTTCTCTCGCTGTGCATGAATGCAAATGCACAGACTGTACAGACAATGAGGCTAACCTTAGCGCTTGCTGTAGAAGTTTATTTTTAAAAGATTTCTATTAAATGTGACCCTGGAAAGAGTGACAGGACAGATAAGAGAATTTGTGGATGCAGCAGGATGTCTGATAAAGTGAGGAGCGCACTTGAAGCGCAAGGCCATCTGGCACTCGGAGAGGACAGAGGCCTCGTCGATATCACTCCATTGATTTTGAGTTTGGTCCTTCTATAAAAGGTCACAATTAAGAGGTGGAACAAAAAGGAGGATAGTGATTTAAAAGATGGCCTTCCCACAGAAATCTGTAACTGTAATGATGCCAGTATTCTATTTATATTATTGAATGAGATTTAAAAAAGGTCACAGGTGAAACCAAATGGATAAAGTTATAGATATCTTAATTACAAATCATGGATCCACTATACAGTAACTTACATGTTTGCCTAATTTTCTCATAAAAGTACAAACCTACAAATATCTTAGAATCATATATTTGACTGTAATCCCTCCATCTCATCAGTTTAAATATCTTTTAAAAGATTTAATAACCCACCACCTGCCTGAATAGTACTGTTCTCCTAGTCTACTTTCGCCATGCTTCATTCTGGGTTATTTAATGACAAAGAGCCACTTGAATGGTTTCTTTGACTGTAACAGAAAGACAACTTCCTGAGGCCAGGAGGCCAACGCTTACTCTGGCCTTTAATTTTTAATGAAACAGACAAACACACACACGCGCGCGCAAACATGTAGCCAACACACACGCACCAGATACAAAGGACTACTTTTAAGGGTTTTACAGCTTCAGTCATACAGGCCAACCAAACACATACACAGCTACATTTTTATACATGGTTACAAATGTGCTACAGGCCCATTTAAGATAACGTGATCTGATATATGACCTATATGCATTCGTTTACCTGAGTCTGGCAGGGTGACTGGTTGGTGCTCGAGTGCATCCATCAGCTCTCTTTACTCATAATGGCTTCATCTCGCTTTCCTGTCTCCTCCTCTCCTTCCCTTTTTCCCCTCCTCTTCTCTCTTCCGCTCGACTACCCTGAATGCTTAATGATGGTCCCTGCCTTCCGGGAGCATGTAAACATGCCAGACGCACTATTGGCCGAGGCAGAGGAGTTCTTATGCGCTGATTGGCTGGGGCAAGCCAGGCATGGATGGCAGAAGAAAAACAGGTTGGTGGTTACCATAGCCCTACAGGATGACTGCTGTCCATAGTAACTAACACTAACACACACACACACACACACACACACACAGTCCTAGACCCTCAGGACATGGTGAAGGTCCCCACAGACACAGAACACAAACACACTCAGACACATGACACACCCTCTAACATCAAGCACAACAAAGGATTTCAGAGCTTGTGAAGATGGCACGACGCTTTGCAAACAGAACCTGGCTAACAATGTAATTTAACTGTTAACAGCTGGATAATGACTCAGTTTAAGCTTTCTGATGAACAAAAATAACATCAAAAGTCAGTTTAATATATGTTCTCGTTGCTCTTTGAATTGATTTTGGAGTTAAATTGAATATTTCAAAAGAAACAGCAAGAAATTGGGGGAAAAACACAAGCTTCCACTTTCTTAAATTTTTACTTAAAAAATGTATCAACACCAAAAGCTCCAATATCAACAAAATATAACAAGAGCTCCCAGTCTTTCCAGTCTTGTTGCTAGGTCAGCTATCATAAATTTTAGTGTTTTTTTCCATAAGGCACTTAAATATCGTGTCATTTGGAAAGATATGTTAAACCATGTCTCCTAGATAAACAAACATGTCATGTTCATAAACGGTATCAAATATGGACGTAACTTAAACTTGCATTTCATTTAACGACCACCAGGGGGGCAATAGCTGTGGTTGCACATAGACTTATGGTCTTATAGAAGTCTATAGGAAACAGCTGTAAACTCTTTGTTGCTGAGTTTATGGGCTCAGCCAGTATATCAGTGAGTTAGGTCAAAATGATCAAAATACATTACATCAGTCTATCTGACATGTGTTTTGCAGAAATCGTGTTCAGGGACGAGGTAACATACTTAAGTTGTGCTATAATTAATCTGCCTTGTATATTCGCTTACAGTTAGATGACCTCCAATGCAGATATCATAGCTAACATAATGTAGAAGGTGCTTATATGCATGCTGAAAACAGTTATAAACTCTTGGTAACCAAAATGAAATGCACAGTTACGTGGAATAAAATTATAAGATTTATGAGTAAAGCTGGAAACCGTTGCGATGTAATACAAGTGCACAAGTCTGTTTTATTTATTTTTTTCTATGTGTACCTTTTTCTTTTTTAACCTTTAAGCTCCTATTAGAAGTTAAGATTTGACTTGAAGCGCAGAGCCAACCGCCAAGTTTGCACTTCAATCACCAGCATTTAAGAGTGAAAGCTCTGTAAGCTGAAACTCTGCACACAGAAAATAAGTTTGATGTCATTTCACTACTGCAATAAAAGCACTTGGCTGCTTTTCAGCTCCAGTAATCGATGGCTTCTTCGTTTCAGTTTGTTTACTAGATGTAAAAGAGCCACCGAAACACGCAACGCAGAGCAAAAAGCTTCATATATTATTCACAAGGTTGTCACTGAATGAACCCAGGCGGCCACAGTTACAGTGGAAACACCAGCTGGGTTACCAGTGAGTGAGCGAGCAGCTAGCGTTATGACACGGTGACAGATTTCCCCCCTTTGCTCCTTCCAGCTGGACTCACCTAAAAGGATGAGGTTTTAACCGTATCCATATTTTAAGGTTTCACCACTTCTTCACATTCACTCCAATCGTATATATCAAAAGTAATTCATCTCTCTTTTAGAACTGAGAACAGTATCCACATTATACATCATGTCCTCTAAAGTGGATCCTGACAAGGAGATTATAAATGTCTGCTAGATAAACGGTGAAACTGTTCTTTTCCCATTAATGTTTCCAGGATCCTATATTCAGACACCCAAACCAGGGTGGAACATTGTGCAACTGTTATGGAGAAGCTAACATGATGCCCCTTACATAAAGGCGCACTCTTGAGGACACCCAATGGGAGGAAGATGTTTGAACACAAAGCAGAGTAGTGGTTTACTGAAGAGGCAGTAGAGATGGCTGCATTACATAACAACAGTGCTTTTAGGCTGACTCAGATTCTTTCTTCCCTACTGTAAGTGTGCATGTGTGTGTGTGTCTGTGTGCGCATGTGAGAGAACAGCTCTAAATGCGTTTCTATAGCTACAGCACAGACTCATCCATTTATCAACATAATGGATGAGCTTGAACGGTAGAAAGAAAACAATGCAAGACTTCACATGAAGCACAGATGAAATTACACAACACGGCTCAACTCTTACCAAGCAAAACCACTTCTCTGCCTCCACTTTCAATGCACACAGAACGAGTGCACATCAGTGTGCTAGGAGCAGTAGTACCAAACAGTAGTATCTGAATTATTAATAATGCTCTGATCGGGTATTTATCTTTTGACTGTAGTCACAGCAGATTTATTGAAATGTAGTTATGAGTACAGTCTGATTTTAAATATCACAAAGGAACAAAGGCGACCCTGTTGCAGGTTCTTGAACCTGTTGCTGCACTACTTGTGACCTTTGCATCTGTTCAAGAATTTCTGCAATTAAAATGAAAAGCCCAGGCTCCAACCTTTTACCAACAATGAATCAATGTCATCCTCATAGTGAATTGGGGATTTAAGAGGCTTGCTTGGCTTGTATTGTGTAGTGTTCTCTCTGCAGTCACACCATAGCTGACGTGTTTGGAAACACTACCAGATCCCACTGATTTGGATGTGTTGCTGTTGGTATCGAGATCAGAGCTAGTGGCTATTCAAGCAGAGTGAGACTGAGAGCGAGAGAGCTGGGGAGTTTGGTCCAAATAGATTTGTAGGGAGTGATAAATGAGACATCCCCTGTTGTATTAACCTCCCCTATGAAATTCTACTGGGAAGCCATCCAAAATTACTTTGCTGTGCCCCAATTTGCTGAAGCAAGCCCTGTGACAACCAACTAACTGCTAACATTAAACACTTAAAGACAGAACTGGGACTGCTGTTGGCCAGCAGTGAAGTCCATCCATTACAGTTTATATGCTGCTGAGGGAAACCAGACAACAAGACTGACAGTCTGTGAAAACCCCGTTTGATCAGGGATGTGAGGGTTGGGTAATTCTGGGCTGATATAGATGTGTAAAAAGATATCAAACCTTTCATGTATTCAGGGATTTTGCAAACTATGGTGTTAGACAGGTATTAAAGCAGGCTGGAATAATGTGGATCAGTGCTCCTGCAACTTCATTTAATGAGTAATTAAATGGGATATGCAGGTTAACTGCATACTAACATTCACGCAAAGTTAGTAGAGCTGCAGGCAGAAGATCCGCTGTGGTGACCCCTAAAGGAAGCGGCAAAGAAGAAGACAACTGTCACCTGTCTGTTGTTTTCTCAAGAAACTGAGCCTACAACATACACTTTAGAGTCAGCTAATATAATTCTCTTTTATGTGCGGTGTTTCTGTGGAAACCTATTTGAGAGGAATCTTCAGCATCTGAGACTCGGTGTATGATTAGTCAGGAAAGGCAGCAGATTACTATCACCAGCAACATGTCATTTATTACTATCCACAAGTAGTGGCAGCAGAAATGAGAGACTGTGTAGCCCATTTAACCCTCCATAAACAGCCAAATGGCCCACCATGACTCACACGGTAATATTTTTATAAGGTTTGCTGGGGCTGAAGTGACAGGACGTACCAAAAATGAGAAAAGATTTTTAATGCTCCCTCAGAGCTGCACATAAATTTGAGCCTTCCTCACTGCGGATTATGAAAATCATTTTTGACATATGTGCATGTCCGTGCACGTGCCACATCTGCTTTGCCAAGCCAAAATGCCCGTTTTCTAGCCATTACGTAATCTGGCTTTCCTTTGATGTTCCCTTAGCAGCACGTGGAACCAAAGCGAGCCAGAGACAAGTCTAGCTAATACTCTGAAGGTTACAGTGCAGGCTGGCAGCGAAGCAGAAGTCAGAGACCGTGTGCCACTCAGGCTGTGGAGGAGATAGTAACACTACAGTTCAGAGCTTTCTGTAAAAGTCAAAAAGAGGGAAATTATAATAGACCAGTGGTTGATTCAGAGATACGTCCAGAGTAAGTGTGCAAAAGGTATATGGATTGATTGGTGGATTATTAGCCTTATGGGCAACATAAGGGCGTGCCTGCCTATTATTTCATGGCAGCTGGGATAACTCCAGCCCTGAAAAAGCAGTTAAGGACATATATGGCTATGACTTCTGTTTAAATAATGAACAAAAAAAAAAAAAAAGAATTCGCTACTGGATTTATTTGTTTCAGGATACAAAATGAGAAAAAACTGTTGCAAATTAAAAATGCCCTGGCACACAGAACAATGAAAAACACATTGTAGGCCCAATTAGTTTTAATTGGTTTCTAAAACATCTACATTTGCATTAGCGGTGCAAGTGTAGTGTAATTAACCAGTTGGTGTAAATATTAGCAAGCTTAATGAAAAGATTTTGGCCTATGCATGCTGCATGTGAAACTCAAGTTCATTACTGTCCACTCTGTTTCTTTGGTTTAGTCACAAGCATCTGGAAAGTCCACTGATTAAGTTGTGTAACCAAGTTTGAGGGTACGGTTTTTAAGAAACCGCTAGGCCACGTGGCTAATCGAAGAACAGTCCTATTTGATATTGGAAAGAATAGACGGATCTAAAACTAGGACAAACTAGCACAGAAAAAAGTGAGCACCTATGCATCTGTGTGTCAATGGCACAGAGTTTCAACTGAAGCAACTAAGAAATAATCAGTGATCACCAGTGTGATCTGCAGTAGTGGGCTAACTGACGGAGTAAAAGGGGAGTTAAAGACAGAAAATGGACACAGCAGCAGCAACAAAACGCTTCTGAAATCAGATCAGAGGTAGAAGAAAAACCCTTTTACTCTGCTGATGATTACATCAACGTGATTATAAGAATCTGTGAGGAGCACATTTGAGACCGTCCTAATCAACCAGATTAGGACGATAGGAGGAAAAACAAGTAAAGAGGTGGAAAGGGTGAGAGTTTTGTTGAAGTAACACACACACACACACACTCCAACCAACAGCCGTCTGGGAGTCTACCACTTATACTGCTGACCGAACAAATGGATGACTGATGAGAAGTCTGAGCTGGTGATTCTGTTCATGTGCTTACATTGATGTGTGCGCAAAAGTTCTCTGTGCAGCTTTTATTACATTTAGCTTGCTTAGTCTGCGTATATGTAGGTTTGTGTTTTATGACTTTCATTATTAGCAGAATATGTAGTGAAACAGAGATGCCTGTGGAAAATGCTGTCTCAGTGAGCTGTGGTTCACTCGTGCAGCTGAACAGAAAGACTTCAGCCTCTCTGGGGACAACGTAGCTGTGGCTTCCAGCATCCACTCCGCTTAGGAGAGTTAAGGATGTGTGGTCACTGCTTAACACAGTCATTAGCACAGTTTCAGAGGCTGAAGAGAAAGGGCAATTAGAGCCATGTGCTTAGTAATCCACTGACAGGCAACAGAGGGAGCTTCAATACTAATGGTTTAGGGCAGGACTGGGTCATCTTTCATCATTAACAACCAGGTGTTTGTCACACAAACAGAGCTATTGTCAACTTGTGTTGCAACCTTTTGTAACCAAGTGGTGTAGTTGTATTAAGGAAGTATATAACCATTTTTGTAAAAATTTCAAAGTAGTGGTCAATTCCCACTTCCCTTATCAGAAAAAAAGGGTCAGCTCAGCAGCCACACAGGCACACAAAGAGTATGAGGTGGATAAAGGGCAGGTGGAAATCAAAAGGATGATGAACTGACAGGTGCATAAAAAAAAAAAAGAGGATCGTGCCCTTTTCACGAACAATAGATCATAATAAAGCCCCGTTTCAATGCTTTTGTGATGGTAATAACCTGTCTGTGTGTACACATGCAGCCTCATACAGAACTTGAAATGTGTTAAAGCACATTGGGTGTTAAATTCAGATGAACTCTGTTAACCAAAAATAGCAAACGTTAGAATAGTATAGAGCTATAGTATAGTATAGTATACTGTGCTGTCCCTGCTTTATTCCCCATCAACACACTTTGGAGACAGGCTTGCTTTGACAAATCTTTATAGCCATCGTGTTTAGATTTTAGTACGTACATTGTTCAAATCTAAAATCAAATCAAATAAAACTATATGCAAGTCCAAGAAAAACGGCTTACAGCATTTTATATGTAACACTTTAACATATTTGTTTTTCGGCTCCATGCTGTAGTGGTCAACATGTTTGACTTGCACACAAATGATCCTTTTTGACATCAGGGGGGGAAAAAACAACAACAACAAAAAACATAAAAACACAAATACACACAGCCTCAGGAGGTCTGGTCTTAGTGTTAGTCCTTAACCCATAAAATGGGATGCTGCATAAGGAAGGGCATAAATAAGTACTTTACTAAATCAAACAGGTCACTGTTGCATCCAATTGGGAAAAAGGGAGCAATAATATTTGTTTTAAGCTTTTCACTAGCCATCTCAACCCACAAATGCACCTTCCACACTGAGCTAGCATTAGCTGATAGCTCTACCCTGCAGGGAGAGAAAAAAGAAAAGAAAGGCAACAGTCAAAATGCTAAACTCTAGACTTCAACACAGTAGCCCAAAAACCAGTGAGTTAAATAACGAGACTATAAACCCACAGATTGGGTCTCAGCTTTAGCGTACATACACAAGAGTGGCATTTAGAGCAGGGCGATATGACCAAAAATATTTATCACGATATACATTTGAAAATTTGCGATAACAATATAACTGACGATATAATTGACACTAGACAAAATACTTTACAACTCCACAACTTTATTAGTGCAAAAAAACCCAAAAACATCAATGTATTTTCACTTAAACAAGCAGCTGTTTTTTGCATTAAAGTTATATAAAAGTTTAACAGCGCCGTGTACATAAAATCGTTTCGAGGTCAGTAAACACAACCATAATTCAAACATAAGGCACACGGGATTATGAGGGGCACTGTCGATTTTCAGAAAAATCAAAGGATTGATTCTTATTCTCCGTCGCCACCATGCTTTACCCATATTCTATCGCAATATTTTATTTTCTTATAGTTGCCCAACTTTATACCGGTATTACCGTGAACGGTATAATATGGCCCAGCCCTAGTGGCATTCATCTTCTCGAGCTCTTGGCAGGAACGCAAAACGTGTCTTTCTGAAATAATCTAACAACTCTTTAAAGTCTCTCTAAAAACAAACAAACAAAGCTGATCAACATGATATAAACTATGGGTAGTCTACTTGTAACACCACAGCTTGGCATTTACGTTGGTATTACTCATTTCCTCATCACATCAAGTTAAAAGGAAGCCCAAAAGCCTTACAATAAAGTACCACACCTTAAATTTGTGTGATACCCAAAGAGAACCACATGTGCATTGCAGTACATTAACAACATTATCACTAATGCATAAATACCTTCACTGCCAGTAACTACTGCAAGGTCTCACTTAAGTATCTAATCAACAGCATCGAACAGAAACCACGTTTCACCTTTCTGTTTTTCAGCATCTTTATCACACCCCCAACCCCATCTCCATCAGTCTTTCCTGTTCACACCATGTCCACACATTAAGATATAGTAACAAAAGTGGCAAAAGACAATTCTCAAAAGGCTATTTCATGCACCCAATACACCTAACACACACACGCGCAACACCTCAACAACACACAAACAGCTGTGACTGCATGGATGTGTGTACTGTTGCAAAGAGCTTCACACAGCCTCTGTTCTAAATTACAACAAGCAAAAACATAGGTCAGACTAATTTAGGTGACAAACTAATGGGAGCAGTTTTGTCTGTTTCATTAATCGACATCGTAACCTGACAGCTGCTCTCATGCAGTGTACAGTACGACGGGGGAGACTACATCGCAGCATAAAGACTACAATAAGGAGTGGTTTAAAAATTCAGCATCAGACAGCTTGTGTCCTCGATAGGATGGAACATAAAGTTCTACCTCCAGGTTGTAAGCATGACTCACTCTGCCTCACACTATATAATCCCTGGGCTTCCCCATGCTTCTATGATTACTGGCCAGCAGAAAGCCTGACGGCAGTGGGCATGAGTTGTTGCCACTAAAAGAAGTGTGTGTGTGTGTGTGTGTGTGGTGGCCTTGGGTTGAATGCCTTGTTATAGACAGCCATAATAATGCACACTAATTGGAAGTCCGGAAAATGCAAAGTGTTCCCTGTGTGCAGATCGCTGGGGCTGTAACACGAACGGGCAGCGGATGAGATAGAGAAGAGGGGGGTGCAGGGCAAAACACGGAGAGGTAAAGCGCACAGATAAATGAGAAGTGATGAGTGGAGAGGAGTAAAGTGATGGAGGAGAGGTACGTACTGCTGTAAAGGGTGTCGATCCAGGAGAGCCGGGGCAGGCCGCGAGCACTGAGGGGCTCCATCCTCTTTTCCTCTCCCCGTCTCAGTCGCTCTCCCTCTTTCTTATGTCTTCAGTTCTTCTCTGCAGCTGCTTTTTGCGTTGCCTCGCTTCTTTTCTCTTATCCTTGAAACGCAGCCTTCATCTCGCTCGGAGAAGCAAGAAAAACCATTTGGGGGAAAAATGTCAGAAGGCACCCCGGGGTCCAACAGGCTGACAAGCAAGAGAGCTGAAGAAGGAGCGAAAGACAGAGGTGTGCGTCTGTGTGTGTGAGAGAGAAAACAACAGGCTGGAGACGGACACCGCCGACCGTTGCTAGGGAAAGGGAGAAGCACTCATTCTCTCTCGCTCTCTCTTTGGCTTGCTCTCTCACTCCCACCCACCCCTCCTCTCTCGCTCTCCTGATTCTGCGTGAATGCCTCATCAGCCTCACTCGCTGTCTCTCTCCCTGTCTCTCTCCCCCCAGTGTCTTAGCAGCGTGTAGAAGCCGGAATTGAGAAACCGTGCCTAATGACTGAAGCAGCGAGGTTTGCGAGATGTGAATCAACTGACAAAATCTCAGTTTCTCTCTTCATAAATGAAACCACTAAACCCACTAAAATCCAAAGTTGCTTTCACGATCTCCATCTCTCCTTGCGCATTAGGTTAGCAGCTTTTTTCTTGCATGTAGATACAATTTGCTTACTCTGACTTTGTTGAGCACATCGCAGCTTGAATTTTTTATCTTGTTCTTTAAACGTAGGTAAATGTTACTCAAGTTTTAAGAGAACTCTGCCTAAGAAAGTCAGTATTAAAACAATGTTGCAGCATGAAATGCTAAGATCAAAAAACATCTTTGTGTCAGGGGTTCAGCAAACATCCTAAATAGCCTTTTGTTAGCCTATTTTATAACTGCTCAGACTGAGGCTTTTTCTAAAATATAGAGGAAACATATACAGCCAAAGAGAAACCACCCTTCAGGAAAAAAAAACTGGGTTATCTTCCCCTGATAAAAGTTTAATGTTAAATCCACTGTGTGGTTATGTTTTGTTAATATAGCAATAACAAAGGTAAGTATGAAAGGTCTTTCTGTGGTTTTATGAGCCAAACTAGTCGTAGCTGTACTACATGATGAGTTCAAGATCACAGCCGCTCGGCTGGGACGCACAATTCACACTTTGTGTGAAACAGAGTCAGTCATTTAGTTCAGAGAGAGAGAGAAACCGAGAGAGTGTGGCGGGTTCACTTGTCACGGTTTAAGCTAGTTCTGTTCCCGTGGCAACGAAGAACATGAAAGCAACGCACACATGTGCATGTGCTGTGAAAATGTGCCTGCATACTGATGCTGTGTATAAGACGATATAATACAGACTCTATGATAGATGGCAATAGAAGAACCATGGAGCCGGTCTACTGTGTGCATCACCAGGAACAATAGCTAAAGAATATTTAGAATAAATGTCTGGAGCTCAGCCACAGCTGAATTTTTGAGGACTGAAGCAGATGCATAGGGACTAAATAGTTCAAAGTTATTTTGAGAAGTTAAAAGGATGGGGTCAACGTTTATTCACTTTCCCCCACTGTATCAGACTAGTTAAGGAATGTAAAGTGAGAAACCACTTAACTCCACCCTACTACCTGCTCCAGTGTTTTAGAATAAATGACGGTGACAAAGAAATTATAGCATTTTATTGCATTACAACCCAAAAAGAAGTTGGCATTTTCCACAATAGTGGCTGGGCTCTAGCGCAAAATCCAGGAAATCTTAATTTTTCAATATGCAATTAAAAATGTCATGCTGTGCTTTATTGATTTTTTTTTAAATTAGCAGGCTTTAATGGGCACATTAGCACATTAGGTCTCCTGTTGCTCCCTGTTCCCAGAAAGAGACCTGGCAGCATTGCCGCACAGCACAATTCCTCTTCATCAGGCCCAACGCCCGGCGAGTTTATTAAGGCATGTGCTACATAGGAGGCCAATCATCGGAGACGAGCATCGTGCCAGCGACAACAAAGCCTGATATGAAACGCTCCCCTCAAACCTCAGATCTCCTCCCCCTTCATCCTCCTCTAACCAGCATGGGGGAAGGAAAGATGGGAGGGTTGAGAGGCAGAAAAAAACTTCAATTAGGACACAAAGGCTGACAGGAGGAACCCCACAACTGCTCCCTGCCTCTTCCCCCAACCTCTGCAGGCAGAGCACCTGGCCCCGAGCTCTGCTCTTTGTTAGTCTACAGCACGTGTATGTGCCAGCTGGAGGGAACGTACACGAGTTAAACGACCTGGCATCCCATGAGCCTGTCTTGGTCGTGTGTGTGTGCACGTGTGTGTGTGCGTGTCTGTCTCAAGGCATTTAATGTATTCCTGCATGTGTTAATCTACATCAGGGTTATTAATGAATATAAATGTGTCATTGTGATGGTGGGAAAGCACACAGGCGTGACAAAAACCACACACAAACTCAAGGCGTACACGCACAAAACATGGGATTATGTAAAGGGAAAGCCAAGCGGGCAGAGAAGAACACGGGGCTGGTGAGTGGCACTTCATCAAATATAGATTGATCTACTGTACAGCCTTACACCTCCTTTGTCTTAAATCTGGGCCAACAGAGACAGACACACAGACACACACAGATGATTGAGAGTTTTGAAAGCAAATCTGCCCGCCTCCTCTTTCCAAATACCTCATCGTTCAACGGGGATAGCCAAACAAAGAGAGCACACATGCCATGCTCAAACACACAAACTGTATTTACACCAAACTGCGTGTTCTGAAGACATTCTGGAGCTTCACAAAGCTACATTTAGAAAATATGAATAAACAGTCAAACTGTGTAATAAAAACCCATTAGTAACTGTCTCTGAACCCTCCCAAACACACACAATTTCAGTCTCTTCAAAGTTCAGCACGTCAACAATGCGTCGTTCTCTATAAAGGTTAACTTTCAACAGCAGTCCTCTACTATGTGTGTGCGTGTGTGGTTGCTGGACAAGATCTAGATGTAAGGCACTCATATTCTTTAGTGTATCCACATAGAGATACACACTTTTTCCCCTCAAGACAGATCACGGATTGTGTTGGAGAGACACGATGTTCCTTTGTGTCACAGACAACATCTACTCAGAGTTTCCCCTTAATTGGACACTTTATTTAAACAATTACATGCTTGTGTGTTACAAAAGGCCACACATCAGTAGCCAGCACAGCATGAAATGTAGACCATACAAAAAAAACTGGATATTTAAAACAGAAAAAAAATCAATCTTTGCTTTTGATTAGGTGTGTCATCCCACTGTGAGCTAATGTGAACAAAGGACACTGGATGTGGATGTGTACTGTGTGATACTCACAGGCATATTTAGGCCCTGCAGAAATCAATGGACACGCATCTGGGACAGCTTTTAACAGCTTGAACTGAAAGTAAGCTTTATAGACAGCTATTACAAAACATCAGAGAAAGCTGGAACTCAAAGTGGATAAAAAGCAAAAATTATGATGCTTTATCAAATTTAAAAGCTCCTAAAACATCACACAGCATGTCCTTTGAGTATACAACTGCACAATTAATTTCTTAATCATTCCAAAAGGTCTGCTGTAATCACGTTTAAATTTTTCCTTTATATTTTGCTTGGTTCGGTGTGTAATCACAACAAGGCTCTAACTAACAAGAACCTGATAAATCCCAGCTTCCATAAAAAGACACGATGATGCATTTATTTTATTCCCCATTTTGTGACTGTAGTGTTTCCTGCACTTCACTTGAAATTTCAACAAAGATTTCCTGTCATGAAGGAGGAAGTCGCTGTGGTCAAACTGTGGTGTATTAGAGTGTGAGTGCGTAATTTGGCGGCACAGCATCCCACCAGCCAATCAAACTGCTATCCACTCCTCTCCCACCCCTCTATTCTCCCTTTTCTACCCAGATACCCCTACCCCACCTCACTCCACCAACCCCAACCATATCCACCCCTTTCTGCTCTTCGACCCCGACCACAGGCCTGCGGGGGTGACTGGGTGGAGGTGGCAGCGTCTATGTGTGTGCGCCTATGTGTGTGTGGTGCTACTCTTTTCCTTCAACCCCACTGGCTAACCACGGGAACGTGAACTGGCTGATGAAAATAAATGAAAACAATTTTTTTTTTTAAAAAGAAGAAGACGAGGACCAGGGTGGGAGTCTAAACCCTTCAACATCCTGATTGTTCAACAACCCCCCCACGCCCACACTTCCAGCATTCTTGGTTGATGTACATACGTGAGTGGGGCTGCGCACGCAGGAAGCAGACAGCTGTGTTTCCAAATAAGTGAATTCAAACAAGCCTAATGAAGCACTGGAGCAAAACACACCCCACAAACATATAAAAAAATTTTTTTGACAATAAGCACGGATGGAATTGGTGACATCAAAGCGAAAATATTCACTGAATTAAAGTGAACTCTTCTTCCAAATCACAGAGACTCTCTAAGTGGAAGCAACAATGATTCACATCTACAGATTAACTGCTACACACACACATTATATTAGAATTTCACTGCAATAATGTCAGCATTTTATTACCGTTAAATTAGTTATGATATATATGGATATAGATGCCAATCAATAAACTCCACTACAGTCGTCTACACTGTAAGGAAGTCCAAACATGCTCCTTGGAGACTGATGATGACATTTTCTCGAGATGTGTGTTTTCCCCACAAATCCCTTTGTTTTGGGGGTTGGGGGAGATGGCAGCAGGGACGAGCAATGACGATGCATTATTAAAAAGCCCCGAGTGCAGCACTGATGAATGTGCGTCTATTAAATGAGAATGTCTGAGATCATTGTTTTATTATGTGTTACTGTCTGCTGGTCGCTTTATTTTGAAGTAAAATCGAGCGCAAAAATAAGTCATTTGTCTCTCAGCCGTTGTCATGATCACTGCTTTTTTCTCGGTCCAGCAGCTCAAGGTTTTTACCAGTCCTGAAATATGGTCAGAGTCATTCATCCAACACTGTTCTTTGACTCCATTCCTGCTCCCTCTGTGCTCCATGAACGTGTGTTATTAAAGTAACACCAACTCTTAACAGCCTTCTATCCAATTCACAAAGCTTTTGCCTACACACACAAAAAAAGGCAACAGAACGTGTGTGTGTGTGTGCGTGCGCGCATCACAGCATGTGCTTTGGCAGGCGAGATCCACTGTCACCTCATTTGTCCTGGATCTCATCTTTAACTCCTCCACCATCCAATTATTTGGAACGACAGTGTCTAGCAGACCCCTGTGACGTGTGTGTGTGTGTGTGTGTGTGTGTGTCTGTGTGTGTGTCTGTGTGTGCCGTGTTAACCCATTTATGATAAGATAGAGCTTCCTTAAATACAATCCTTGGCATGTTTGTGTCAAGGAGACAGGAAGAGAAAGGGACAAAGAGATGTGTGTGTGCGAGGGAAAGGCTGTTTATCTGGTGTCTGTCCAATCACAGCTTGATTGAGTTGATTTCCACATTGACCTCAATAGATCAAAGCGAATTCAGCTGGCATAGGATGAATATGCTCTGCTGCTAGTGCGCTCTCTGTTTCACTCTCACACTCACTCTAACACACACACACACACACACACACACACACACACACACACACACACGCAGTAAAAACACATGTGGATTTATGCAGTTTGCAGATCATTAGTGGTTATTTCCCACATATACACAGGGAGCTTATTTTATGTGTGAAACCATCCCAATGAGGTGACAACACAACGCTGCACAATAACACAGTTTGCCTGTTTGTTTGTACTCGACAAACCTAACTGTTGCTTAAGTTATGCCGACAAAGTGCTAAGCCACCATCGGGTTCGCGGTAACAAAGACTAAAAGCACACGAGAGCGTGGAAAGAGAGAACAGTAAAGAAATCTAAATTAAGAACTACTGCACTCTAGTGTTTAGCGTCGGTCAACACAAGCTAAGACACCCAAACAAAGACCTTCACTGTGCACACTGGATGGAAATATTGTATGAGAAAATAGCTGGGCGTGTATTTGTTATTAGACTGTGTCAGACAAACTACTGAGTCTCAAGTTTGAGCACAAACCCACTTGAAATCCCATCACTTTAAACCTCCGCTCATAACAGTATCTTAAGATGGCACTCCTGCAATTTAGTGTTCCCCATAAAACTTGGAAGACTCACAGGGGGGACGTTAACAGAAGAACAGACAAAATCAAAACGAGAGAGATTGAAATATCCGTCAGTATCAGTCAAGCTCTTAAAAAGCTGGGACCTACAAGTTTCTGCAACAGTAAAAAGAATATCAGCTGAATACCAATCTAAGGATTAGTGTATTGTTTTGTATCATACCTGGATATATGACAGAATTACAGGAGCACTGCTGCAGTGCCACAGGACCTGTCAGAAATATGACTGGCTCCTAGTAGTACACCAGGATTAAGCTTCAGAAGGGATGTTGGGATGATTTTTATAACTGTTTTCAGCTACAAAGCAGAGATTTACCATTTCCAATGAAGGAGAATGAATGAATAAATGAACGGAAAGTAAAAGTACTGTGATTCTAGACTGTGTGTTGCTTGCTTATGTTCTGAAAAGTAAACCTGGTCAACCAATGAGATGTGAGAAACATGACATTATTTTCACACGATAGCTGATTTTAACAGTGGATGCAGTAATACTGATAATGGATACTGTCTTTCGCCACTAGCTCACAGACATAAATACATAAATAAATACTATAAATACAATTTCTAAAACACATTTGATTTTATTGTTACATAAAACTGCATATTGGACAATTTTTAAAACTTGATGTAAAACAAGTTAATCAATTTTATGATTTGTTTTGCATTATCTGACCAAAAGTGACCTCTTGCATTGGTCTACCATTATGTATGCATTCATAGGCTTTATGTAGACCCTCCTTCATTTATGTTTCTTTCAAACACTAAAGGCAGTCTTAAAAATTTGATACATCTCAGCATATTATAACCTGCAGACATTGCCTTGATGAGCTCTGCAGATTCAGCATTACTTTCACTTGAATCATTAAACAAAGCAAAACCATTAAGATCACAACCTTATAAAAGAAACACTGCTGCTGTTAAAGATGCCCACACGAGGGTGCTGTAGCCATCTAGTCCACATCCAATGGACCACCTCCCACTGGTGGGAAATCCATCTAGCATTAGGTCTCATGCAGCATACCCAGATATTCAGGTTTTTACATTCCAGGGCACTTTTTGTAGAACCAGGGCAGGTACTAAAAAGTGAACCAGCATTTTTGGAAGCTATGAGGTGTTATCAGTGGTTCACAACAACCTACTGCATTCTGTCAAAGAGAGATTCAAAAATCAAGGAAAAATTCAAAATGTTAGGTGTCTGCTGCTCCATAAAGCTGCATAAATACAGCTACTGATACTGTGCAGCAGAGCTGAGTGTGCTTGATGGTTGAGCTTCTGAAAGCTTTGTTATCTAGTTTGCACTCCCCCGGAGTCAGGTTAACAGTATCATCAGGATAGAGTACACCCCCACACACACACACACACGAGAAGAAACCAAAGAGAGAGTGAAAGATGCTTTGTAGAACAGTGGCAGATCTCTCTCCATTCATCCTGACAAGTTTGTTTTGTTTATTGATAAATGCATGGCCAGAGAACAAGCCCTGACACACATTTTTGTACCTTTCTGCTTCAACTGAAAAATGAAACAAACAAATTATTATTAGCTGAATACACACTGGCATTGAGGTTTTTAGGATTAATGAGGACTCATTACGCTCTTGTTTTGCGTTTCATATGGTGGAGGATTGCAAACGTGGACAAGTTTTAAACAGCGAGGTCAACATGTGTGCAAGTAAAACTTCTGAGCCAAAGACTGTGCTCTGCCATGCCGGGCACACAGCTTCACGCAGTAAACTGTGATGCTGTAAGCACAGCAGCCCCACCCATATTATATTTCGCTTTTATGAGGGGCAGCCAATCAAAAGATTGCAGGCTTAAAGGTTGGGTGAAGTGAAGAGCTTATTTCAGACAGTAGATGAACTGAGAGAATGTACAAACAGCCAGCAAAAGATATTGATCATTTCCAAGAGCAATTCATGCAAAGCTACTTTCAAAATGGGCCTTATTGAGGGTTACTATGCACAAAAGCACAAACTGTCCACACAAAAGGAAAGAGTCTAATAAATACAGATTATAGGTTTCATTAGTTTTTTTGAGTTTTTATTGGTTTTTAAAGTCTACTTTAAAGGTAACTATCCATCCATCCATCTTCATCCGCTTTATCTGGGGCCGGGTCGCGGGGGCAGCAGCCTAAGCAGAGAAGCCCAGACTTCCGTCTCCCCAGCCACCTCCTCCAGCTTATCCGGGGGATCACCAAGCGAAGTGAAAGCCCTCCGCCACTTGGCTGCACCTAGAAATCCTGTCCATAAAAATTATGAACAGAACCGGAGACAAAGGGCAGCCCTAAATTTAACTACTTGATCTAATTTACTTAATTTATTGTTTTTTCACAAGTTTGAATGTGTAGTTTCAGTTAAGTATAATAACTTTGGTACATGTTAACTTACTTAATTTTACGCTTGAATAAATCAATCCCTACTTCCTTTTTGGGGGGGCGTGTTTTTGTTTGCATACAAAAATTTTGTATGCAGGAAATCCCAGTATAATAGGGCGTGTTGTGTGAGAAAAAATGCGCCAACAAGTGATCGTTACGCATGAGAACACAGCATGAAAACTCAACAGCACCAACAGGACACCAGGTTAAAGTCTCGTCAATATAGAAAAATCATGGCAAATGTGGAGTAACGAATAAAATAACTTACAAAAAGGAAAAAGAACACAGTCAAGGAAAGTTACACAATTAGCATGGCCTTAAATGAAATCCTTGGAGCAAACAGCGCTCTCAGTGACGTGCTCTCAGTTCCTTTGCCAAGACCTTGCGGCTAAAAGAGTAATTATGACAGAGCCCCAACAGACAGCGTCTGATTCTTCAAGACTGAACCAACAGCCTGAATAAAGCAGGAGGAGTGATCCTCCTCCAGGTATAATGCTACATCGACTCCTTTAACCACTGACCCGCAGGTTCTGGGTATCACGGGTTTCACAGCGACACTTTATACCCAACAGAAGCCACTCCTGTGACTTAAGAGTAATTCCCTCCGCACCCCCTCACGTATCTCTACCACGGACTTTGCATTCCTGGCAAATGCTGTGAACGTTTAGATCAAGTGGTTTCAAAATGCAAAGCGTTTCACCTGCTAATTGTCCATCTGTTTCCATCTCCGCTCGGCAAGAAGAGGAAGCGAAAGTGATGACTGTGGAAAATGATGTCCTTAAGAAACTACAAACTGAGAATCTGGGTAAAGGTGTATTAACGCTGTTGCACTTCAGTGAATGCCAATGTTTCTATTCATTTTTGGTGTGCAGCTGAAAACAAACAAATGCCTTGAGGTCACAGGAGGAAACAACCGATTGGGGTTGGGGGATGGGAGATGCAAGTTTGGGTCATGAGAACATGTCCTGGCAGGTGAGAAGGCTAAAAACCTCCTTATTATTGAAGTCTATGAAAACACGCATATATTTTCAGGTTTAAACAAGGATCCCATCTGACACAGTAACACCATCAACACGAGGACTTCGCACACCAGCAGGTTGAATGTAACAGTGTTTTCACAGCTCTATTATTGTCAACCTACATATCTGAAATTTGGAAGTGGTTACTGAAAATTATATTCTCATAACATGCTCACTAAACTGTGGTAATGCCCTGCTATAAAATAAAAGAGGGCAGACCACATATGTCGCTAGTCCATTTACCAGAAACTAAGCTTTCTAAACATGTGGTTATGAGATGTTGCATGCTGAAAAAAGGAACATTGTTTTCTCAAGTTTTGTTCTCCCTTTTAGCCAAAGTCCAAGTCTGCAGACGTCTTCTGCATTTAGCTTCTGTGTGCAACATAGGATTGTGAAAAGGGGTATCATTTACAAGGTAGAGTCCCTCAATTTCCTGCTTCTGCTGGATTAAAACTTGACAACTTCACAATACAGCCCGCTCACTGCGAATGAGTTCACACGTAAAAATACCCTGATGCCACACGGCTGGTGCACAAATTATGTCAAGACTGAAAGAGTGATAAAATCTGACAGTCTGTGTGAAATCTCTAATAAACTAACTGATAAATTCAGTTAAATATGTACAACTGTAAAAAACAGCCAAACTGGTGTTCAGTCTAACATAATAGAGCATCACAACTGACTGTAGTTTGAAGGATGTTGTGTTCTGCACCTGTTAATAAAGTTTAATCAATAAACACAATATAAATTATAACTCACTTACATCGGTATTCTTGCCTTAATCTTTAAGCACTTATATTTCATAATGCATTTTCCATTTTATGCTAAACGTCACGTTTTTACAAGCAGTGGTGCTCGTGCTGATTAAAAAAATTAAAAACGGAATTAGGGTAATATGGATTTTTCTTCATAGCAAAGTTCGGGTCATTACATTATTATAAGCACATATAGTAGCGTTACACCACAGCTGAGCAACAACAAGCTTCTTACTAGTTCACGTCCCCAATATTTTAGCCCTTTAAACTACCTCAAAATCTTTAACATCATCAAGTCAAAAATCTCTAAAAGGTCTGATTATAAAATAAAACCTCATGTATTGATCCCACTCAGGGGAAATTTTTGGCATCGTGAAATAAAAACCAGGCTTCTATAAACGGATCTGCAAAGTTTAGCTTTCATTCAGAGCAAATGGAAAGTGAAACACATTTCACAGCAATTCTTCTTTGGTTTTTGGGTCACTTCGTTCTATCAAACTACAATTCACACTACATAATGTCTTGGGTTTTTTTTTTTTCGTTTTTTTACTTATTATTTACGTGTAGGAACTGAAAGCAGCAGTCTCAACAGATTACATAACTTGCACCAGGATTCAGAGAAGTGAACATTAAGTACCAGGCTGACAGCGTTTTAGAAGCATGCAGGGCTCTGTGGGTCCATATGCACCCTGGTGTCTTACCACATTCACACACACCACACTGGGGTCTCCATGGCAGCCATATCTGTCAGCCAATCATAAGTGACCTGCCTCTGAGTGTCTCTGATTTTAGATTTAGAGCAAGTTGGGTTTTTTTGGTTTATTATTGTTAATAAAAGAGTGGCGCTGTTTCTATGTCAGCATGCAAATCGCACCTATATTACGGTAAGACTGATGAGAGATAGAAATGCATCAACGGTTTGTTTGGTTTAAGCCCACCCCCACCCCCCTTTCAGATGACACAAATTCTGTTTAAATGAAAGAGATTAGAGAGAACGATTAACACATATCTGGTGCTCTTACTCGAACCCTACAAAGTTAAGTTATGGAGAAAAACTGACACTGGAAAGCTTGAATCTAGTTTAAATGTAACCTGTCGTTTCTTTACCGATGAAAAACTGCAATATAAAGTCATTTTAAACACAACTGGGCAATTTCCTTGGAAAAACTCTTGAATTAGCAGGATTTTCTCTTCTTATTTACCATAGGTGGCAGTAAATTAAAAAAAAAATTAGCTTTTGGACACTAGTTGGAAAGAATAACAAGGAAATGACATTTTAAATATCAAATTATTCTAAGCTGCTTTCATACTACATTCAAGTACACACAAATGGTTCTCTCCTTTCAGCTATATGAATCAGTTAACTGACAGGAAAACCACAACTCTTAGGCTCTCCTAGATCGTGCAGGTGCTCATCTTGATTTCAACTGAGAGAAATTCATGTCTAGAAATGAGCCTGCACTTCCTGTCCATGCATCCCCCTGTGTTAAAATCCTGCTGAGCGCAATAATGTGAAATGAAACTCGGTGAGAGGGATAGCGTCGTTGTTTGTCTCTGTGTTTGCTTAGAAATGGGTTAAATGAGGGTGAAAGTAAGGAGTAATTCAGCTCAGCCCTGTCCCACAGGACATGGAAAGAAACCACTTATTACTGACTTGAGAGCACAGGGTTTTGTTTTTTTCCTAGATTACATAAACTTTAGAAAGGTTAGCCTCTTCCTTCTCTTCTTAACGAGGAAATCTTTCTCACATAGCTGTGTCCCTGTAACAAACCCCTGAGAGGGCCACACCTTTTCTTGTTTAAGACGAACAAACAAGTCCAGGGAGCAACGTACACCTGCACTCAAAACGGTAAGCTAGTGAAAAATTAGGAAACAAAAGCAAAGATTGGATCCTGGAGTCATATTATTAGAATAATGCACACAATGGTGCTACTAACTTTTTTTTTTTTAATTACAAATTTAACATGCTCTCCATTTGAAATAATACACCGAACACTAAAGCACAATGTAATGACCCCCAGATCATCTTGATGTTTCAAAGACTACTTTCACTTCTCATAGGTAGTGGTTTTCACCAGGAGGACATTGCATCACAGGGCTTTGGTTCACACGGGGCTTTGTGTCAGGTGACAACAGCTGAAGTGCGTCATTTGAAAGTGGGATTGCACTGAGAAAAATTCTGCTATGTCGAAAAAAAAAACCAACAGGAAAAGAACACAAGTCACCGAGGCCGAGTTAGGTTTAACTAGCACAGAGGGGAAAGACGTTACACGTGCAGGTTACAAATTTTGGTTTTGCGCATGACGGTGCAAACGTAGTGGTGTCTTACTTGCAGCATGGCAGCAACTTCAAATAACATAAAACCTTCTTCACCCACAGAAGAGGAAGAGTTCTGCAACAGATGCTATGGCCCCCACAAATTGCATATAATGTAGCCACGAGCAGAGTCTTGATGTCAAGATTATAGTTTCAGTTTGGTAAGAAATAGATGCCACTGAGACAAACCGAGACATCTACAGAACATTTTTTACCATTTAATGCATTTAATTGATGGATCGGTAAAACATTAACAGCATCACCCAAAGCATCTTCAGCAGTGCCTAAAACCTGTGTGCACTATTACCTCTGTAACAATCTTTATAAAGCAGCACTTCACTTTGACTTTTGCCTGCACGCATGCACTTGTGCACACGCTGTGCTAGATGTACAATGAGCGCCAAGCAGCATTCGGCTTTCTTATTTGCATTGCACGTCCTGACTGTGCATTTCACATCTCTGCTGTAGAGCTAAGGTCAAGGCTTTCGCAAACAAATACAAATTTTCAGGCCCACATCCATCTCACAAGCAGGCAATGATGCTGCAAAACCCACACCTCCTCCACCATCACAGATACATCCTGCCTGCTTCCCCGCGACGCATTCATCACCAAGGTAACACAGGAACAAGTTGAACCATAAATAGGATTTTAGCTTTGAGGACTTTGACATGGATTATTTGAGTGAGTGCTTCTACTGTGAAGAGATTTCAGATTTGATGGATATAAAAAAATATATATATTTAAAAAAAAAAAAAAAACCCCATAAGGGTAGATCATTGAACACTGATATTGATGGTGAGACCTAATATGTTTTTCCTTGTTATATTCCTTATATATAAGGTTCCAATGCAGGCTGGCTACTAATCATGTGACTAGGGCTGCCACAAACGATTATTTTGATAGTCGACTAGTCACCGATTATTTTTGCGATTAGTCGACTAATCAGATCATCATCCATTGGACGCAAAACTACAGCTTATTGCACCAGCAGCATCTGCTCTTATATAACTATCATTAGCTTACAGCTTTAAGTGTTTATTCTTAGTTAGCGTATTGTCTGTCTTGTCTTAATGTTGGTTTAAAATGGAGCACTGTAACAAAAAATAATTTCCCCCAGGGATCAATAAAGTATTCTGATTCTGATTCTGATTAAGGTCTGTGCTAACTAAAAATAAAGACAAGATGATAGTTTATTCAATTTTAATGAAATTTGCGGATTGTTTCGGTGAAGTTTAATAAACTCCTTGCTATCTAAAATATAACAGGACACTGGAGTATATTCTGGAGCATCTCACACTTCTGATAATCAGTTGTCTGCTTGACGTTTATTCAGCTGTGTAAAAACTATAACTTTAATCTCAGACAAACTGATTTACTCAGGAACAAATAAAATACTAAAAAAAAAAGCCAAACAATAACATTTTAAGTTATCTAAGTGACTCATATATATTTAACCTGAGTAGCGAAAGATGGCGGTGGGTTTGAAAACGATTTGCGGGGAGTCCGGTGTTCTCAAGGCGCTAGTGAGCCTAGCCCCCGGCTCGCTAACGAGCTAGTGGGTAACAGATGTCTCCGAAAACGTCGGAGCGCTTTTGAAAATATGTGGTGTCCTGATAAACTGAGCAGATATTTGAGGTTTACACAGCTACATTCTCGCCTGAAAATATGTTAAACGTTTATTTTGTGACCCAGAAAGAATAATAAGAGTAACATTAAAACTAACCAGCTGCCGCCATTGTTGGAAACTGCACTGGGCCGCGCTATGAATTCTGGGACACAGCTGCTTCTTCTTCTTCTTCTTCGGGGTTTAACGGTAGCTGACATCCTTGTACATGCAATGCTGCCATCTTCTGTTTCAGTCCGTTATTACACTCTTAAATCCTGCCACTTATTCCTGCGTCTTTTGTGATCTTACAAAGCTTCAAACGACGCGTCGACTATTAAATCAGTCGTCGACGATTTTGATAGTCGACGTAATCGTGACTAGTCGACAAATCGTGGCAGCCCTACATGTGACACGTGCTGAGACTGCTCTAAAACACCCAATTCCAGGCATTTTTTCTACTGCTGAATCTGCATGACATCAAAAGAAGAAGATATTCCCAATATAGTCATCTCAGACACACGGCTCTGGCCGTGAGCACTGAAGTTCCACCCACTTGCTGTTTAAATCTATTGTTTGCAAGTGACGACCTATTAGAAGAGAGCGGAGAAGACAGCAGACAAATGATGGGCTCCATTAACGCCCAGTATAGAATAAACAAAGATTACTTTGGACTGGGAACCATGTAAAACTAGTCTAATAGAATTCAAGATTGAAAATACAGCAAATGAAATGAGCCGAATAGTCTTTTTAAACAATTCCTTACAAAGGAATTGTAAGAAATTGTAAATTTGAGACCTCAATTGGTCATTTGAGATAATCAATTGCCAACAAAAATAATTATGACTCATTTTTGATCTTTTAGTTCACAGTTTTACCTTTTAATTCACAACTACAGCAAAGTAAAACGATGCTTATGCGTTCAATGGTTACGTTTATGGAGGCTTTCATACTCGTAATTGATTTAGGTTTAGGTTTGACTGTACCTGTGTCTATCTTAGCTCTGTTGCCTAGGAAATTAGTATGACGGGGCAGCATGTGGGGAGAGATTACACTGATTTAAGGTTACTTTTGTTTTCTCAGGACTGGCTATCACAGTGTCAAATATTTACTTTGCAGTAAGTCGGTGCACTAGCTCGAGCTGTCAAACTGTCATGTAGGTGTGAGCACCCACAGCATATGCTGAAGCTTCAGAGGCTGAGAACTGGAGATCATAGTTTTAAGAGAAGAGCACAAGCTTCCATTTACGCCACTGAAAATGGAAACAACATGACAAGCACATTGTTCCAATGCTGCACATACTACTTGGGACAGGTCTGGACAAGTGCCGCTTATCTGGAATAAGAAAAAGGAAACTCAAAGGAAAACTAGAAATGTGGGTGCCGTATTCAACAATTAATTCCTAATAGAGTGACAAAACATGCTTATTCCACGGGCTTCTTTTCTTACTTAGTGATAAAACAGGTGAAATTTCTATTAAAAATAATAAGCATTTTCTTTATTGTGCCTATTTTTTTTTTTTTTTTTGTGCAGTTAGACATGAAAAGCCACATTAGCAGCATGACATGGCAAGCCTGCCTGGTGGGGAAACTGCAGTCCAATCAATCAAGGCTTTATTCGCCACGTGCAGGTTGCCCTGCAGTGAAATAGGACACCCCCCCCCCCCCCCCCCCCCGGACCTTACACACACAACACAGACATCACATGGGGATACAGGTCGGAGATCGGTAGCGTTACAGAAAAAAAACCCACTGAAATATACACTACAATGGGAAAGTACAAGAGGAAAAAAAGAGACCTCTACTCATGCTGGGCTCCTGGGAGGACAGCATGAGAACAGGAAACAAAAAAACTCCTCTGCACAAAAAAAGCACATAAATGTCAACAGCACAACATCATGGAACACGTGACCAGCCAGTTAACCGTCAAAGAATAGTAGTATAAGAAACCTGCCAGATTTTTGGAGAAACTAAAGTTCATTTGCTCTGATGAGCAAATCTAAAGAGTGTAAGGTTAGTGGAGATGCTATTTTGAATTTTAGAGTACCTAGAAAATTATCAGAGTATGTCTTTTCCAGAAGTTTTCATCCCAACAATAGATCTGCACCTCTTTTTGTCCATGTTTCCCTGAGAATCTCTGCAAAATTGGTGTTAAAAAAAGAGCAGCTATAGGTACTTGTGATATATTTGAACACCATCACTAGGAGGGAAAGGACAGCAGTTATTGCTTCACTTCACAGGAATAACTTCTAACCAGTGTTTTGTCTCTGACATCAGCTTGCTGAACTTCTTACATGGAAAATTCCTTTCTTTAAAAGTTGTTGCTAGACTTTCTCAGAGCTTGCTGTTTCAATTGCCCCCACAGCACTTCAGTGCAATTCACTGCTTCTGTCTGTCATGCAAATCAGCTTTATGGAATCTCAGTTAATGACTTTACCCTCATGCACTTTGACAGCAAGAGTTGCGATAAAATTTTGGGGTTATTTTTGAATTTGCCCTTAGACTGAACTTACCCAGGTTGGCCATAAGCAGCCACCTGAAACCTACTTGAAGTTTATTTCCCTTCATTTGAAGAGTTTGTTTCCTTTATCTGTGTGTCCTGGTTAATGAAGAGCACTTAAAAACTTGGCACAGTCACAGTACACCCTTCAAAATATCAAAGAAATCCCCAAACAAAACATCCGCCTCATTTACACCATCGTTTCTTTTTGTGGCATTATTTTTGATACGTTGGCTCCAAATATACAATATTTCACCGAAACATAAGGGCAAGGAAATCCTCCACTTATATACCAAAGTCAAAACTTAATGAAATCTCTGGCAACGCTTGCTAATTAGAGAGCCAATAAACTGACATGTTATTGAAATTGGAGAACAGATACACACAGGCTCCATAATCCAATGAATAAATAAATAATTTATGCTTTTATGCCTTTTTTCTCCTCAAATTACACAGACATTATCATATGGAGTCTTGAGTATTGGAGATGCAGAATACCTCCTGACCATCTCTGAGGAAGTTCTAATAACTGGAACTTCTGATAATATTAAAATCCAATAATATTGATTATTATGGATTTGAAAGTTTGGCTAACGTCAGGATGATCTATTTTTTCCCCCATCTATTTAAACTATTAATATGATTGTATGTCAGTGTCGTGTGTGATTTGTTATTCTTTATCGATACTGTCCAAATACTTCAAAAAGCCAAGAGTTTCCCATCGCTTTCATAACTGCAAAACATTTTCTTATTGTACATTTTGATATGGCATTCACTCAAAAGACTGAAACACCATAACGTCATGTCTTATCACTCAGTTTTTAGAGTTACTGTTATTCGCTTTTTTTAAACTACTGTTATAAATAATTATCTATGTCTAACAGTTGAAGAGCTTCGCATTTAAATACCTGACATCTTAAAAAAAGAAAAGAAAAAAGAAACAGTTACACATCTTAATGTTTTCTTTCCTGAGCTGCCAGATGCTTAACAAAGATACATGCAATAGACAACAGAAACAGGAAATAGTCCTCTCAGAGGGCTCCTTCTTCTGGCAATGCGACTAGAGAATTATGAACTCAATTAACAAGCAGGTCGTTCAGCTTTCCTGCGAGATATAAAAACATATTTTCCTATGGAGATCAAAGCGGTTATAGGCTAAAAATAATCTTTTTTCCTTTGGTATGCCTGCGCTCAGTAAAGATATTTCTGAATTACACTGCTTTAAATAGCTGGGAGAGCTAAAAACTGGACTGTGTTCATCACTTCTAGCAGGAGTATACTGTATGTTGGCATGTGCAGACTGGACTAAAGAAAATCAAATACCCGCAATAACTATATTGAATTCAAAGACCTATTTTGTGAATTAAAATGAATTAAACAACAATGCTTACTGAAACACTGTCACAATAAGAATGGATTCCTGTCAGGTTTCAGACCAACTGCGAATCAGAGGTGAATCAGGAGGAATACTGAAAAACCATAGCGATGGACAAAGACTCACATGACCTGATGGATGACCGCTTCCTAGGAAATGCACACTACACAAAGGCATCAATATGAGCAACACCCCTGGCATTCGCCAACAGCTTGTGCGTATGTGCAAGTGGGAGTAAGGGGGGACTTCATCCCATAATGCTGAGTGACCAGAAGGGCAGATGACTGTTGTTGTTTAGATTATAAAAGATGACCTTAAGCCCCTCTACATCCTCCCACAGGTTCACACACCCTCCCCATTGTTTTAGCCACAATTAAAGTCTTTCCACTGATTATCCCAGTTGTCAGAACAAAACATCAATATCCTGTTGGATAGCAAAGATGGAATAGATTAAGAGGCTTACAGTAAGTGGTTTTCCTTACTGACCCACAGGTTTATGGGAAAATGCATCCCCTGACCTGTTGCAATGGAAGAGCAAACAGCGTGTCATGGTGAAAAGCTCAGCAGCTGTTTTCTGCTCTTTTTCTCAAGACCATCAATTCCTGTATTTCAGACACCAAACTGCCTCTTAAGGCATAAGACCCCATTTAACAACGTCCAACACATTCGTGTGTCTTTGACACAAAACGGCTCTTAAAAGAAAATTTTCCATTTTTGCTTAAATGAATTTCAACTCCAAATGAAGCAAAGAGTAGTGCCACAGCGTCGGTACTCATAACACAATGCCTGTTTGTTACTTCTCCATTTTTGGCTTCTGACCCAAACTTTAAAAACTGCCACTTTTCCAAATCCCTGCACATCAGCCAAACCAGTCAGTAACCACCAAATCAATGAGCAGAGCCATAACAATGAAACTGTGAGCTTACAATTAGTGTCAAGCGTTCCATAATCCTTTCATATTTAAAAGAACAGAACAGACTAGGGAACTGGGGATGTGTCACAGTGTATTAAAAAAAAAAGCCTTCCTCAATCTATTCTCATGTTTAAGTTACTCATTCACTCCTGACTCATGATAAGCAAACCATCTCCGTCAGTATTGCCAAACTTCTTAAAACAACGCCACAGAAAGACGTGACTCCAGTTTCCTGGATTAGTATTTAAATTATTACTTAAGCTCAGTCTTTGCTTCCAAGTAAATTATTTTCTTAGAGTCCTGCCCTACAGTTTACGAGGGAATTTCTGACCACTGTGAGCGCCTCTGATGAAAGGACGCCTTAAAGAAAATGTTCTGCGTCGCTTTTTGTTGACAGTTGGACGAGTGGTCCGATGGCATGCGTTGTAAATATGGAAGTAGACATAAAGGATGTTTGTCCAGTCCAGCACACAGACAGGAAATATGGGGAGACACATGCAAGGAACTGCAAGCACCTCTGCAGTTCAATATTTAGCACCTCTCACCTCAGATACAAAGTGTCACGGGCGAGTGTTCTCCACAACCCTTTCTTCTTTCAGAAAACATCTGTGCTTCGTCCCTTTTGTCTTTTATTCATATTTTGTCTCCCTTCTCTCTACAATTTCCCACTTTATTCTGCTTTCCCGTTTGGAGTTTTTAGAAACCACTGCCAAGCCCTTACCAGAAATTATACTGAGGCCTGTACGAAACTCTTACAGGCCTCAGACACAGGAAGAGACAATGTGCCACAAATGTCATAAAGACTTGTGGCAATGACATAAAGTAGCTCAGTGCCAAGTTAAACAAATCTTAACTTTGAGGTGCGACCTTTAAGTGACTAACAACAGCATGGAAGAAAAATCTTGACTAACTTCAAACCACCTTGTAGACTAAAGCTCATCACTGACGTTTCTACAAATAAAGACACAGCCCTAGCTAAAATAAGATAAGCTGACATTATATACGTTTACCAGAACCATGCATTGCAGCAGTGAAATGCACAACATGCACAGCCACCTCTATGCTGGTTTTCTGGTTACTCATGCAACTTGTGAGGTGTTTCAACTCCTGAACTCACTGCGTCAAACAGCACTTGCATGACATCAGAACAGGACTTTAAGTCCGTTTACAATAAATCCACTGACTAACATCCCAACATGCTCAATATGACTCATATCATAAAAGACGCCAGACTGTTCAGTGCATGTGGCTGTATCTGTATTTACCACCAACTGAACTGAAGCTCCTTCAAGGGTGATGTGACACTATAGACCTCTTACAGATTGCTGATATAGAAAGGGAACATTTTGTCTTCAAGGTCAATATAGACAATGTAGAGTACTTCACACAAGTGAAGATGGTTTCATTTAACCGCTAACCTTCTAATCTACATGATTAAAAAGCCAGTGGTATGCTCGAGTGGGGCTTTGCAAAGGAAATCCTGTCCTTATCTTTACACCTACTGCTTACCTTATCCTGCAGTAGGTCTGTTATAACAGGTGGTAGTTCTCCTAATGTCTGATATCTACAACACCACTTAGAGCATTTAGTCTATTATGGATCTGTTCCTCAGCCACACTTATACAGGGTTTTATTTGTTTCATGAAATCCACTCCATCCAGCAGAGTCAGGTAGTCATACGCTGATAAACATTTTCTTCTTGATCAAGCAAAAACAAAATTAATAAAGTAAAAGTACTGATCTGTTACGCAGATCTCTATTATTTGAAGGTAAATTCAGCTTAATATTAACTAGGGTTTGGAGTTACATGCAAGACACTTAGTAGAAATAAAAGTCATGGCACAAGTCTGACTTGTGTGAGAACATTGAAGAGCAGTTATTAAGAGAAGTTATTCTAGGCAACTGTGTTGCTTTATTGACCTTTGTTTTTTTGTTGTTGTTGGTTTTTTTTGGGGGGGGGGGGTTATATTGGTAAATGAAACAACCTGAGCAACTAAGGCGTAAAAATAAGTCAGAACACAGAAAAACATATTTCCAACAGAACAAGTGTGACATTTGGTCTAAAGACCATACCCTTTGCTTTTTAAAAGAATGGCATTTCCTTGACACGCCCCATTCAGCATGCAAAAATAAGCTACTGGAGACTACAGCAGAGAAACAGGTGTTTGCACTGTGCATTTGTCCAGGACAATACTACAAATATTTTGTAACAGCACTCAGCAATTAGTTTGGCACACGGTAAACTTGTTTTTTCTCCGTGGGTGAATCTGAAAAGCTAAAATGGGGTTACATGAATACACCTCGTCTTGCGTTTTAAACAAATAAAGATCATCTCTAAACCAGGCACACTCGTGCCAAAATACAGACTGATTTCGTATTATTATCACTGACTAACATAAGTGCATTTGCATCTGCTGAGATTTCCTTTATTTTCACTGTGGAAGGAGGAAGTAAGAGCCAGAAACCGATGAATTGCATAACACTGCTGATCAGCTGTAAATGACTGAGTACTGGAGCACAAAATCAATTGCAGTACTCATACTGGTTGCTTAAAAAAAAGCACCCTGCAAATAAAAACATGCCACATTTAATTCAGTTTGAAGTAAGCTGCTACCTGTAGATATGATTTATGGAGCCTTGGGTCTTCCCTTCCCTGACATCTGTGCCTTTGACACGTTTAAAATGCTTGACTACAGATCCCATCTGGCTTTTACACTATAAATCCAGAATTAAAGCCTAGCTTAGCTGCCAATGATCTTCCAACCAGGCCATTTCATGTAGTAAAATCTAATTTACATATTGCACTTCTTATTTATAGCCATTACCGGCGACAGTGGTGTTGACATTACCTGCGGAAGAGGAGTCATCGTGGTCGGAGCTCAGGTACCCATCACTCCTCCTCTCTGGGGTGCTGCACCCCGAGCCTCGGGAGGGTCTGCGTTGAATGTGGGGGAAGGACGGTGACAGTCTGCCATCATCGGAGTCAAACTCCCTGCTGTGGCGGAAAGGCCGCCGGCTGTCCCGGTGAGCGCTGGAAGTCTTCTGACCGTCTCTTCCCGCAGTCTTTGGTGCCAACAAGTTATTCCTGACGAAATTTTCATTCAGCTCCAAATCCTCATATTCCCGGTCGCTGCCTTCCTCGTTGTCATTTGCACGCTGGACGATGGCAGGGGCCGTGTCCACTCTACAAAACATGGGCTTCTGTGGCGGAACCGGGATAGGGACTGGTTTGCCCATCTTGCCGCTGAACCTGCCTCGCTCCCGGCCGAAGGAGCTGGTGAGCCCCGCTGTGTTGCTACCCGCAGCGTGGTGCTTCATGCCACCGGGGTCCAGCGCCTTCATCCTCCCCTCGTCACGCTCGGCGTCCCGCCGCGGCGGTTTCCTGATATTCTCCGTTTTGGAAAAGGTCGACATGTCAGCGTTAAAGTTTTCATCTTTGCCTTCAAACCTTTCCGGGTCGTTTCTCTTCTGTCGGGCCACGGTGGTCTCCAGGTAAATCACCTTGAATTTCTCCTCTGCCAGAGCCTTCTGGAGCCTCTTCAGGTTGGCTTTGCATGTCTCCAGCTCGGACTCGATGTCCTCTACAGAGTTCAAATCCATCTGGGGTACTTTTCCGTCGGGAAATTCTTTCCTCCAGTGTTTTTCGAATTCCTCCTGCTCCCACATATTGATGTTCACGCGGGGCTTCACGCCCGTCGCAGTCTTGTCATGCAAGTCAGAAAATATTGAAGCTAACTGTTGTCTTCACCGACACTGTCGCGTAAATCCACGTTCCTTTCTCACTTGTTTTCCGGAAAAGAAAAAACAAACAAATAAACGGTATTAACTTGAGCACTTTCTGACCATCTTGCACCTCCTACACGTAACTGGCGCACGGCGCACTCCTGCGTTTAATGCAGACAAGTTTGCCACTACGCTGAAAAGTTTCGAGACTTCCTGTATCCAGACGTGGTGCGTTCAGGTGCCGCTGGGAGAATTAATGTGGCCATGGTTTCGTGACAGCATTATCCAATCAATACCGCGGATTCTGAAGTGGATGTGTGCGGTATAGCCTGGTGGCAAAAAAAAAATGTTTAAAAACAAGCAAACAGAAAAAACAACAACAAATAAAAAAAATAAAAACAATTATTATAAGGATGAGGGCAGGGATGTTAGAATATTATAACTCATGACTAATATTTCCATCGATTGCTAACACTGTATCTGCGGATAAACTAACCAGTTTTACTTGAACGTTATTCTTGAATTTCTTTTCACACCTTATAATAATAATAATAATAACATAAAAAAAATCCGACAGGATCTGAATGCAACAAGCACTGCTACAGGAAAGCAACCGTGCTTGGTGGTGCACATTTAAAAGAAATTATATTCCAGATAAAGGTTGATCTGTTTGGTAGTTTGTATCTTTGCCAGTTCAGTCTATTGTGAAGAAACACTGCTGATCTAAATATACTGTCAACTTGTTTCTATTCTGTTGTTTGTGGTTTTCTATTTTAGCCACACTGGTGGTCTGTTGAACAAAGATGCTGAACAAATCTTGTTACAGTGTTGACACATTTTAAAAACCTTTAATGATATACAGGAAGCTCAAAAACCTGCAAGTTGCTTTAAATGACACAAAAAATTAATTCCTCCTGACCACATTTCAGCTGCATACATATATACACGGGCACACTGGGCAGCATGTAATGTTGCAGACCAAGCAGACTGAAAGCAGATGTTTGGTTTGCTTCCCTATAGCTACAGGTTTCGGTGGTTTGACATTAAGGAAGGGACGAGGCACTTTTCTTTTTCTTTTTTTTTATCTATCAGGTAGCTTGTTATCTGTCTGCAGAGGAAACAAAAATACTGCAGGAACTCATGTACAAAAACCTTTCACACGCACCTGTCTCTTCAATGCTATAACTTCAAGCACACATCCTCCTTCTCCTCCTTGTTTTCAAGCCTGCTAGTTAACGATTGCTAAACAGTGTGTTGAAAAAAAGGTCAACTTGATTCCCCATCTTGATTTGTGGCACAGCAGAAAAATATTTATTGGACATTTAGCTGGTAAATAATTAAGTATGTGTCATTTTGAAGACTCTCCATGTCTGTGATTTTCATATGAACAGAGCCCATCTCTGGGAGACTCATCTTCCATAAAAAAGTAAACGTAAAGCATGATTATCAAAATTCATGCAGCTATGTCCTGATAATATTAAAGAAGAGCCTGGTAAGAAGCCAGACAGGAGCCTTCCAGTAAAATAGAGTGTAATGCTATACAACATAGAAGAAAGTTATCTGTGCAGACAGAGAGAGGCGGGTGCAGGCAGAGATGGGTGCTTGGTATTTCTGAGTGCCCATTTGGATAACCGCCCAGAACTGAAAGATCATTCTCCTGAAAGCTTTCAGTGGCCATTGATCCGCACTCATTGCAAGCCTGGGGGCCTGTATTGGGTTACTGTAATGAATAGTCTACAAAGACTACGACCAGCTATGAAGCTAGATTACCAATCACAGGCCTGATACGACAAAGAAAGCATAAAACGTGGACTTTTCCTGGTTAGTCTACAAGTTATAATGAAGACAGCTAGCTTTGGGGACTGCATAAACATGACTGTGTAGCTGATCCAGCCATACTTCTCATGCTTTACTCATTTCATCGCTTAACATCAGTGAAACACACACCAAACAAGTTTGCTCAGTGTGTGGTATTCAGTCGACAGATACCTGAGTGGGTAAACGATGCAGAAGAGTGTGCACAAAGCTGGAATTCTGCTTTAATTACATTTCGCAGCTACAACCACACCTACCACACTGATCAGAGGTGCTCAATAGATAACCAGAATGTAACAATATTATAAAATGCCTGTTAAATGAGTTCCCTTTTGTGTGAGTGTGTGTCATATATTCACAGCTTAAATAACACCTCCAGCCCAACAAGCTGTGGGTATGTACTCTGTGTTACTATCCAACCCTTTTTAGTGAACATATTCTTAAACTTTTCCACACACCTCTCAGCACTCCTTCACCTCCATTCAAATCCAGATGCCTTGGATTCCTGAAACACTAAACTCAGATAGTGACTCGAATTCTTTGCTGCCATCAACAAAAAGAGAGACGCATGAACAAACTATCCAGCTATGTTATAATTACAGCACTTAGTGTCATTGTAAATACATATGGGTGCCTTCTACGGTACGGCACATGTATAATATATAAAATATATAATATTGTAAGTGTCAAAGTTGTATTGAAGCTTATACCTAAAGTCTTATGGGACAAGAGTACTTGAAATAAAGGCATTGAAAGTGCACATATTGAAACATATTGATGGGTCAAGTGTTTAAAAAAAAGAAAGAAAAAAAAAATACCACACAAGTAGAGAGCTGCAATTTTTCCTTAGTGGGTCAGCAGCTCTGTGATCAGGAGAGCTGCTGTAAAAGTGGATAGGTTCTTGTGACACATGATGCACCAGTGACACACAAAGGAGCAAAACAACTGGCTCGGACACGATTCCACCGGCTGCACCCTCCAGTATATTCTGTACTGCACCACAGTGCATGGTGTGAGGGACTTTAATCAGTGGTTGCATGACGCCCTCTTGTGGCCACATGCCCTGCAGGACTAAACGAGCGTGAGTCAAAGCAGCACACATAGTAAAACACACAGTAGTACAACATTTATTGGTAGGATCATTTCCGCAGGACTTCTAGTACAGTGAATTTCACTAATCACAGAAATGATTCTAACAGATATATTGCTCAAGTCTAAGACCACAGCGAGACACTTTGGGACAACATAAAGATGAAAACATTAAAAAGTAAATATGCTTTCCAGGATGCGAAGTTCTATGCATCCCTTTGAAAGCAAACTTACAATACAAGTATATCAAAATAGACAGATATATTATAAAAACACATCTCACACTGCATCTGGTTTATGTGGGAGAGATCTTAGACTGTAATCGAAACTTTTAACCGAGACATAAAATCTACAAAACTCTACTCCAGATTTGTTGCACAACTGTCTCTGAAATCTCAGTTAAGGCAAAAAAAGGACAGCACCACAGATGCAACCAACGGAGTTACAGGTAGGTAGTATCAAAGGCCACAAAACAACCCCCCACCCCTACACGTGATACAAATATATTTTCAGAAAAAAGACAAACATCTACAGTTTGAGTCAAAAGTTTGCAGGTGACGATCCTCTACACAGCCTTCCTGAGCAGTAGTTGGAAACGTAAAAGGAGTGTTTAGGATGATTGAGGAGCCATCAATGATTAGGCCTAGTCTTTAATATAATAAAAATCTAGTTGATTTAATGTAAATATGTACAATATCATAAATACTTCTCACAATAATATAGTAGTCTTCAGATCAAAGACTGTCACAGTGCCTGCACAAATGTTCTTTGCATAGTTAAGTGATTTTCCGATAGTGAATGCATAAAAACCTAAATCAGTTTGTAAAAGATGGAATCTAACCTGCAGGATTTCTGCTGTTTTCTAACAGAGCAAAGTGCAAAATCTTGATACAGTTTGCTCCTGTGGCTAATACATAATCATGATTGCTGTTAGCCTTAAGAAACAGTTCTTCATGCTTTTATGATGGCACTTGCTACCAAGGTTTCTCGCCTGGTGGTTATAAATGCCTGTTGTTTCTCATAATAGGCTGCCTCGTTAATAAAAGTGGGATAGACCGTCCCGGAGCCTTGGTAGTGGATGGTTTTTCCATCAAATGTCTGGAACATTGGGTCACCAGGGTTCAGCGGCTCCCAGTCACAGTCCTGCAACAATAACAAGCAAGAGCCACAGGGAAAGTAACTCGAGTATGTTGTTTAAACTGAAACAATACATCCTCACGTCATCTAAAGAAATCTCATTTCCTCCTTAAAGCAGCACATTTATAGACTCAACGGTCCAAACATGACATGAATGCTAGAGATTGAAGGTGAGAGCAATTCTAAATTTGAATATTTACCTGCAGGTTGGGGTGAACCATGGCTATGATGTTTCCATTGGCGTCTCGGGGGTAGTCGATCCACTCGAGGACTCGGAAAACTTCAACTGTACAAGGAGGGAACTCCACACCTAAACAGCACAGAAAACACAGAGAGAGTATGTGAGTGGATTGGGATAACATAATGAAAGCTGGAGTTAGACTGAATTCCCAGAGTTAATGTCCCCGGGTTTAGAACAAGCCTAAAAAAATAAATAAATAATTAAAAAAGAAGAAAAATAGATTTAAATAAACATTCGAACACTATTTAACAAACTGTTTCAAGGGCAGCTTTATTATAGGTCCTCAGAAGGGTATAAAAGCTGTAGTACGTTAAGGCATCGAGTCGCGATATCTCCTAGACGACCAGTAGATCAAACATTAACATTAAGTCAGTGCAGAAATTTATCTTCACATGGAAGGTAAAGCCCCACTCTTACAGGTGAAAAGTCATCTGCATCACCTAGCAGTTGTTGAATTGAAGGGCAGCTTGTTAAAAAAAAAACAAAAAAACAACTCACTGAACAAATGCACCTTGCTTCCCAATTGAACTTGTCTGTTTTTTATGCTACTATACCATACTTGACTGGCACTGTGGTGCAGTGGTTACCAATTTAGCTTGAAAGCAAAAAGCTCCTGGGTTCAAACCCAACAGCCTTTGTGCATGGAGTTTGCTTTGTGTGCTCTTCCTGTGCTTCTGTGGGATTATATAAATACAGGCCATTTACCATTTCTCCAGTTTGCACCCACAGTCCAAAGACATGCTTGTTAGGTTAATTAAGAGGCAATTCTAAACTGGCTGCAGGTGTTTGTCTCTTTATGACAGACTGGTGAAAGGGTAACCAAACTTTTGCTAAGATGAATAAGCAGGGTAAGCAGAAGAACATTGATGGATTTATAATAGTTGCCTGATCTTTATAGAACTCTGATTGGCCTGAGAAAACCTGAAAACAGAGCTCAGAGAAGGTGCTTAAGTGCAGTCGTCACCAAAATCTTGTTGTCTACCGCTTTCTTTATTCAGCTAAATCTAACTCGTGACATTGCTATCAAACAGATAAAGATAATATGCATTATATTACCTCTGCATTATTACGTATGTAGATTTTTCACTCTGGACCACAGTAACGAGCTCAGTAACATTTTAAAACTTGGTTTTGATTTTATTTATTTTTTGAAGTACAGATTAGTGGAAAAAAAGACGTTACCTTTACTTTATATTAAGATGGGCATAAAATACACAGTAAAACATAAATCAAACTAATGTCACACAATGGACAAGTTGCCAAGTTTTCATGAGATTGTTCAACTGTGATTTGAAACCAGAGTGTCCTTGTTCAACCTTAGGAATTACACACGAGGTTTGGTAATGTTTGGCAGAGCTCTGACATTAGGCAACCATTTCACCTGCACTCAGCTGTATTCATATGCAAGTAGCAGTGCGGAACAGGAAGGACAAATGCTTCTGAAGTTTTAGTTTCCCTGCTTAATGGGGGGGGGGGGGCTATCCTTCTGAGCAAGCCTTGTATAGCTAAAGGACTTGTTTCATCATGCTGCTCAGCTGCAAAGCGCAGGAACACCGCTTCAACACCATGCCAGAACATTCATTATCACCACGGTGGTCCTAAGACAGAAGACTACCACCCCAGTGCCAGCCAGTCCCTAATGACATGGAAACTGACCAACTCCCAGTTAGCGGCCCTTTCAACAGCGGGACAGTTGGGGAAACCAACAGCCTGCAAGTCTAACTTGGCACAGATCGCATGTTTCCGTAAAGATATGAGGGAAACGCTGCCCTGCACCTAAACACTGAGAACACTCTTTCGTTTAGGGGGGGGAGAACGAGCCGAGTGGAGGCGTAACGCAGATAAATTTAGAGAGCGAGGACTAGGTACATCTGGATGAGTCAGATGGTCACCCATGGGCATTTTGTCACAAAACGTTTCTCATCACAGGGATGCTGACAGATGGTAAACAACTCACTTTTCTATTATATAACACATTATGAATCACACTTGCTGTTTTTGAGCCCAAATTCTGAACACTGTTTAATACTTTGTAACTTCTGTAAGAGCTACTTCAGAGGTCATTCATTCTTCACACTATGCTGCAGTGCTATAACCCTTTAAAGTCTTGTGACACAGCCTGTTGTCATGTAGCTAAATGTGACTACAGCTTAACACTTCAAGTCTCACCTTCATTAAAGAGTTCAATAAAGTCCAGAGCATGTTTCAGTATCACTCGCATGGCTTCAAAGATGTTGCTTCTTAAAACACCTTGAGGCTGAGGACCCACTTCCAAACCTACATAGAAGAAAACAATCAAATGATTCATCTGCAAGTAAAAGATTTTCTACCAGCTGAACGTATACTCCAGTTAGATATGTTAAATGTGTAAGGGCTAAGGGCTAGCTGGGATTTGTCGAGGGTGGCACACAACCAAACATGACTGTACTCGATGCAGTGGCTGCTCTGCAAGAGTCAGTAAAAGTCATACACGGTTGCATGCTCGAGAATCATGGCTACACAGAAAACAGGCACAAGGCCTCAGGTTTAATATAGGAAACTGAAACGACAACATTTAAAAGACCACAAAGAGATACAAAATGACCACAAAAATGTGCAAAATGACGAAAAAGCATTGAAAATGGCAAGAAAGGGATGAAAAACCACAGAGGAAACAAAAAGAACTCCAAATAACTGCGATACGACCAAGCGATTAAAATAAATGCGATCGAAAGACCTAATTACCAAATCAACAATTAAGAAATGATTCACACTTTATTCACCTAGGGGTCATTTTTAACCCGAGGACAACACAAGGGTTAAGCTTACAAGTGCCCATAATGATATTTGTTATTCTGTACACTGTTAGTCTGTAAAATATGCTAGAATCACCACAAAATTGACCACAAAGACACACCACACAGCCAAACACCACCTACAAAGCAACTAGAAAGTGCTGAAAAACAACAGTTTGTGTCATTACGTGCTCGGGGTTGAACCCCCTTCTTTAAAACAATGGCTTTAAAACCTGTTTTTCTTAATCCACCTCTGCCACTGTCCACAGATAAACCTGGCTGGACTACAGAGACTCACCAACAGGGTGCTTGGCGACAGAGCGTGAAGTGGAATATTTCAGAAGAGGATGTTCATTCATCAGAACAAGACAACTGGCTGGAGCCATGGCTTTCTACAAGACAAGAGAACAAGAACATCATATAAAAAGCAGATAAAAGAAAGCCAAACACAAACGCACAAAGGCAAAGGTGTTACGGTCGTGCTCGATAGAATGGAAAATGAAATCTAAACCAACTAACGCTGTATCAAAAACGACTGTGTGGGGAATGAAGTTTAAGCTGGTGGGCTATCTTCGTTTGTCAGCAGAGGCTCGAAATCCTTTTCAGAAGGAACACCATCATAGTGGTCGCCTTCATCATTAAATTAAAAGCTGTTTCTCTAACATTAAACTGGCAGCGGTTCAGATCATCTGCCGAGGGGTAAATCCTTCAAAGTATGAGACAGAGTAATCGGTACCGTACTAGACCTGAGCCCTTTTCTACCTTGTGCGTTTGCGATTATCAACAAACACGAGCAAAGCGCCTGAAGTCACAGCATCTAAACCGGAGGCATTTACTAAGCTGGTGAATATTTATGAAGTCTATGAATCCTTATATAACTGATGTCTGTGTATTGGTGGGGCAGTTTACAGTTTTAAAACTTAAGAATGCATTTCCCGTGAGGTGTATTGTACAAAAGACATGTTGCTTTTGGCTTCATTTCTCCTCCCTGCAGGTGCTCACCATGGATTGTTATTAAGAACGAGAAAGGAATGCAACAGCTGGCATTTTAAGATGGAAGTTAATGTAAAGTAATAAGAGGGGTTTGCCTTGTCATTACCATGAAGCAATGTGAATTTTCGAGGTTGTATTAACGTCTTAAAACAAATTATTTATAAAGATTTGCTGTCTCTGGAGCATTTTATGCTTCTTTGTTAGTTCCCATGTGGGATTTAATCAGTGTAAAGCTGTTGTTACACATGCAGTTTATCACTAAAATATTTGAGAAGTCCAACACTGGACAATGTCCTGATCAGCCAATAGCCAACACTGTTTTGGGCTAAATGATACCCAAACGCACTGTTGATTATTTTGGCACCTTTATCCCATTTGGTAGTCAGCAAAGAAGTCCTGTGTTACAGTCAAGTATGAAACATTTTGGGAGGGCAGATCTAGTTCAGCACCATGTTGATTATGCTGAGACCTTCTGGTACAGCAGCTCTCCACAATAAACATGCCACAGACTCCTCTGAGAACAAGCTTGTTAGGGTTACGTCCAAGATTTTTGGACAGATCTGTGACATTTATGAAATTCTCGTTGTTACAGTGGAAAGAAGAATTGCTTGAATTAAAGTTATGTTTTACTGGCAGAATTATAACTTTTGGTTACACCAGAGAAAATCAGGTGTTGTTACATAATTATTACAAAGTGTTGACTAACGATATTCTCTTTCAGATTGAAAGGTTCCAAGGACAAAAATAAATGTATACATTGCTGCAGTGCTTTCAAAACAGTGACTTTACCCTTTTTTTGTGTTAAATCCACAATCAATTAGAGCCCTGTTTGTTTTGTTGCTCTCCTTAGTCATCACTATTAAGTAGCTTTCATTGCATGTGTTTTTGTTTTAGTTGGTTTTGCTTGGATTGAACATCTGGCATCTCCTCCACTTGTCCCTTGGGAGGCCCACTAAAAAGGGCAGGAATAAAAAAATAAGCATTTAGTTCTTTTTATTTTATTCTCAACAATGTAATTATAGCCCAGTTCATCTGTACTTACTTTACTTAATGCTGTCAGATAAAATCCATCTTGTAAGAGAGACACTGAACATCTATTGGTTTATATTATCTCCTAAGGCTCATCTGGGAATTTGGCTGAGAGTACAAAGACAACAAGGATCCTTCTGGGGTATTTGGATGAGCCTAACATGGATGGATTTACATCTCTCAACTATCTCAACTAAAGCTCAGCAAACAGATCAGCCTCAGACGGAGGTCAGAGAACGACACAGGTTGAGAAGTTGAGCTACATCTCGTGTTTCTCCACATACTGCACAGTGTGCAGCACAGACTATGAGTGGAACAATCATGCAGTAATATTATACAGTCGCAATGATGCCTGCTGAATAATGATATATAATTTGGACTTTCTGCAAATATAATGGCAGCACTTGATGACAGTGATTGTTTTATCTCGTTTAGGTCTCAGTACTCTTTTTTTTCCATGTTAACCATCAGTCGATTTTTAACAAACTGCAAATCTTGCCAAACTACTCTTTTCATCACTGATTAAGCTTGCCGGTCATTACAGTTGAAGTGCGTGGTTAAAATGTCTCAACGGTTGTAGAGAAAAGGTTCCACAAAAGCTCCTCTCAAATACTAGAAGTTACTGGATGTAACTACAGTTCTGCGAGCATAAGTGTAGCGCCCCAACAGGCTTCACCACTGTTTGTGTAAACTGGTCAGAGGGGTGGTCAGATTTTAGGGTGTGATAGCTCTTCTCATAAAAAAGTCCCTACAGTGTATATGTTTGTTTGTATTCTCAAGGCCGCCACCTTTATGTAGTTCATCATCTGCAGATTGAAGTGGTCTTTGGAGCTTTCCAGAATCAGAGTGCAGCCCATGTTGGATGTCGTGTTGTGAAGGTCAAAGATGACATCGTAGGCCTCCGGGCTTCCTTTGGGACCAAATATCCTGTTGATCTCCTGGGCTCTCAGCACCTCATAGGGCAGGTCATTTCCACCTGGGGCACTGCAGGGTGTGTGCAAACACATAAAGCATGTTAGAGCTGCCACAAGCCTAACTATTCACATACTATCACACAAGTCAGCTCAAAGAACAATGAATCATGTTAATTATTTACACAAGAGTGTCCTACATACACTTTAACCTAACGGTTGGCTAAAAGGGAAAAGGCTAGTATGTCGGGGTTAAACTCCACATGCAGAACTTCATGGTTAAAGTATTGGCAGCCATGGAGTCAATGCTGGGAAGTAGTAGCTGCATTCAGTAGGCCAGTGGCCTCCTTCTGTCAAAGTTAAGAAGAAACTGTATTCATTAACTCCAAGTCTTAGGATCTTTCCAAAGTGTATTTTGCCCCCGGGCCGTGCTCTGACCAGAGGACGAGTGCTGCCCACTTTCACGCTCTTATAAAGCATTTCAAAACACCAACCAGTCTAGGTCATTCTCCACGCTATAGCAGAATAGCACCTCTACTGTCTGTGTTGTTTTGCCTCCCTCACATCTGTCATTTACTCCCTGTTTTCAGAGACTGTCCGGTATTGTCTGGACTGCTGGGAAATAAGCACACAAGCACAGTGTAAGCAGCAGCTGATGAAGTGGACTCCCAAAATTCATCTGAAGGGGTCAAGCGGGTGCTAATTTTGAGGGAAGATGTCATTCTATACAAGGGGGGGGGGGGGGGGGGGGGGGGGGGAATGACATCATGATGAGCTGTTTTTGGAAAGAGTCTCCAACTGTTTAATCTTCTTATATGTTGCCTTCAGAGAGGCCAAATAGTGAACATGCTGGAGAGCGCTGAAGAAGATCTTAAAGTGTCAACTAATGCTTGTACGATGAGGCCGGAACGCTTCACTCATTCGGTTTGAGCTCTGGGCATCACTTCAGCTTCACTGCTAAGAAATTATGTGTCACCTCTGTATATGCTCAGCGCTCAATTCACTTAAGTGATATGGTGCTAGCTGCACTCCATTAAAAGGGCTACTACAAATGATGAAGGATATTTTTCAATGAGAATTTTAGGAAAATATTATGCAGCAATAATTTTAAAACTGTACTTCAGTAAATGCATACAGATGACAGGGAAAATGCACACCATAATAACACTTTGTATGATTAATGAATAGATGCTGTTATCCAACCACATTTCTAAATGGGCTGTGTGCACGAACAGACACAAGGGATCACAAGGGCCAGCGTTTGCGTAAGACTTCGTTTTACGGTGTAGTGCACATGAAAAAGAACAAACAAACAAACAAACTAAAAAACGTCTTCAATCATTTGCAGCTCGGTCACGTTCCGCTCACGTTTTTCCTGCAGGCCGACAGTCAGCTGAAGTTCGGGAGGAGGGGACTTGCTGCTCTGCTCTTATTGGCAGAGGGGGGCACGGAGGGGGAGACGCCACCGATGGTAAACACACACGTCCCAGCTTACCTGCCATAGTAAAGCTTTGATGGCAAAGTCCACGTGATGGATCATATTTTAAAGACATGTGCAGCCCCTTTTCTTTCTTACGGATACATTGATATGTCGCGTTGTGTTACGTTGACTCATTTGTCCGGTACAGCGCACACATGCAAACGGCTATGCCAATAATATTGCATAATTGTGCAGTCATTAGATTTTTCCACGGACTGTAGGGACATCTTCCACTGCTTGGTTGCGATTAATTAAGACAAACATCTAGTATGCGTGGGTGCCCTTTCTTTAGCTGACCCAGTTCAAAATAAAGCCAGTAAATCCTGACGTTACATCTCTTACACGCCAGCAGGAAGTTACCATTCAACATGTAGTTCAACAGAGACTCCAGAGGCGTACCTACCTTAGGTTTTCTGGGGTGAAGGCTCGGTTCAGATCCGTGTCTACATATCTGGTGCACTTCTCCACAGCCTTGGGATTGGTGATAAAAGGTACGGCCTCGACTCCCTTCCTCTGTATTTCGGTGCCGTTCTTCGTCCACAGGTTAACGAGCGTCACGCCTGACATCTCGTTTCCGTGTGTCCCTCCGAAAATCGCCACTCTCCTCGCCTCGCTGAAGCGCGCCGTGTTGTTGTAAGAAGACATGCCCGGGTGGTAGTAACTGTGCAGAGTGTGGATGAAGACACGCTGGTCTCCTTGGCGTAAGAAGCAGAGGAAAAGTTCTCCAGCTTGGAGCTTCCCAGCCTCGCTGTTTAAATGCCTGTTGACGCCGCACGCTTACGTAACGTGCCCGCTGGGTTGCCGTGGTCAGTCACTGTGCGTGGAAAAAAAAAGTTGAACACGGATAACTGGGGTTGCAGGCGAAACTCCCGTTAACCAGGTTCCTCCCACTGTTTACCTGTCACTGTCAGAACTGTGGACAAGAAGAGTTTCCGGTGATGCTCTTTCAAAATAAAACGTTACTTACATTAAGTAGTCATTTAAAGAGGGATCCAAAAAGAACATTGAAAACCCTAAACCTATAAATATCCTTATTCTAGTACTTTCAGTTGTCTTTTAATGTGTAC